>NC_133153.1:40738232-41066732 GCF_048418815.1 Hemitrygon akajei
CTACCATCCATGTACCTACCTAAACTTATCTTAAACGTTGAAATCAAACTCACATGCACCACTGGTGCGGGCAGCTCATTGCAAAGAATACAGTCCTAATCTATTCAATCTTTTCTTACAACTCAGGTCCTCCAGACCCAGCAACATCCTGATGAATTTCTCTGCACTCTTTCAACCTTATTTACGTCCTTCCTGTAGGTAGGTGACAAAAACTGCACACAATACTCCAAATTAGGCCTCACCAATGTCTTATACAACTTCAACATAACATCCCATCTCCTGCACTCAATACATTGGTTTATGAAGGCCAATTTGCCAAAAGCTTTCTTTACAGCCCTGTCTACTTGCGATGCCACTTTCAATGAATTATGGACCTGAATTCCAAGATCCCTTTGTTCTACCACACTCCTCAGTGACTTAGCATTCAGTGTGTAAGACCTACCCTGATTGGTCCCATCGATTACCTGCATTAGATTCCATCTGCCATTTTTCAGCCCATTTTTCCAGCTGATGGAGATCCTTCCGCAAGCCATGATAATCTTCCTCACTGTCCACTACATCCCCAGTCTTGACGTCATCTACAAATTTGCTGATCCAGTTAGCCACATTATCATCCAGATCATTGATGTAGATGACAGACAACAATGGACCCAGCACCGATCTCTGTGGCACACCATTAGTCACAGGCTTCCAGTGAGAAGCAACCATCTACTACCACTCTCTGGCTTCTCCCACAAAGCCAATGTCTAATCCAGTTTACTACCTCATCTTGAATGCCGAGCAACTGAACCTTCTTGGCCAGCCTCCCCCGTGGGAGCTTGTCAAATGCCTTGCTAAAGTCTATGAAAACAACAACCACTGCCTTGCCTTCATCCAGTTCCCTGGTAACTTCCTTGAAAAACTCTTTAGGCATGACCTACTATGCACAAAGTCATGCTGACTATTCTTAATCAGTCTATCCAAATACTAATATATCCAGTCCCTTTCAATACCTTCCAATAGCTTTCTCATGACTGATGTCAGATTCACCAGCCTATAATTTCCTGCTTTCTGTTTAGAGCCCTTTTTTAAACAGTGGAACAACATTGTCTATCCTCCAATCCTCTGGTACCTTTCCCGTCACTAAGGATGTTTTAAATATCTCTACTTGGGCCCCAGCAATTTCTGTACTTTCCTCTTGTGGTGTCGGAGGGAACACCTTGTTAGGCCCTAGGGATTTGCCTCAGGATAGCAAACACCCCTTCCTCTGTAAACTGTACAGGGTCCACGAAGTTGCCTCATTCCTATAGACTCTTTATCCATCTCCTGAGTAAATACAATGCAAAGAATGCATTTAAGATCCGTTCCATTTTGTTTTGATCCATTCATGGATTACCATTCAGGTCTTCCAGAAGACCAATTTCGTCCCTTGCAATCCTTTTGCTCTTAACATTCCTTTGGAATCCCTTGGGATTCTCCTTCACCTTGTCTGCTGGAGCAACTTCATGCCTTCTTTTAGCCTTCCTGATTTCTTTCTCAAGTGTTGTCTTGAATTTCTTGTACTCCATAAACACCTCATTTGTTTCTACGTGCCTATATCTGCAATGAACTTCTTTTTTCACTTAACCAGGACCTCAATATCTACTGAAAACTAAGGTTCCCTACACTTGTTATCTTTACCTTTTATCCTGACAGGTACATACAAGCTTCGTGCTCTCAAAATTTTGCTTTTGAAGGCCAAATACACCCTTGCCTGTCCCAGGAACAGTTCCTGCTGATTGGAGGGTGGCTAATGTTGTCCCACTTTTCAAGAAAGGAGGGAGAGAGAAAACAGGGAATTATAGACCTGTTAGCCTGACGTCAGTGGTGGGAAAGATGTTGGAGTCAATTATAAAAGAGGAAATTACGACACATTTGGATAGCAGTAGAAGGATCAGTCCAAGTCAGCATGGATTTATGAAGGGAAAATCATGCTTGACTAATCTTCTGGAGTTTTTTGAGGATGTAACTATGAAAATGGATAAGGGAGAGCCAGTGGATGTAGTGTACCTGGACTTCCAGAAAGCTTTTGATAAAGTCCCACATAGGAGATTAGTGGGCAAAATTAGGGCACATGGTATTGGGGGCAGAGTACTGACATGGATTGAAAATTGGCTGGCTGACAGGAAACAAAGAGTAGTGATTAACGGGTCCCTTTCAGAATGGCAGGCTGTGACCGGTGGGGTACCGCAAGGTTCGGTGCTGGGACCGCAGCTGTTTACAATATACATTAATGATTTAGATGAAGGGATTAAAAGTAACATTAGCAAATTTGCTGATGACACAAAGCTGGGTGGCAGTGTGAAATGTCAGGAGGATGTTATGAGAATGCCCGGTGACTTGGACAGGTTGGGTGAGTGGGCAAATGTATGGCAGATGCAGTTTAATGTGGATAAATGTGAGGTTATCCACTTTGGTGGCAAGAGCAGGAAGGCAGATTACTATCTAAATGGAGTCAAGTTAGGAAAAGGGGAAGTACAACGAGATCTAGGTGTTCTTGTATATCAGTCAATGAAAGCAAGCATGCAGGTACAGCAGGCAGTGAAGAAAGCTAATGGCATGCTGGCCTTTATAACAAGAGGAATTGAGTATAGGAGTAAAGAGGTCCTTCTGCAGCTGTACAGGGCCCTGGTGAGACCCCACCTGGAGTATTGTGTGCAGTTTTGGTCTCCAAATTTGAGGAAGGACATTCTTGCTATTGAGGGAGTGCAGCGTAGGTTCACAAGGTTAATTCCTGGAATGGCGGGACTGTCATATGTTGAAAGATTGGAGCGAATGGGCTTGTATACACTGGAATTTAGAAGGATGAGAGGGGATCTGATTGAAACATATAAGATTATTAAGGGATTGGACACACTGGAGGTAGGAAGCATGTTCCCGCTGACAGGTGAGTCCAGAACTAGAGGCCACAGTTTAAGAATAAGGGGTAGGCCATTTAGAACAGAGATGCGGGAAAACGTTTTCACCCAGAGAGTGGTGGATATGTGGAATGCTCTGCCCCAGAAGGCAGTGGAGGCCAAGTCTCTGGATGCATTCAGGAGAGAGTTAGATAGAGCTCTTTTAGATAGTGGGGTCAAGGGATATGGGGAGAGGGCAGGAAAGGGGTACTGATTGTGTATGATCAGCCGTGATCACAGTGAATGGCGGTGCTGGCTAGAAGGGCCGAATGGCCTACTCCTGCACCTACTGTCTATTGTCTCTCTCTGTCATTGATGGGGAGAGTTTGTTGCTGATTCTTAAATCAGAGAACTTGGAAAAGAAAGTGATTGTGGCAGAATTTTATATCACAATTCAGCCAATTGTTTTTTTTCTGTCGAGTTAGTCTTCCCTCTCACTGTGTGCCCCTTTATTAGGTAGAGAGAGACAGAGACAGAAAGCCTGTGGTAATCCACTCTTGCCAGATCATTTCTGATAACATCGAAATTGGCCTTTCTCAACCCGCTGACCAGACCTATCTTTTTGCATAGTTGCTTTGAAACTTATAGCAAAGTGCTCCCCTGCACAAACTTCTGTCGCCTGCCCGCCTCATTCCCAAATAGCAGATCCAGTATCACACGCTCTCTCACTGGGACTTCTACATACTAATGAAGGAAACTTTCCTGGACACATTTGACAAACTCTATCCCATCCAGTTTGAGAAGCATTTTGATGCCTCTGAATCTGTACTCAAAAGCTCAAAGTAAATTAATTAATCAAAGAACAGAAATGTCACCATATACAATCCTGAGATTCATTTTCTTGTGGGCATACTAAATAAGTCCATAATAGAATAATAGGCATAATAAAATCAATGAAAGACCGCACCAACTTGGATGTTCAACCATGTGCAAAAGACAGAAAATGTGCAAATACAAAAATAAAGAAATAGTAATATTTCTTCTCTGGGGTACCTGCTGGAGTTTAGAAGAATGAGAGGGGATCTCGTTGAAAACCTATTGAATATTGAAAGAACCAGATGGAGTGGATGTGGAGAGGATGTTTCCAATAGTGGGAGAGTCTAGGGCTAGAAGGCACAGCCTCGATCGAAGGACATCACTTTAGAACAAAGATTAGGAAGAATTTCTTTAGCCAGAGGCTGGTGAATCTGTGGAATTCATTGCCACAGGCAGCTGTGGAGCAAAGTCATTGGGTATATTTAAAGTGAAGGTTGATAGGTTTCTGATTACTAAGGGAGTCAAAGGTTACAGGGAGAGGGCAGGAGAATGGGATTGAGAGGGATAATAAAGCAGCCACAATGGAATGGTGGAGCAGATTTGATGGGCCGAATGGTCTAATTCTGCTCCTTTTTCTTATGGACAAAACTGGAGCTGTCCAGGGAGATGGAGAAGTTGCAGGGCTGGAAGGGGTTACAAGGATGAGAAACCTTGTTTCCATTTGGGGCTTTTCTGGATCAGAGTCGGTGTGGGTTAGCAATCCCTCACCACGCAGGAAAACTGAGTCTTTACACATCCAGTCCTGGAAAACCAATCATGAACGCACGTACAGATCTCTTCAGGGACCACTCGTGAAGCCCCTCTGCATTTATCACCTGACTGCCGGCTGGCCAGTGGTAATGCAATCTGTCCCAGCTCCCTCAACCACTCCGTTTCCCCAATCAATCCAGGCGGAAACTGAGACGACTTCAGAAGGAGCTTTCAGAAATATCTGGAACAACATCAAGAAAGCTTGGGGTTTGATAAATGTTTTAACAAACGAACAGAACAGATCCAGTTCAGTCAGTTCCTCCTTGTGTATTCTGGGGTGTGCTCAGTATGTGAACAGAGAGTGGGACTTCAGGAAATGTACAAAAAATAATTTCCTTCAATTTTTGAAAGAATCAAAGTGATCATTTGTTTTACTGAAAAATGTAAGTAATCTTTAAGATGGACAGATCTAAGATTCATTAATTTATCACATGTACATCGAAACACATCCATTCTTTCCTCACTCTCATCAGGTACAACTTACACAGTGAGTGGTAGGGCATTGAGGAGTTTGGTCAAGCATCTGGGAGTACAGGTCCATAATACCTTGGAAGTGCTGTCGCAGGTAGATAGGGTCGTAAAGGGAGCTTTTGACACCCTCAACATCTTTATCATTATGTACCATGTTGTGTGACGTCGGCGGTCATGGTCTCATAAACAATGACTGCTCCTGGCAAATTTTTCTACAGAAGTGGTTTGCCATTGCCTTCTTCTGGGCAGTGTCTTTACAAGATGGGTGACCCCAGCCATTATCAATACTCTTCAGAGATTGTCTGCCTGGTGTCAGTGGTCGCATAACCAGGACTTGTGATGTGCACCGGCTGCTCGTAAGACCATCCACCACCACCTGCTTCTGTGGGTTCATGTGATTCTGATCGGGGTCTAAGCAGGTGCAAGGGTGACCTGCAGGCTAGTGGAGGAAGACGTATCTCCACCTGACACCCATTGGCATATTGACCTTCATAAATCAAAGTACTGAGGACAGCAGCTGGGACGTAACGTTGAAGTTGTATGAGACATTGGTGAGGCCTAATTTGGAGTATTGTGCTTAGTTCTGGTCACCCACCTATAGGAAAGATGTCAATAAGGTTGAAAGTGGATCAGAAATTTGCCAGGTTGTTGCCCGCACTTGAGGACCTGAGTTACAGGGAAAGGTCAAGAAGGTCTGGACTTTATTCCCTGAAGTGTAGGAGAATGAAGGTAAAATTGATAGAGGTACAGTATACAAAATTATGAGGGTGATAGGTAGGGTCAATGCAAGCAGTTTTCCAATGAAGGACGAGATTAGAACTAGACATCATAAGGATAAAAGGTGAAATGTTTAAGTGGAATATGAGGGGGATCTTCCTCACTCAGAGGGAGGTGAGAGTGTGGAACAAGCTGTCAGAGGAAGTGGTGGATGCCGGTTCAATTCCAACACTTAGAGGAATGCACAAAAGTACAAATGGAATGGGTATGAAGGACTGTGGTTCAGGTGCAAGTTGATGGGTCTGGGCAGGATAAAAGGTCAGCAAAGACTAGATGGGTTGAAGGGCCTGCTTCTGTTCTACAATTCGATGATGCCCCGCTAAATGATCTCACTGGGACTGTTTGATGATTATGACTCCCAGTTTTGGAAGTCATATATCTTACCTACAATTTGGCAATTTCAAAAGTTTACCACAGGATCACTCAAGGTGAGTGCAAACAGGGCTTGTTTCTTTTGTCTTTCAAAAATAAAATGTACTTGCAATAAAACGGAACAGGATTTGAACCCAGGGACAATCATACGGAGCCCACTCTTGCCAAGGATGGAGCAGTGGAATGCTTCAGCAAATCACTCTGCAGAAGGGATTCCCTCAACACGCTGAAGCACATCTCATCAAGCCAATCACATTCTGCACCTGTGATTCGCTCCAGAAGCTTCAGCCATTGAGGGCAATCCTAACCCAGGTGCAAGCAGTGGGAATCATTAGGGGCCAGTCTCCTCTGGAAGAGGATTTGCAGGGTGGTGAAACCTCCCCAGCGATTCCACCGCCTGGAGTTGTAACAGATGGCAGCAACCGTGGGGTTTCTCTGGTAAGTTATTCAGTGGCTGACATTAGAAGAAATCTCAGAGAAGTTCTCTACAGATGGAGACCACATTATGTTTAAAGAGTGGATATTATTCTCTTCATGAAGATATCAGGGCTACAGGGAGAGTCTGGGAGATAACATTGAGATAGGTGGTCAGCTCTAAAAGGCAGAACAGGCTTGAAGGGCCAAATGGCCTTTTGTTTATGTTTCTATATTTATCTCAGGATAAAGAGATAGCCATTTAGGAGACTGAGAAGGAAGAATTTCTACACTTGGTTTGTGACTGTTTGGAGTTTTTTATATATTAGTTTCATTTGTCACACATACATTGGAACATGCAGTGAAATGGATTGTTTTATGTCAATGACCAACACAGTCTGAGGAGGTGCTGGGGGCCGCACACAAGTGTTGCCATGGTTCTGTCACCAACACAGCATGTCTACAATTCACTAACCCTAACCTGTATGTCTTTGCGATGTGGGAAGGAGCTGGAGCGCCTGAGGAAACCCACAAGGTCACGGAGAGAACGTACAAACTCCTTACTGACAGTTGAACCTGGGTTGCTGGCGCTGTAAAGCATTAGGCCAGCCACTACCCTACTGTGCTGCCCCTGATCTACCAGAGAGTAGCTGCTGCCCATTCACAGAGGTTAGGGTTAGTAAGTTGTGAGCATGCTATGTTGGCACCGGAAGCAATGCCACACTTGAGGGTGACCCCAGCTGGTCACAAAAATATGATGATACAAATAACCCATTTCACTGATGTGCATGTGACAAATAAAGCTAATCTATACTTTTTGTAGACACTGAGTTGTGACTGAAGGTATGTTGCACGCAATCGGAATAGGGAACGTAGGTGGCAGGTCAAAGAGGGGAGAGGTGTGGGTCACGTACAATGTATTGAATTTATCGTTCTGTAACCTCAACCATTTTACACCAGATATTACACAAGTTTCTGACAACAGGCTATCTTGTGAGGAACTCATTTCCTCCTCTTTCATGTGGAGTTTGGGGACCACAGCTGCTTCCTCAAGCTCTGGACTGTTGTTTTCCCGAAAAGAGCGGGCCTTGATCTGCGTTGTTCTGCCGAGCATTGCGGGTTTGCTACGTTGGCTCCGGAATGCATGGAGACACTCGCAGCTCGTCCCCGGCACATCCTTGGGTGTATTGCTTGTGTCTGCTGTGTATTTAATATCTCAGTAATATTTGAGTAATCTTGAATATATATTGCTTGATTAAGCATTCTCGTTCATTTAAATAATTCATTATGGGTCAGATGCAAAAATACGTGAAATGCATACGTCATTACACTACCATATGATAAGAGCACGCCTCACTTAAAGTAAATCTGAAGTTAGACTCACATTTGTCTTACTTTCAATTACCGTAGTTTAATGTTTTGAAATAAGAGTTTCCATGTACGTACATTGGTCTGTCCATCTATAGCCAGTCTAATCGATCCATTCTAATCTATCTACCTGTCAGTACAACGCAGAGTAGGCTCTTTCAGTCCTTTGAGACACGCTGCCCCGGCCCTGATCAACCCTAACCTAATCACAGGACAGCATACAACGACCAGTTGACCGAGCTGGTTAACATAGGACTGTGGGAGGAAACCAGAGCACCTGGAGAAAGCCCACACATTCCCCGGGGAGGATGCAGGGAGACTCCTTACGGAACAGCGCTGAAACTAGACTCCGAGCTCCGGAATGCCCTGAGCTGTAACCGCCACATGTCCATGTGATAAATAAATGAATCGTAATCGCTGATGCAGTCTCACATCGGGTTGGGCGTATGGGACGACTGTACGAGAAAATTCTGCTCTAAGATCCTTTGGTCTGTCTCCACCGCACAGGAAATTCACTTACCAGCAATCCCTGGAATAATGGCTCTAGCAGAAAATAGGAAATTAGATTCTTCAAGGTCTCTGTGGGGATTGAACAGAGAACTGCTTCAGAGAGTTCCACCTTTCCTCCGCACCGTGCTTGTTTGAGACGCATCCTCCACTGCCTCATCTATTGCTCGTGTGACAGATTAAAGATTAGTTTTATTAGTCACATATACAGTGAATGAGTCGTTTTCGTTAATGACTAGCACAGTCTGAGGATGTGCCGGGGGCAGCCTGCAAGAGTCAACATGGCATGTCCACTATTTACTAGCCCTAACCCGTACATCTTTGGATGAAGATGTGACCTCGCCTCATCCGGCTGAGGAACGCTCCAACAATCCCAAACTCAATAGATTCTGCAGATGCTGGAAATCCAGAGCCACACGCACAGAATCCTGGAGGAACTCAGCAGGTTAGGCAGCGTCTGTGGAGGGGAATGGACGGTCGATGTTTTTGGGTTGGCTGTACACTTTTCTCCGCAGATAATGCCCACCCCACTGAGTTCTAGAGATTAGTTTTATTTGTCACACAAATATCAAAGGGTACGGTAAAATGTGTCGTTTTGCGTCAACAACCAATACGGTCCGAGGATGTACTGAGGACAGCCCGCAAATGTTGTCGTACTTCCAGCACCAACTTAGCAACTCCAACCGGTACGTCTTTGGAATGCGGGAGGAAACCAGAGCACACGGAGGAAATGCACAGGGTCACGGGGAGAACATAAAACTCACTGCAGGTAGCGGTGGGAATTGAACCTGGGTCACTGGTGCAGTACTAACATCACATTAGCTGCTGTGTCACTGTGCCACTCCTGTCACTTTCAATCACACCGCCTGCTCTCCAACTTCTTTTACAACTAATTAATAAAAAGCCCATTTTGAAGAAAAGCAGATTTTTAGTCTTCATGCCTCTTTGACTTTTTAACTCCTGTTGTTTTTTTGGCTTCCAGCAGAATCCTGGGATTAGATTCTGCTTCCTGCCCGTCTCCAGAGAATTCCCAGTCCATTTATATCCCCGCTGACATTGTGACCCCGCACGTTTCTCCCGGGTGGTGCAGGATGTGCGAGAGCTGGTGGGGTGGGAAGGTGAGCGACGTCTCCTTGATGCTGTGCTGCCGATGAGAGTGGTGGAGTGGAAGGGACACACCAGCTGTGTGTGTTTGATCCTGACCTCAGTTTCCATGTTCTTCCTGTGACCCCTGCTCTGGTCTCCTCCTATACCCTAAGACCTGTAGGTGTGTTAATTGACTCTGTAAATTACCCCTGGTGTAGGTGGGAGTCTCAAAGGGGAGCAGATAATTCTACAGCACTGAAACAGGCCCATCGGCCCTTCATATCAATGCTAACCTTCTAGCCTCATTAGTGTGGGTTTCCTCTGGGTGTTCTGGTTTCCTCCCACATTCCAAAAGACATGCACATTAGCTTTATTGAGTTGTAGGCATGCTATGCTCGCACGGGAAGTGTGGCCACTCTCGGGGCTGCCCCCAGTGCCTCCTCAGACTGTGTTAGTTGTTGATGCATTTCACTGTGTGTGTCAATGGATATGTGACAAATATTCTTTAATCTCATTTGCCTAAATCGGGTCCTTACCCTTCAATTCCTCGCCTACTTATTGATTGGTTGGTTGGTAGATTTATTGAGATACAGCATGGAGCAGGGCAACACACCAATTTAACCCAAGCCTAATCGTGGGAGAATTTACAATGGTACGTCTTTGGACTGTGGGAGGAAACCCACACGTGCACGGGGAGAACGTACAAACTCCTTACAGGCAGCGGGAATTGAACTGGTACTGTAAAATGTTGTGCTAAGCATCACACTGCCTGTCTAAATATCTCCTAAATGTTGTGATTGAATCAGATTTCTCCATCACCTCCTGCAGCAAGCTCCAGATGTCAGGGTTTGTATTTAAAATTTACCCCTCACGTCCCAGTTTAACCTCCTCCCCTGAACCTTGAACCTATTACCTCTTGTTTTGGAAACCCGAGGGCCTTCTGGGCCAACGAGATGCACCGCCCAGCAACCTGTCTGTCTAACCCGAGACTAATCACAGGACGATTAACAGTGACCAATTTACTACCTGCCGTGTCATCAGACTGTGGGAGGGGAACAAGGTTCGCAGACAGAGTGTACGGGCCCCTTACAGATGACATGGGAACTGAACTCCAAAACTACGACTCCCCGAGCTGAAACAGTGTTGTGCTAGCTACGGTAGAGTGGAAGGATAATTGTGGCAATAGTGGGAGGATAACTGGAGGGCTGTGAGGAGAGGGGAACGAGATGGGACTTAGTCTGCTGGGGGGCCAGCATGGGCCTGATGGGCTGAACCACCTGCAACGTAGTGGTTGCTCTTTTAAAGGTGCTTAAGGGCTTCATTTGTTTCTTAAGGTTGTTATAGCCAGCGGTGACAGTGGGGATAAGCTCTCACTATCTATTAAGTGCTCCCAATGGCGTGCGTCTGAAATAGCCTTTGAAAACCAAGTCCAGCTCCTGGCCTTGGCGTGTGGCTTAGGTAGGCAAAGCCAGAGCGGTATGATATGGAGAGAAAGCTGTTACCCAGGTAACAGGTTTCCCCTCCCCACACAGCTGATGGATCCAGAGACCAGTACAGCTTGGCAGGAGAACCTACTGACAGGAGAAGGGGCAAAAGGTGGGTTACTGGCACCTTAAAACCCATCGCTTCGGGCAGATGTGACTTGTCAGCCATGGTTGACAGCTCAGCTAAGAGAAGGAAACCTCTGCTGCCTTGAGGCTCTAGCCACTCATGGGGAAGGCTTCGGGAGTAAACCCAGGCGGAAAAATCTGGAGCTGGGGTCCCTAAGGCAGTTTTACATTGAGTTCAACGCTGACTGACAATTCCTGCGACGCCGTCTGTGCCGAACTGTATTGGTCTTTGGGTCCATCAGTTGTGTGGAGAGGGGAAACCTGTTACATAGGAACAGCTTTCTCTCCGTATCTTACTCCCCTGGCTTTGCTCATCTAGACAGATAGGATGGAACATCATGGTCGACACTGACTGACAGAGGCCTCAGAATGGCTTCATTGATAAAATAAGGTGTGCATCCTTGGCTCATTGGAGGGATCCCAGGGTCTGAGACTGAACTGAATATGAATTTCAAGAATACTAATTGATCCAAAAAGCCTTGGCTCTGTGATTATGGTTCAGTGTTTAAGAAATTATTAGGCTGCTAATTGTTTGTGCGTGTGGCTCTCTACCGCCCCCATCTGTTAGGCTCACAAAATAGCGGTTGCTGCTTTCTGAGAGCACAGAAAGCTGCCAATTGGCCCATCGTGGCCAGGATGGTTCTCCGACACACCCGCCTAGTCTCTCCCTGTTACCCGATCCGATTTGACGTTTCATACAATATCTGCTTTGAAGTTTCCTGCTAAATCTGCTTCCTTTACATTTAGGGCATTCCGGAGTTTGGAGTTTAATTCCAGTGGCGTTCTGTAAGGCGTCTCCCTGTGGAATGGGGGGGGGGTTTCCTGGATGCACCAGCTTCCTCCCACAATCCAAAGACGCTCTGGGTAGGTAAACTGGTCGTAGTAAATTGTACTCCGATTAGTTTGCTGGGGCAGCACGGCTCGAAGTTCCAAAAGGAACTAAATAAATAAATAATTCACAACAGCAGGACGTTCCTACTCCTCCTCCTCTTCTCTCCAGTTCTGTATTGTCATTTAAAGATGCCTTCTGTGGTGATCCGTGCTCTAGGCTCTGTTTTACCTGTCTTTCAAACACCCTCTGTCAGAGAGACACAGTGGCACAGCTGGTAGAGACAGGGCCTCACGCCACCAGAGACCCAGGTCAATCCCAACCCCAGGTGTTGTCCGCATGGAGCTTCCACTTTCTGGCAATTTCTGATCTGAGGTTAATTGGCTGCCATGAGTTGCCCGTAATGTTGACGACAGGTGGTAGAATATGGGGAGATTAAAGGAGAATACATGCCGGAGGAAGTCAGCATGTCAGGCAGCACTGTTTCAGGCAGAGGCCCTACATCAGGACTCAAAAAGGTCAACTGTTTATTTATATTTTATTAAAGATACAGCCTTTGATCCCAACGAGCCACACTGCCAGCAACCCCTGCCTAATCCCAGGACCATTCACAATGACCAATTACCTACTAACCGGTACATCTTTGGGAGGAAACCCACACAGTCAGAGGGAGAACGGGCAAACTCCTTACGGACGGTTTCGGAATTGAACTCCAAACTCTGAACTGTAATAACGCTGCGCTAACCACTACACTACTTTATTCCCCTCCATTGATGTTGTCTGCTGAGATCCCCCAGCATTTTGTTCTGGATTTCCAGCATCTACAGAATCACGTGTCTTAAAACAGGATTAATGGAGGATTTGTGTAAATGGGTCGTGGATAGTCAGGGTGGTCTAGATGGGCTGAAGGGCCTGTTTCTGTGTTGTATCTCTCTGATTCTGGTAACTGACCTTATCTGCTGCTCAGCCCTGGCTTCTCCTCAGACCCATTCTGGCACTCTTGTTAAATCTCTAAATTCTTCTGTCTTCGTATATGGAAATGTTCAAAGATACATTTTATTGTCAAAGTATGCGTGTACAATACAACTGAGATTCATCTTCTCCAGATAGCAACGGAACACAGGAAAACCATGGGAGTTTTTGAAAGAAAAGATATCAACCCCCCCCCCCCCGGCATGAGAAAGTAAAAGAAACAAAACATGCGAACCCCAAACCTCCCCCTCCGACTCCTCCCTCACACAAAAAAACTTACAGATCACCCACACAGAAAGCATCAAAAACCCCAAACCCCCAACGCCCTCCTTCACAAAAAGGACAGTGACAATAACACCAAATCCAAACCCCCTCCTTTGCAGAAAAGAACAGTGATGTCCAGTGTGACTCTGTTTTCAGGTGACGAAAACGGGGAGCTGAAATAATAGGGTCTTTTGGATACAACAGGGTCTTTTAAGAGGCTCCTGGCGAGGTACATGGAGCTCAGAAAAATAGACGGCTATGGTTAACCGGAGGTAATTTCTAAAGTAAGGACGTGTTCGGCACAGCATTGTGGGCCGAAAGATTTGTATTGTGCTGTAGGCTTTCTATCTTTCTATAAACTGGGGTTATAGAGTTCTACTGGTCAGGGAATGTTGGGCTGGAGGGCGTTAGAGAGGAGAGGGGTGAGGGATGTTGGTATTTGAGCACAAGACCCTTACTCAGAGAGGGGCAGGATGGGAATCAGGGAAAAGTGAGGTGTAAGAAGCCAAACAACAGAAAACAGGACCTTCAACCCAACTCACCCATAAGGCACAGGAGTAGAATTAGGCCATTCAGCCCATCGAGTCTGTTCCACCATTCCATCAAAGCTGATTTATTTTCCCTCTCAACCCCATTCTCCTGCTTTCTCCCCATAACCTTTGATGCCCTTACTAATCAAGAGCTTATCAACTTCTGCTTTAAATGTACCCACTGACCTGGCCTCCACAAACATCTGTGACAATGAATTCCACAGATTCACCATCCTCTGGCTGAAGAAACTCCTCCTCTTCCCTGTTCCAAAGGGTTGTCCTTCATTTCTGAGGCTGTCCCCTCCGGAGCGAGATCCTGCCATGCTGATTCCATTTGGCCCCTATCCCTCTAAACCTGGGGTTCCCAACCTCTTTTATGCCATGGACCCCTACCCTTAACTAAGGGGTCTGTGGACCCCAGGTTGGGAACCCCTGTTCTATCTTTTTTCTTGTCCATTTGCCTGTCTGAACCACTGCCTCTGGCAGGCTCTTCTGTATACAGGTGAAAATGTTGCCCCTCGATTTCCTATTCAATCTCTCACCCTCCTCAAATTAAACCTGTTGCCTCGAGTTCTGGGGAACAAACTATGAACATTCATGCTGTCTATGCCCTTTGTGACTTTATAGACCCTGTCAAATCACCCTACATTTCAAGGAATTAAATCTCAACCTCTGACAATAGAGTCATAGAAAACTACAGCACAGAAGCAGGCCCTTTGGCCCATCCAGTCTGTGACGAACCATTGACCTGCACCGGCTGGTCCACAGCCATCCGTGTATTTACCCAAACTTCTCTTAAATGTTGAAGTTGAAATCACATTCATTTCCGCTGGCAGCTCATTCCTCCCTCTCACCACTCTCTAAGTGATGAAGTTTTCCCTCATGTTCCCCTTAAACTTTTCACCTTTCACCCTTAACCTATGACCTCTAGGCATGGAAAAAGTCTGCTTGCATTTACCCTATGAACACCCCTCATAATTATTTCCGTCACTTAACTTACTCAAGTCCCAGCAGGTGTGGGCTTACTGGTGGCAAAGAAAGGGTATGCACAGATATCACTGGCAATAAACTCCACATCTGGAGACTGGTGGCCTGTCCAGAGGTTAGAGGACCATGTACGTGCATGTGAGGGAGGGAGGAGCTGGTTTGTTTTACTCTTGTAGTTTTGTCACTTGGAATGTTCTGTTTTATTGCAAGACCATAAGATATAGGAGCAGAATTAGGCTATTCAGCCCATCAGTGTTCTGTGTTGATCTGCCAAGCATGGAGGTGCCAAAACTTGCGGTGACACTCGCAGGCTGGCCCCAGCACACTTTTGGATGTGTTGGTTATTAACGCCAACAATGTACTTCACTGCATGTTCCAATGTTTGTGTCATGCAGATCCATAATTCATTGAAAGTGGCATCACAGGTAAATAGAGACATGTTGAAAGCTTTTGGCTTTCATAAATCAGTGTACTGAGTACAGGAGATGGGACGTTATGTTGAAGTTGTATAAGACGTTGCCAGGGCCTAATTTGGAGTATTGTGTGTAGTTTTGGTGTCCCGCCTGCAGGAAAGATGTAGATAAGGTTGAAAGAGTACAGAGAAAATTAACAAGCATGTTGCTGGGTCTGGAGGACCCGAGTTACAGGGTTGAATAGGTTAGGACTTTATTCCTTGAAACGTAGATGATTGAGAGGAGATTTGATGGAGGTATACAAAATCATGAGGGGTATAGATAGGGTAAGTGCAAGTAAGCTTTTTCCGCTAAGGTTGGGTGGGACTATAACCAGAGGTCATGGGTTAAAGGTGAAAGGTGAGAAGTTTAAGGGTAACATTGAGGGGAAACCTTGTCACTTAGAGGGTTGCAAAAGTGTGAAACAAGCGGCCAGCACAAGTGGTGCATGTAAGTTTGATTTCAAAGTTTAAGAGAAGTTTGGATAGATACATGGATGGTAGGGTATGGTCTTGGTGCAGGTTGATGGGAGTAGGCAGCTTAAATGGTTTGGCACGGACTAGATTGACCAAAGGGCCTGTTTCTGTGCTGTATCTTCCCTTGACTCTATAAGTGAATCTGAATCATCTGTTGGAGCACTGTATGGTGATCTTCTTGGTGCTTCCTGAACAGATGCTCTGTGTTTCAAAAGCAACCCTCCCCTCCTCTTCCGATTGTGTTGTTCAGCGATGTCCGAAACAGCTGGTTCTGCCTCAGAGATCACAAAATCTTCCAGGCTTCCCCACCCCCTCGTTCTCTCCCTGAGAGTCCAGAGAATGATGTAACTCCATTGCCCAACAGATGCCCACATGGGGCAAACAGCTGGACTGTAAGTAAGAAGTGAAAACTGAGGGTTTGATGCGGCACAAGGAGGAAGGACAAAGGAATCTTGTGCAGTTTCAGTTTGAATATTAACTCCTGTTCAGCTTTTATCCTTGGACTAATGAATATTAAGAGTGATGATTAAGCTGTAGTCAAGTTGAAAATATTTCCGTGCTCTCTCTATAAATAGAACCAACAATGTGAGATTGTGACTCTGCCTTGTTTCAAAATTCAAAATAAATTTATTATCAAAGTACATATACATCACCATACATAACCTCGAGATTAATTCTCCTACAGACATTCGCTGGAAAAAGAAATACAACAGAATTTATGGAAAAACTATAAATAACAAAGACCAATAAACATCCAATGTGAAAAATATTTCCTGCCACCCCTTTCTTTCCATTGTCTCCTTCTGACAGATTGAATTCATCCCCCTGAACACAACGTAGTAGTGTTTTCACACTTAGAGTTACTGGAGCACCAGCACATGAATACAGTCCCTTCATCTCAACAGGTCTATGCTGAAGTTAGCCCCAATTTCCTGCTCCCCATGCACCTATCCAAGTGCTTCTAAAAAGAACACGAGGTAGTTTGCAAGTGTTGGAAATCCAAGCAACACACACAAAATGCTGGAGGAACTCAGCAGGCCAGGCAGCATCTGTGGAAAAGAGTGAACAGTCGACGTTTCGGGTTTGGACTCAACTTCCCATATCTTTTTCCAGTCCTGATGAAGGGTCTCGGCCCGAAACATCGGCTGTTGATTCACTCCCATAGACGCTGCCTGGCCTGCTGAGTCCCTCCAGTGTGTGGTGTTTCTTAAATGATATGCACTGTTTTAGCTCCCTCAACCACAGCTCACTCCATATTCTCACCATCCTCCTTATGAAACAATCTTCTTAAGTGATACTATTGTACCTTCCTGTGGCAGCTCATTCCATATACTTTTGGTCTCCAAATTTGAGGAAGGACATTCTTGCTATTGAGGGAGTGCAGCGTAGGTTCACGAGGTTAATTCCCGGAATGGCGGGACTGTCGTATGTTGAAAGATTGGAGCGACTGGGCTTATATACACTGGAATTTAGAAGGATGAGAGGAGATCTGATTGAAACATATAAGATTATTAAGAGATTGGACATGCTAGAGGCAGGAAACATGCTCCCGATGTTGGGGGAGTCCAGAACCAGAGGCTACAGTTTAAGAATAAGGGGTAGGCCTTTTAGAACGGAGTTCAGGAAAAACTTTTTCACCCAGAGAGTTGTGGATCTGTGGAAAGCTCTGCCTCAGAAGGCAGTGGAGGCCAATTCTCTGGATGCTTTCAAGAAAGAGTTAGATAGAGCTCTTAAAGATAGCGGAGTCAAGGGATGTGGGGAGAAGGCAGGAACGGGGTACTGATTGTGGATGATCAGCCATACCATGTCCACAATATTCAGCAGAACAGAACAAACAACAACAGCAAAATAAACCCTTTTCCTACCCCTCTCCGACCCACCCAGACGTATGGACAGGTCTGCAACTCCAGTACAGGCCACTTACGGGCTGGTGAGTCAGGACATGAAGGGATACGGGGAGAAGACAGATTGGGGCCGAGAGGGAAAATGGATCAGCCATGATGAAATGGTGGAGCAGACTCGATGGGCCAAATGGCCGAATTCTCCTCCAATTTCTTATGGTTCTCACTCCCCCAACCACCCATAGATTCTAAAACTCACCGGCACACCAAGGACAATTTATGGCAACTGATTAATGGGGTACAGTAACACAACACTTTACTGTTCCAATGACCCGGGTTCACCTCCCGCTGCAGACTGTGAGGAGTTTGTACATTCTCCCTTTGACTGTGTGGGTTTCCTCCCACATTCGAAAGAGGTTCAGGTTGGTAGGTTATTTGGTGATTGTAAATTGTCTCATGATTAGGGTAGGATTAAATTGGGGGAATTTACTGGGCAGCTTGGCTCAAAGGGCCTACGCTGCTCTGTATGTCAGTAAACACAGGGATAAGTGTTAGCCTGAACCAGGTATTTTGGGGACGTGGGAGAAAACTGGAGCTCCTGGAGGAAACCCACGTGCTGACAGAGAGGTGATGCTCCACGTGTACAGGAGGTTGTGACTCTAACAGCTGCTGTAATGTGTGGGCCTCACACGTCGCTGACCTCTCCCTTTCTCGCATGCAGATTCATTGCACGGACAGTGAACTGCCTCATTTGCGTTGACAAGCAACACAATCTAAAGGCACAAAAATACAACTGCAGATGCTGTGGATCAAAGAATACGTACACAACGCTGGAAGAACTCAGCAGGTCAGGCAGCATCCGTGAGAAAAGAGTAGCCAACGTTTCGGGCCGAGACCCTTAATCAGGAATGGGGGGGAAGAGAGGGCCAAAGCCCAGTAATAGAGATAGGGGAGGGGGAAGGGCTAGAGGCGCCAGGTGGAAAACCAATCAGAGGAAAGATAAAGGGGGGAGGGGATAAGCATGAAAGAACTGTAGAGATAAAGGAGCAGAAAGTTGAAAGGGGAGAGAGACAGAGAGGGACCTGGGATAGGGAGAGGGGGAGGGGGAGGGAATTACCGGAAATTGGAGAATTCAATGTTCATACCACCAGGCTGGAGGCTACCCAGACGGTAGATGAGGTGTTGCTCCTCCAACCTGAGTTTGGCCTCATCATGGCAGTAGAGGAGGCCATGTATGGACATATCTAGATGGGAATGAGAGGCAGAGTTGAAGTGGGTGGCAACTGGGAGGTCCTGTCTATTGTGACGGACGAAGCAGTCCCCCAATCTGGTTCGGGTCTCGCCGATGTAGAGTAGGCCGCACCGGGAGCACCGGATGCAATAGACGACTCCAGCAGACTCGCAGGTGAAGTGTTGCCTCACCTGGAAGGACTGCCTGGGGCCCGGAATGGTGCTAAGGGGGGAGGTGTGGGGACAGGTGTAGCATTTGCACCTACAGGGATATCTAAAGGTGTGCCGGGGGGGGGGGGGGGAACCCGCAAGTGAGGCCACACATTCCGGCACTGTCGCGGTGTTCAGCAGGACCGTGCGAGCAGCGGACGTGTACGTACAGGTACACGGATGGCATCGGTGTGGGGGTGGGGGGGGGGGTGAGCAATGGTCCGGGTGCAGCTTGACGGGACTAGGCAGTTTAAATGGTTCAGTACAGATTAGATGGGCCAAAGGGTCTGTACTTTTCTATGACTCTAAAACTTTAGGTATGTTTCTTCAGGCTCCTGTCCCGCCTTCTCGATAGTAGTACTGAGAATCCTCAAAATCAGGTTTAATATCTTCAGCATATGTCATGAAATTTGTTAACCTTATGGCAGCAGTACAATTCAATACATAACAGAGAAAAAACTTGTGAATTACAGTAAATGTATATATATATATATATTAAATAGTTAAAGTAGTGCCAAAAATAGAAATGAAAAGGTAGTGAGGCTGTGTCCATTCAGAGATCGAACGGTAGAGACGAAGAAGTTGCTCCTGAACCGTTGAGTGTGTGTCTTTAGGCTTCCGATGGTAGTATTGAGAAGAGGGCGTGTCCTGCACGATGGGGATCCCTAATGTTTGATGCCGCCTTCTCGAGGCGTTGCCTTTTAAAGACATCAGTCTTTGGACGTCAATTTCAGCCTTAAATACAGTACACCCCATAACCTGGTTTATATTCTATGTTCTATGGATTTGGAGGTTGTCTTGGTGCTCATTCTCAGTGATTTTTTGATTTATTAAATGAATTGTGAGGAATGGTGCAATACAATGGCCTTGAGGGATTCAGTAAATCAGGCACAAGGGGACAAATGGACCACATCTGCTTCTCATTCTCCCATTCTTGTGATCAGGAATCTTCCACCCAAAAGAGCAATGAAACCAGATTTAGTGAACATTTCCAGATGAGAACTGGATGAATATTTGAAAGATTGAGGCTGTGCTGACAAAGCAGAGTGCCCTTCCAAAATACAACTAGTTGTCTTCTGTTTCCTCTGAAGTTATGAATCTTTGCATGCACCTCCTCAAACAACCCCAACTTCTCTCCAAACAACTGGAGAGGGATGTGACTGGTCATCTCATCGAGAGCGGAGGCAATCCTCACACTCCTACCTGGTGTGATCTACCCACGGTTGTGTAGCGGTTAGTGTAATGCTTTTACAGACCAATGAGCAGGGTTCAATTTCCACCGCTCTTTGTGAGGAGTTTGCACGTCCTCACCGTGACCACGTGGGTTTCCTCCCACAGCCCACAGGCATGCAGGGCAGGGCATTCAATGTTGGCCTGTACTGTGGGTGGGAGGGAGGAACGGGGCTTGTTTTGCTGTTTTGTCACTTGCCATGTTCTGTTGTTTATTTATTTATTGAGATACAGTGCAGAACAGGCTCTTCCAGCCCTCCAGGCCACACCGGCCAGCAACCCCCCGATTTAATCACCGGTCAATTCACGATGACCAACCGGTACGTCTTTGGACTGTGGGTGGAAACCGGAGCAGCTGGAGAGAATGTACAGACTCCTTACAGGCAGCAGCAGGAACTGAACCCCAGTCGCCTGTACAGTAAAGCGTTGTGCTAACCACCCTGTCTGTCGAATTTGACGGGCATGCTACGTTTGCATTGGAATGTGTGGTGACGCTCATCGTCAGCCCCCAGCACATCCTCGGACTGTGTTGGCCATTGGTGCAAACGGCACATTTCACTGTGTGCTTTGATGTAAAGCTAATGTTTAATTGAAGTTCCTTAGTCACTTTATCAAGCTAGAGAGGCTATGTAACGTCGATACCAGGACCACCAGACTCAAAAACAGTCAGGCTGATCAACACCTCCAGCCACTAACCCACTCCTACCACCACTACTTCATCATTTCCTTGTGTGCAGACACTCCTGTACCCTGCATCACTTTATAGAAACAGTGCAGTCTCTGTATATAAGCTATCTTTATAATTACTGTGTTTTTAAAAGTTATTTTTATTATTTGTTGTGGTTTAACTGTGTTCTTATCTTACTGTGTTCTTATCTTACTGTGTATTTTTGTGTTGCATTGGATTGGGAGTAACATCTTGTTCTCCTTTAAACTTGTGTACTGGAAATGACATTAAACAATCTCGAATCTTAAAGTAGTGACTCTGATTTTAAGTCTCTACCCTCTTGTACTCTTTTTCAATGGCTGAGAAGGTTTCTTCTCGCGTAATCTGTCAAATTCTCTTAAAAATCCTAGTAATGGAATCAGTCATTAACCGGCTACCTCTAGTGCTGTTTACATGCTCTCTCAGGCCTGAGATTATTCCCTCTCACAGCTAGAAGGAGGGCAGACAGGGTTGCTGTCGTTAAATGACTTCAGAATGAGTCAAGTGTGCTTCTCTAGAGCACAACAAAGGGACAGAGCTGTAAAGCATTTAGGGAAAATAATACCTTGAGTTTCAGTGAGGTGATACCAATCCCCGGTGGCTAATGTTCAATAGCTTTGACATCCAATAGAGAAACGGGGAGGTCACCACACAATCAAACAATTTATTAGCTCAGTGGCTATTCACTAAATCCATCTCCACCACCTGAGTCAACACATGTCTGTTTAACTAATTAGCTGTCTCCCCATTCCATCCTTAGTCTGGCCCACCACAAGAAAGCAAGGTGACTCACTGCTGGGATTTGGCTGAGTTGCAAACAGTCAGCACTTTGTCTTGTAAATCCGAAATTTAATTTCTTCAGGTCTGAGCTGAGGACCAACCTATTTCAAAAAGATATTCCCAAAACTTGAAGAATGTTTGAGATTAGAAAACTTAGTTAAAGCGGTTAGTTTGAAGGAAATATCTCAGGTGCCTTGGATACTGTGGAGGCTACTACCCAAGATGGAGCTGACTGATTTTACAACTTTATGTAGCTTCGTCAATCTTATGCAGTAACTCCTCCATACCAGACGGTGATGCAGCCTGTCTGAGTGCCCTCCATTGTACATCTGCAGAAGTTTTCCAGTGTTTTAGGTGACAAACCAAATCTCCTCATACCCCTAATGCACTAAAGCTACTGTCTTGCCTTTTTCATAGCTGCATCGATATGTTGGGACCAGGGTAGGTCCTCAGAGATCTTGACACCCAGGAACTTGAAACTGCTCACTCTCTCCACATCTGATCCCTCTATGAAGATTGGTATGTGTTCCTTTGTCTTACCCTTCCTGAAGTCCACAATCAGCTCTTTGGTCCTTCTGACATGAGTGCAAGTTTGTTGTCGTGACACCACTCAACTAGCTGGTATATCTCACTCCTGTACGCCCTCTTGTCTCCATCTGAGATTCTGCCAACAATGGTTGTATCATCACCAAATTTATAGATGGTATTTGAGCTATGCCTAGCCACACAGTCATGGGTATAGAGAGAGTAGATCAGTGGACTGTTACCCCTGAGGTGTGCCAGTGTTGACTTTCAGCAAGGAGGAGATATTATTACCATTCCGTACAGATTGTAGCCTTCTGGTTAGGAAGTCGAGGATCAAATTGCAGAGGGAGGAACAGAGGCCCATGTTCTGTAGCTTATCGATCAGGACTGTGGGAATGATGGTGTTAAACGCTGAGCTACAGTCAATGAACAGCATCCTGACATAGGTGCTTGTATTGTCCAGGTGATCTAAGGCTGTGGGAAGAGTCATTGAGATTGTGTCTGCCATAGACCTATTGTGGCGACAGGCAGATTGCAATGGGTCCAGGTCCTTGCTGAAGCAGGAATTCATTCTAGCCATGACCAAAGCATTTCTTCACTGTAGATGTGAGTGCTACTGGGTGGTAGTCATTAAGGCAGCTCAACCTACTCTCCTTAGGCTCTGGTATAATTGTTGCCTTTTGAAGCAGATGGGAACTTCTGCCTGAAGCATTGAGAGACAGGGAGGTCAGTCCTGATACAGGGCCTCGGCCTGAAATGTCAACTCTTTTCCACAAATGAGTTTCTCCAGCATTTTGTGTGTTACTTCATATTCCATCTGGGTACCCTCCAACCTGATTTCTCAGCTTCAGATAAATCTTCCCCCTCCCCACTCTGTTCACACCTCTTACCTCTTCACCTCCCACTGTTGCCCATCATTCCTCTCCTATCAGAGTCTGTCCTTCTCCAGCCCTTTACCTTTTCCACCTCTCATCTCCCAGCTTCTGACTTCGATTGCCCCCCCCCCCCCCCCAATCCGGCTTCACTCATCACTTTCCAGCTTGTCCTCCTTCCCTTCCCCCTACCTTTTTATTCTGGCATCTTCCCCCTTCCTTTCCAGTCCTGAAGAAGTGTCTCTGCCTGAAACATCGACAGTTTCTTCATTTCCAGAGATGCTGCCTGACCAGCATTTTGTGTGTGTGTGATGCTCTGGGTTTCCAGCATCCGCAGGATCTCTGCTGTTCAGGATTTTCTATTCTGTTCTGGCACACTGCTTTATAGACGGAAATCATGAAAGCCAGCAATGGGGTGTTGGTGGATTTATGAACATAGAAACAAATCCATCGGTAGGGCCAACACTTCATTGTTCTGCTGTGGAGCAGGGACACAGAGAAAACAAAATATTCAAACCCAAGCCAGAAGAAATAGGAGCCAAATGAGGCCATTCAGCCCATCGAGTCTGCCTCACCATTTGATTGTGGCTCATTTACTTCCCCTCCCAACCTCATCCTCCTGCCTTTTCCCATAACCTTTACCAATCAAGAACCTCTCAACCTCCACTTTAAATATACCCAATGAATCGGCCTCCACAGCTGCCTGTGGCAAAGAATTCCACAGATTCACCACCCTCTGGCTAAAGAAATTCCTCCTCATCTCTGTTCATAAGGGACATCCTTCTATTCTGAGGCTGTGCCCTCTGGTCTTCGACTCTCCCACTATAGGAAACATCATCTCCACGTCCACTCTATCCAGGCCTTTCAATGTTCGATAGTTTTCAGTGAGATTCCCCTCATTTCTCTAAATGCCAGTGAGCACAGGTCCAGAGCCATCAAATACTCTTCATGTATTAACCCTTTCATTCCCAAAAACATACTTGTGACCCTCCTCCGGTCCCTTTCCAATGTGTGAGATGAGAGGCCCCAAGCTGCTCACAATACTGCAAGTGTGGTCTGAACAATGTCTTACACAGCCTCAACATTACATCTTTGCTTTTATATTCCAGTCCTCCTCATCATCCCTGAATGTAACAACTGCACCACTGCATAAATTAACTCTTTCATTCTCAGGATAATTCTCTTAGCTGTTGTGATATTTTCCCAGATTAAGTGGTTCTGCCAATGTTGTACATTAACTCTCATCTTGGTCCCTCTTATCCAGCCTTGTTGCTTCCACACTGCATCTTTTTAAGTATATTAAATGATGTAATTAACATTTATTCAAGATTCCCCTCGATGGAGCTGGCCACATAATTCTGGCATTTGGAGTTCAATTCCGGCTCCGTCTGCAAGGAGTTTGTTAGTTCTCTCCATGAAACACACGGGTTTCCTCCCACAGACCAAAGACATGCCGATTAGTACGTTAACTGGTTGTTGAAAATTGTCCTGTGTTAAACAGGTGGGCTGCTGGACAGTGTGGCTAGTCTCGCTGGACGGGCCTGTATCTCTAAATAAATAAAAATAATTGCAAACTCTTTCCCCAAAGATTACATTTAATATCAAGATAATAAGAAAGGCTCTAAAAATAAACCAGGTGAATGGTAGAACAAAGGGATCGGAGAATGCATTGAAAGTGGTGTTACAGGGAGATGGCGTCGGGCACACTGGCCTTCAGTGTACTGAGTACAGGAGATGGGATGTTATGTTGAAGTTGTATGAGATGTTGGTGAGGCCTAGTTTGGAGTGTTGTGTGCAGTTTTGGTCACCTACCTACAGGAAAGATGTAAATAAGGTTGAAAGAGTGCTAAGCAAGTTTCCGGGGAAGTTGCTGGGACTGGAGAACTGGAGTTACAAGGAAAGATTGAATGGGTTAGGACTCCTTTCCTTGGAATGTAGAAGATTGAGATATACTGAATTATGCAGGGTATAAGTAGGGTAAATGCCAGCAGGCTTTTTACCCTGAGGTTGGGTGGGATGATAATTAGAGGTCATGGGTTAAGGGTGAAAGGTGAGAGTTTTAAAGGGAACATGAGAGGAAACTAATTCACTCAAGAGTGTGGAACGAGCTGCCAACTCAAGTGGTGCATGTGAGCTCAATTTCAACATTTAAGGGAAGTTTGGATAGGTACATGGATGGTAGGGGCATGGAGAGTTATGTTCCTGATGCAGGTTGATGGGACGAGACAGTGTAAATGATTTGACATGGGCCATTTCTGTGCTGTACTTTTCTATGATTCTGACTCTAATTAACAGGCAGCTAGGAAAGATATTGGAGATCACTATCAGCAGACTCATAAAACATGGAACATTACAGCACAGTACAGGCCCTTCAGCCCAGAATGTTGTGCTGACCTTTTAACTACCCTAAGATCAATCTAACTCTTCCCTCTTGCATAACCCTCCAGTTTTCTTTCATCCATGTGCCTGTCTAAGAGTCTCTTAAATGCCTCTAATGTATCTGCCCCTTACCACCACCCCTGGCAGGGCATTTCACACACCCACCACTCCAACCTCTGACTCGATGCTTATGTCTTGCAGAGTCAAATCAGAAACAAAAAGCCAGGCTAGGATACATCGAGATGGGTGAATGATGGAGAAGTGGAGAGGTCAGTTCCAGGGTCAGGTGAAAGAGTGAGCTGCTTTGGGGTGTGAAAGAGCCTGAAATGGAGGAGCAGAGACCTCTGAGAGAACTGCTTCATTGCACAAGATTACAGATGTTGTCTGCTTCAAACAAGGAACACATTTTATTGTTCAAAGATCACAGTACAGGAATTGCATGTAGATAACAATCCTAAATCTTCTTGAATTTTCACAGATACCTCCCCTCTCCCACAGACAGGGACCACCACAACTGGGGTCAGTAGTCACCATTCCTCAGTGTTAACGTTTGTGCTCTCCTTAAGAATACAGTTTTAACAATTGAATACTAAAGCAATTCAGAGTAAAATTCTGAAGTACTCCTGATTATTTTTCATGCTTCAAGTCCTGTGACGATATATCAAAAAGACTCTTGTTCTGAGCGAAATTCTCAGTGTAAAACGAAAGAAGTAACACAGTAATCTCAGCATATACAACAAGGGTGTGTTTCTGTAAGTGATTGCCGCTGCAGTATTGTTCATTGCACAGAGTGGAGGCGACCTGCTTCAGACAGGCAGTCCCGGTGAAACAGGCCACAAGCCAGAGTCCCATCTCCTGCAGGTCCGGGGGCTGTTAGTCATCGGGCTCCACAACACACTGCTCCACGATCTCCCGCAGATTTGGGTTCTCCATAGCTGCTGCCACACGTTCCTTATCGTTGATCTGCTTGTTAACTAACCAAAAGAAGAGAGCGGGGGGACTCAGCAACGGATAATCGCAACGGCACACAGCAATACTAAGTGCTTTGGAAGTAGAATGCTTGGCTCACCTTAAGACAGGGGTGGCAGAATACCACAGCAGTTAGTGTAATGCTATTGCAGCTACAGCTCTAGCAACCCAGTATCATGGAGTTTATACTTCCTCCCCATGACTGCAGGGGTTTCCTCCAGCTGCTCCGCTTTCCTCCCACATTCCAAAGATGCACGGGTTAGTAGGTTAATTGGATGGTGCGGGTTCATTGGACTGGATGGGACTGTTAACGTGCTGTATCTCTAAATGAAATAAATAACTAAATCTTGACCATGAATCCTGGTGGATTAGTCTGGCTTCCACATGGTTAATGCCAGGTGGAATGCACAATGGTATGATAATCACACAGCACAGATGCAGGCCATTCAGCCCAACTCATCCATGCTGACCAAGGTACCTTCCTGAGATAGTCCCATTATACCTGATAGGGAATCTTCTAGGATTCGCCTTTACCTTGTCTACCAAGGATCTCTTGCCCCCTTTTGCCCTCCTGCCAACCATACAACAATAGGTTTTTAAGGCAAAATGCAGATGAAAAGGTAAATGTTACAAATAAAAGGCATATGTGTCAGCACAAGAACTATAACCAAGGTGACACAAAATGTAATTGAAACTGTTAAACAGAAGAAGGTTCTTCTGACAGACAATAACAAAGATTCCGAATGTTAAAAGGCCTGAACAAATTGGATATGGCAAAGTTAGTTCCCAGGGTAGAGGGCACGACTTCAGGATTGAAGGACGTCCATTTAGAACAGAGGTGCGGAGAAATTACTTTAGTCAGAGGGTGGTAAATCTGTGGAATTTGTTGCCACGAGCAGCTGTGGAGGCCAAGTCATTGGGTGCATTTAAGACAGAGATAGATAGGTTCTTGATTAGCCAGGGCATCAAAGGGTATGGGGAGAAGGCAGGGGAGCGGGGATGACTGGATAATTGGATCAGCCCACGATTGAATGGCAGAGCAGATTCGATGGGCTGAATGGTGGATTGGGCTGTTTCTCCTACTTTTTGCAGGCTTTTCTCATGGGTATTGGTGTTTCCAGTAGTATCAGGCCGTTACCTATGATAATCTTCCCCACCTTTAATCCCCGAGTACCGAAAAGTGAGTTGTAATGTGACAGACCTTTAAAATATTATAAAGCTTTGACAGGAGAATGTTATACTCGAACGATGCATAAAATATTCTTCCTTCTGCTGTGGGGTGCTAACTGTGGCACAGAGAAGACATTACCTGTGTTAATGAATACCAGATCCTATTGGTGTGAGGAGGGATTCACTGATAAAACTCAGACCCTGCAGAGGCTAATTAAAACATACTCACTATCTTCCTCAGTGGTGTGTGACCCTTCAGCGATGTAGATCTCTAACTGTAAAACAACACAGCCGTCAATCAGACCACAGACACTGGGAATGTGTGGGGGCAAAAAGGCAGAAAATGATAGAAATATCACTGTCAGGCAGAGTCAAGTTGAGTTAACACCACAGAACCTTTCAAACAACGTTTTAAAAAAAAAAAAGAAATCGCAGTTAAAGCAAAAAACAGCGAATGAAGGTGACGCATCTCCCCACCCCCTAACCATTACAGTTATGCTGCTAGACGACTGAACGCATTATAGAGAACTGCCCTGTGCCTTCCATTCACTGTACACTTGACTTCTCTTTGCCTTCTTAATCTCTAATTGTGATACTGTGATGGACCCAGACCTATTGCTTGGGTTCACCGATATCTCCAAACTGCCACGGCAGCTATTAGCTATTACAGCTCGGGGCATCTGAGATTGGAGTTCAATTCCTGCCACTGTCTGTAAGGAGCTTGTACTGTATGTTCCCCCCAGATGACCTCCTGGGTTTCCACCGGGTTTCATCCCACAGTCCAAAGAGGTACGGGTCAGCAGGTTAGTCAGTCATCGCGATTAGGCTCGGGTTAAATAGGTGGGTTGCTGGGTCGGAAGGGCCTGTTCTGCTGCTGTATCACTATATAAATCAATCAACTAACAAACTATGAGGTGTGTTGTGGGCCGAGACCCTTCTTCAGCATGGGAGAGGAAGGGGGAAGGCACCAGAATAATAAGGTGGGGGGGGGGGTGGGAAGCAGGATAGCTGGAAGGTGATAGGTGAAGCCAGCTTGGGGTGGGGGGGGGGGGGGGAAGGTCAAGAACTGGAGAGGAGAGTGGACCACAGGAGAAAGTGAAGGAGGAGGGGACCTAGGGCAGCTGAGAAACGGTTAGAGTCCAGAGCGGGGAATAGAAACAGAGGGGAGGGGGAGGGAATTTTTTTTTTAACCAGAAGGTGAAATCAATATTTGTGCCATCAGGTTGGAGACTACCCAGATGGAGTATAAGGTGTTGCTCCTCCAACCTGAGGGTGGCCTCATCTTAAAGGGAGTTCAAACTGCACCGTATGAGTTTGAGTTGTAAGATGCTGAAAGGTATAGAGGAATGATCAAAACCACATTTACAGTCTGAATTATCAAGGGTCAATCATAATAAAAAATGGAGGAGTCAACAATCCACTTACCTTGTGTTTAAAAGGTAAACATCGTTGTAACTTGACTCGCAGACAGAGACCTTCGTGTAAGGAGAAAAGAATTGCATAAACCTACTTTGTATTAAATCAAGCTACACTTTTCACAGAAGTTCGGGCTGTGAGTTGTGGGCACACTGTGTTGGTGCCTGTGACACTTGTGGGCTTCTCAGCACAATTGTTGGGCTGTATTGGTTGTTGAGGCAAATGATGCATTTCACTGTATGTTTAAATGTACAATTATTACTTTTAAACCATCAGGCTCCTGAACCAGCATGGATAACTTCACTCACCTCAACACAGAACTGTTTCCACAACCGACAGACTCACTTTCAAGGACTCTAAAACTCGTTCTCAGTATTAATTAATTGATTGACTGATTGATGGATGAATTAATTGTTTGATTGTTTGTATTTGCACAATTTGTCTTTTGCACACTGGTTATTTGTCGAGTCAAGTCAACTTTTATTGTCATTTCGACCATAACTGCTGGTACAGTACATAGTAAAAATGAGACAACGTTTTTCAGGACCATGGTTTACATGACACAGTACAAAAAACTAGACTGAATTACGTCATAAAAAAAACAGAGAAAGCTACACTAGACTACAGACCTACACTGGACTGCATAAAGTGCACAAAAACAGTGCAGGCATTTACAATAAATAATAAACAGGACAATAGGGCAAGGTGTCAGTCCCGGCTTCGGGTATTGAGGAGTCTGATAGCTTGGGGGAAGAAACTGTTATATAGTCTGGTCGTAAGAGCTCGAATGCTTCGGAGCCTTTTCCCAGTCTTTGTGTGTAGTTTTTCATTGATTCAATTGTATTTCTTTGTTCTACCGTGACGTTTGCAAGAAAATGAATCTCAGAGTAGTGTCCGGTGACGTATATGTACATTGATAACAAATTTATTTTGAACTTTGAGCACGTGACAAATAAAGCTTTCTTTGCCATTTCTTTCATTGTTTAAAGGTTTTTACTGTTTGGTGAAGTGCAGTCCCAGAGAGCTCTGCTGGCAAGCTCTTTGATGGCTGGGGTGGTCCCATTCTCACCCGAAGGTCATACACACTTCTGGGGGCCTGAGTTGGAGTGTGCTATCCATGACGTCCATCTAGGTGAGCAGAACTGGTTGTGCGTGGAAACTTGTTCAGAGGTGCTGTCTTCCCATGAAGAATGAGTTAGGATTTTAAAATCCCACCCACCAGGTAAAAAGTGCAGCTCTTCAAATGGTTTGCAAACCTCCAACCTAATTCACAGAACAGTACCATTACTTTCCATTTCCCACTTTTGGGTAAGATTGATGATTGAGGCCAAGACTTGGGCTTAACAGGATGAAAGACAAAGTTTTGGCCAAATTTACCTTGAACGCTTGTTATAGTTAGAGCTTTTGAGAATTTCAGCACCATGTTCAGTGGATCCTTGCTGAGCCCTTGAGGTTAAAATGCAACCTGGTGCCCTGCCAAACATCTCTCCCTCAACTTTATCCATCTTTAAACAAACTGTTTTGCCAGGCTGACAGAGCCTGTCAGTGCTGCATTGTCAGAAGGGGAGTTGAGGGGTAATAACTGTACCTGAACCTGGTGGTGTGAGTTCTGAGGCTCCTGTACCTTCTTCCTGATGGCAGCAGCGTGAAAAGAGCATGGCCTGGATAGTGGGAGTCCTTGAAAATGGACGCGGCTTTCCTGCGACAACGCTCCGTGTATATGTGCCCAGTGGTGGGGAGGGCTTTACCCGTGATGGACTGAGCCATATCCATTACTTCTTGTAGGAATTTCTGTTCAAAGGCATTGGTGTTTCCATACCAGGCTGTGATGCAATCAGTAAATATACTCTCAACAACACATCTATAAAGTTTTAGATGTCATGCCAAATCTTCACAAATTAAGGAAGTAGAGACACTACTGCACTTTCATTGTAATTGCGGTTACATGCTGGGCCCAGGACAGAACCTCTGAAATGATAACTATGTTGATGTGAGTGAAGTTATCCATGCCGGTACCGCCAGGAGCCTGATGGTTGAGGGGTAATAACTGTTTCTCGACCTGGTGGTGTGGGACCTAAGCCTGCTGTACCTCCTTCCTGATGTGAGTATGGCCTTGATGAAGGATGCAACTTTCTTGTGCGCTCTTTGTAAACATGCTCAATGGTCCATTCCCTTGACAAACAGCCAGCGTAGCCCTCTTCCAGTAGTAAATCGTAAATACAAGGGATTCTGCAGTTGCTGGAAATCCAGAGCAACGCACACAAAATGCTGGACGAACTCAGCAGGTCAGGCAGCATCTATGTAGGGGAATGAACGGTTGATATTTTGGGCCGAGACCCTCAATCAGGATTGGGAAGGGTCTCAGCCCAAAGTGCCAGCTATTTATTGCCCTCCAGGGTTGCTGTCTGACCTGCTGAGTTGCTGCTGCAGTTTGTGTGTTCCTGTGCCAGTCTTGTTGGAGGTGCTTTCCTTTAGGTGAGATGTTAGAACCATAGAACATTACAGCACAGAAACAGGCCTTTTGGCCCTTCTTGATGTGCCGAACGTTAAACGTGAACTGTGTCTGTTCTTGCAGCCGGGCATAAAAAATTCTATTTTGTAAAGAATCACGGCAGTTCTCTTCCGTGTGCTGGTAAATATTTATCCCTCAATTAATACCATATAACCATATAACAATTACAGCACGGAAACAGGCCATCTCAGCCCTTCTAGTCCGTGCCGAACGCTTACTCTCACCTAGTCCCACCTACCTGCACTCAGCCCATAACCCTCCATTCCTTTCCTGTCCATATACCTATCCAATTTTTTTTAAATGACAAAATCGAACCTGCCTCTACCACTTCTACTGGAAGCTCGTTCCACAGATATACTGCTGCTTGTTAGAGTCTTATGTTGGAGAGATCTTGCATCCACAGATTGGCTGGTGAACTTCCTAAACTGTAGCGGTGACTTCAAAAAGTACCTCACTTTGAGTTGTCCCATACCATCAAACACTCAGTATAAATCCAAGCATTTTGTTGTTTCTTGGTTCCCATGCCTTGGTAACAACTAATTGGTTTAATCAATAGATTATTCAGGGGAAGAAAGCCTTTGATGGTCAACTGTGTGAAAAAGCTTTCAACTCTTAACAAGAAACTTAATTCAAGGACCTTTGACCTTCAACCTTTTAACCCAAGACAATTAATTTTTAAAAAAAAGTTTAGCTGGGGTCATAACCTGCTGCCAGGGATGAAACAGGAAGCACAGTCCCCAGGATCTAGACGTGCATTTTGTTGAGCAAAGAGTAACGGCTCTGACTACAGAATCAAAGTGAGGTTAATTCCGACTAAAGGAGGTCAGAATCTTACAAAACAAATGAGACTGGAGCGCTAGCTACCATCACCAACTCTGAGCAGGGCAACAATACTGTGGCGTTAATGCTGCAGAGAATTCAAACAGCATCCTTGTTAATCAGCTTTGTGAGGAATTCGGTAAGGGTCAGCAAGTCGCCCTGGCAACAGCTGGACACTTGCAGTGTTTGGGTTCGAGGGAAAGAACAGAAAAGCCTTTGACATAAGAGGAGATTGTCTCTAATTGTCCAATATAATATACCTTTGGACAGCCCAAGCAGACACAATAACTTCTATTTTACATCTTTGGTACAACATATGAAATACAAATTTCTCTAATTTTTCATCTTCCTTTTAATTTGATACTAATTTCTCCTCTGCAAGCCTGCAAACTCTGGAACACATGAGAGAACTGAGAGAGAGAGAGAGAGAGAGAGAGAGAGAGGGGGGATCGTGTGTTCGAGAGGGGCGAGACTGTATGTAAAAGAGAGGGAAAGAGGGGATTGTGTGTTCGAGAGGGGTGAGACTATGTGAAAGAGAGGGAAAGAGAGAGAGAGGGGATCGTGTGTTCGAGAGGGGCGAGACTGTATGTAAAAGAGAGGGAAAGAGAAGGGATTGTGTGTTCGAGAGGGGTGAGACTATGTAAAAGAGAGGGAAAGAGAGAGAGAGAGGGGATCGTGTGTTCGAGAGGGGCGAGACTATGTAAAAGAGAGGGAAAGAGAGAGAGAGAGGGGATCGTGTGTTCGAGAGGGGCGAGACTATGTAAAAGAGAGGGAAAGAGAGAGAGAGGGGATCGTGTGTTCGAGAGGGGCGAGACTGTATGTAAAAGAGAGGGAAAGAGAGAGAGGGGATCGTGTTTTCGAGAGGGGCGAGACTGTATGTAAAAGAGAGGGAAAGAGGGGATTGTGTGTTCGAGAGGGGTGAGACTATGTGAAAGAGAGGGAAAGAGAGAGAGAGGGGATCATGTGTTCGAGGGGTGAGACTGTATGTAAAAGAGAGGGAAAGAGAGAGAGAGGGGATCGTGTGTTCGAGAGGGGCGAGACTGTATGTAAAAGAGAGGGAAAGAGAAGGGATTGTGTGTTCGAGAGGGGCGAGACTATGTAAAAGAGAGGGAAAGAGAGAGAGAGAGAGGATCGTGTGTTCGAGAGGGGCAAGACTATGTAAAAGAGAGGGAAAGAGAGAGAGGATTGTGTGTTCGAGAGGGGCGAGACTGTATGTAAAAGAGAGGGAAAGAGAGAGAGGATTGTGTGTTCGAGAGGGGCGAGACTATATAAAAGAGAGAGAAGGGATCGTGTGTTCGAGGGGGCGAGACTGTATGTAAAAGAGAGGGAAAGAGAGAGAGGGGATTGTGTGTTTGAGAGGGGCGAGACTATGTGAAAGAGAGGGAAAGAGAGAGAGAGGGGATCATGTGTTCGAGGGGTGAGACTGTATGTAAAAGAGTGGGAAAGAGAGAGAGAGAGAGGATCGTGTGTTCGAGAGGGGCGAGACTGTATAAAAGAGAGAGAGAGAGGGGATTGTGTTCGAGAGGGGCGAGACTGTATGTAAAAGAGAGAGAGAGGATTGTGCATTTAAGGGGGGTGTGAAAGTGTGTGTGTGAGAGAGAGAGAGAGAAAGATACAGAGAGCAAGCACATCATGTGTGTCAGAGGGGTGAGACTTTGTGTGTGAGAGAGAGAGGTGAGAATGTGAGTGAGAGAGAGGAGTTGTGTATGTAAGAGACGGGCAAGAATGTGAGAGAGAGAGGGGAGGTAGAGAGAGAGGGAGAACAAGCGCATCATGTGTGTCAGAGAGGGGTGAGACTTTGTGAGATAAAAAGGGAAAGAGAGAATCGTGCATGTAAGAGAGGGGTGAGACTGTGAGTGTGGGGGGGGAGAGAAAGAGCCAGAGAAATAGAGAGAGAGAGGATCATGTGTGTAAGAGAAAGGGGTGAGATTTTGTGTGTGTGAGAGAGAGAGAGAGGGATAGAGAAACATGCAGTGAGATAAGAGATAAAGAGTGAGAGTAAGAGAGAGAGAGAGAGATCTTTTTCATGCGTGTTTAACGACCTTGGCCAAGTGGAACTATCACCTCTGTAGTAGAGTCAGCACACGTAACACCCTGTATGGGGCTCTCTGGCGGGTAACTTCCTTTCTCCTGCAGGACAATAAGCCACTCTCTCAGAGTGAGAACTTGTCATGTAGAACAAAATCGTGGTCACATTATATTCAGTCTACACAAGTCCACTGAAAATCAGTATTCAATTTCCAAACAAACGTACTTTTCTCTCAGTAAAAAAGGCTCATCAAATGTAATAAAGAACTGAAACGACTACTGATGCCTCTTCTGGATCTGGGCTTGTGTGGGCTCCAGGGTGATTCAATCTCAGTTGTCCCCTGAAGTGACCTACCAGAGCACGACAGTAGATTGATCCAACCCTTACAGCATCATACAATTTATATTGCATCACTGATCATTTTTTCCAGATAATTAGAAATTAGAATGCAGTTTCAAAATTCACTATTATTTAATGTTATTTCCAGTACACAAGTGTAAAGGAGAATGAAATAATTGTTTATTTGAGATCTGGTGCAGCACAAAAAAAAGTGAATTAAAGAACACATTAATAAAAAAACACAATGAGGTGTGTTAGAACATGAGGATTATGAGGATAGGGTAAGTGAGATGGTGCTTTTCTCTTTGGAACGAAGGAGAATGAGAGGTGACTTGACTGAGTACGGTGATAAGCGGCAAAGAGGCATAAGTCATTGACAAAACACATTGGTTGTTTGCCCAGCAACGCACACAAAATGCTGGAGGAACTCAGCAGGCCAGACATCATCATTACGTGCCATGTCATAAGATGCAGGTGACCGTGGTCTATCCATGACCACGGTTGTCCTTGGCAAATTTTTCAACACATTGGCTGGATGTACTCCTGTGCCTAACCAGTACATTATGGAGTGGATGGGAGTCGTTGTCCAAGATGGCATGCAACTTGGACAGCATCCTCTTTTCAGACAGCACCATCAGAGAGTCCAGTTCCACCCCCACAACATCACTGGCCTTACAAATGAGTCTGTTGATTCTGTTGGTGTCTGCTACCCTCAGCCTGCTGCCCCAGCACACAACAGCAAACATGATAGCACTATCAATATCAACATGATAGTATTATCGATACTCTTCAGAGATTGTCTGTCTGGCGTCAGTGGTCGCATAACCAGGACTTCTGATATGCACCAGCTGCTCATACGACCATCCACCACCTGCTCCCATGGGTCCACGTGTCCCTGATCAGGGGCTAAGCAGGTGCTACACCTTGCCCAAGGGTGACCTGCAGGATGGTGGAGGGAAGGAGCACCTTACATCTCCTCTGGTAGAGACGTACCTCCACCCTGACAGCCACTTGTTTATGTATAGCTTTTCATAAATTCTATCTATCTCTTTGCTCTGCTTTGAATGCCCACAGTTAAATAAACCTCAAGATAGCTCATGGTAACACATGTACTTTGACAATAAATTTATTTTGAGTTTTCAGAGAGCAATGAACTGGCTCTCCAGCACGGTGACACGTGATGCTTTCCTATCAGGAAACATCCACGGTCGAGGAGCTCAGAAACAACAGTGAGCGCTGATAAAAACAGTGACAGAATCTGAAGGCACTACCATTGCATAACTCCTCCCATCAGGCGGAAGTTACGGAGAATTATGTACTAGACATGGAGGCTATTGACCTTGAAATACAATAGAATCAATGAAAAACTACTCACAAACAATCCATGTGCAAACACAATATATACATATTGAGACCCTGAGTTGTTGATGGGCTAATGGCCACAAAGGGTGCCCCAGTGAAGGGTATTGCAACCCTTCTTCCTCCCATGGCTCACTGAATAACACTTGTTCCCAAATTGCTGGCTGTACATTCTGAAATCTAAAATAAGGGCAAGTCTGCAGATGCTGGAAGTCCGAGCAACTCAGACAAAACGCTGGAGGAACTCAGCAGGCCAGGCAGCATCTGTGGAAACAAGTACAGTCGACGTTTCGGGCCGAGACCTTTCAGCAGGACTGGAGGAAAAAGACCGAGGAGTAGGTTTAAAAGGCGAGGGGAGGGGAGAGAGAAACAGCAGGTGACAGATGAAACATTGAGGGGACGGGATGAAGCAAAGAGCTGGGAAGCAGATCGCTGAAAGAGGCAGAAGGCCATGGAAGAAAAAAGAAAGGTCGGGGTGGGGGAAGAGTACCAGAGGGGGGCAATAGGCAAGCAAGGAGATAACATGAGAGAGGGACAATGGGATGGGAAATGGTGAAGGGGAGGAGGCATTACTGGAAGTTTGAGAAATCAATGTTCATGCCATCAGGTTGGAGGCTACCAAAAAGGAATATTAGGTGTTGTTCCTCCAACATAAGTGTGGCCTTATCCCAACAGTGAAGGAGGCTGTGGATGGACATATGGGAAAGGGAATGGGAAGTGGAATTAAAATGGGTGGCCACTGGGAGATCCCACTCGTTCTGGCAAACAGAGCGTAGGTGCTCGGTGAAGCAGTCTCCCAGTCTACATCAGGTCTCACCGATATACAAAGTACAAGAGGCCACACCAACAGACTCACAGGTGAAGTGTCGCCTCACCTGGAAGGACTGTTTGGGGTCCTGATTGGTAGTGAGGGAGGAGGTGTAGGGGCAGGTGTAGCATTTGTTCTGCTTGCAAGGGTAAGTGCCAGGAGGAAGATCAGTGGGGAGCGACGAATGGACAAGGGAATTGTGTAGAGAGCGATCCCTGCAGAAAGCAGAAAATGGGGGTGGGGGTGGGGGAGATGTGCTTAGTGGTGGGATCCACTTGGAGGTGGCGGAAGTTACGGAGAATTATGTACTAGACGTGGAGGCTGGTGAGGTGGCAGGGGAGGGCAAGAGGATCCCTATCCCTGGTAGTGTGGCAGGAGGATGGGGTAAGAGCAAATATACGCAAAATGGAATAGATGTGGTTGAGGGCAGTGTTGATGATGGAGGAAGGGAAGCCCCTTTCTTTGAAAAAGGAGGACATCTCCTTTGTTCTAGAATGAAAGGCCTCATCCTGAGAACAAATGCAGCGGAGACAGAGGAATTGCAAGAAGGGGATGGAGTTTTTACCAGTAGCTGGGTGGGATGAGGTGTAGTCCAGATAGTGTGAAATCTACCCTGACTCTTCAGTATGATACCCTGGGAATGCACCATGCTTTAAGAACATAGAACACTACAGTACAGACAGGCCCTTCGGCCCACAATGTTGTGCCAACCCCTTTAACCTACTCCAGTGATCAATCTAACCCTTCTCTCCTACATAACCCTCCATTTCTCTATCTTTCAAGGGAATTATTAAGCACAGGCCCCATCTACACTGCATGGGACTAATTCAAGGAGATGCTCTGATCACTGAAACAATAGATCTACAGAATATTTAAAAGCCTAGATCAGGGGTTCCCAACCTTTTTTATGCCATGTTTCCAATACCATCAAGCAAGGGGTCTGTGGACCCCAGATTGAGAATACCTGATCTAGACAGAATGGACATGGACAGGATGTTTCTAATAGCGGGAGAGTCTAGGACCAGAGGGCACAGCCTCAGAATCGAAGGACGTCTCTTTAGAATGGAGATGAGGAGGAGTTTCTTTAGCCGGAGGGTGGTGAATCTGTGGAATTCATTGGCACAGATGGCTGTCATTGGGTATACTTAAAGTGGAGGTTGATAGGTTCTTGATTAGTCAGGGTATCAAAGGTTATGGGCAGAAGGCAGGAGAATGGGATTGAGACAGAAAATAACCAGCCCTGATAGAATGGTGGAGCCCAGCCAGTGGGCTGAATGGCCTGAGGCTGCTTTTTTGTCTAACGGTCTGAAGATGCTGAAGCTCTCAGCAGGTCAGGCAGTATCTGTGGAGAGAGAGAGAGAACCTGATGCACTAAATCAGTTCCTCTCATTGAAGATGCTGCCTGACCTTCTCAAGGTGCTTTTCTCTCTCTCTCTGGGACTTTGCAATGCTGTGATAGATACCAGTACATCAGGTTTCTTACCACTAACCTGTCTGACGGCAATTTTGTTGTTTAGCAGCAGCAGTAAAGTGCAGAGAGATACAATTACTATAAATGACAAAAATTATGGGGTTTCTCCTCCCCCCTCCATTCTGGACGGATATCAGAAGCACCGCATACACAGAGACCCCTCCCATCCTTCCTACAATCGCTCTGGCAGCCTGCCATCAGGCAGAAGGTACCACAGTGTCAGAACCAGCGTTATCAGGCTGGCAACAGCTTCTCTCCCCTCCCCAGGCTGTTAGACTGTCTGCCACCCAGAACACACGTTACACGCTGTCTGAATGCTCTACCCCCCTCCCCCAACACGCCCCAACTCAGACACACCCTCAACCCGCACTGGTCACTTTTCATCTTTTATTGCTGCTGTTCCACATATTTATACGTCTGCTTGTTTTATAATAGTGCCGGTAACATTATACTGTCTCACTTAAACGTGCATCTCCCAGTTTCTGTCAACCTGTCAATCATCAGGCCATGCCACCCAGGGACTTGTGCTGATATTATTTTCTGACTGTACGTGCTGGATCGTGACTGTGTGTGACTGTACGCGCTGGATCGTGACTGTGTGTGACTGTACGCGCTGGATCGTGACTGTGCGTGACTGTATGCGCTGGATCATGACTGTGTGACTGTACGCGCTGGATCGTGACTGTGACTACGTGCTGGATCGTGACTGTGTGACTGTATGCGCTGGATCGTGACTGTGTGTGACTACGTGCTGGATCGTGACTGTGTGACTGTACGCGCTGGATCGTAACTGTGTGACTGTACGCGCTGGATCGTGACTGTGTGTGACTGTACGCGCTGGATCGTGACTTGTGTGACTGTACGCGCTGGATCGTGACTGTGTGTGACTGTACGTGCTGGATCGTGACTGTGTGACTGTACGCGCTGGATCGTGACTGTGTGTGACTGTACGTGCTGGATCGTGACTGTGTGACTGTATGTGCTGGATCGTGACTGTGTGTGACTGTACGTGCTGGATCGTGACTGTGTGACTGTATGTGCTGGATCATGACTGTGTGACTGTACGTGCTGGATCGTGACTGTGTGTGACTGTACGCGCTGGATCGTGACTGTACGTGCTGGATCGTAACTGTGTGTGACTGTACGTGCTGGATCGTAACTGTGTGTGACTGTACGCACTGTGTTTGCAGCCTGGCCCCAGAGGAACAATGCTCCATTTAGCTGTATACACGGTGTACGGTTGAGTGACAATAAACTTAAACTTGAAAATAGATAGTGCAAAGGAAGAAAGCAACTATGAGCCGGTGTTCATGGACGACTGATGTTGAAAGGCAAGAAGCTGTTCCTAAACTGCTGAGAAATCAAATTTATTTGCTAACTCACCAATCAGAGTGGCTAAAGAGCAGTGAGGGACAGTTGGTGTGAATCGAATAATGATGAGGTATTCGTCATCAGCGAGTAATTTCACATCGATACACTCTTCAGTGACCACATCCAACTCCTCCAGGGTGTTTGGCTTTTCTGGGTCACGAATTGTACGAATAATGTCTGACAAAGGACAAGAGAAAACAAATAGATTTTGATAAATTTTATTGTGGTTTACACCAAAGTTCAAAATTTCAAAGTTTAATAGGTGTGTGTGAAAAGACCATAAGATATAGAGGCAGAATTAGGCCACTCAGCCATCGATTCTACTTTCCTCTCAGCCCACTCCCCATAACATAGAAAAACCTACAGCACAATACAGGCCCTTCGGCCCACAAAGCTGTACTGAACATGTCCTTACCTTAGAAATTACCTAGGGTTACCCATAGCCCTCTATTTTTCTGAGCTCCATGTACCTGTCCAGGAGTCTCTTAAAAGACCCTATCGTATCCGCCTCCACCACCGTCACCGGCAGCCCATTCCATGCACTCACCACTCTCTGTGTAAAAAACGTACCCCTGACATCTCCTCTGTCCCTACTCCCCAGCACCTTAAACCTGTGTCTTCTTGTGGCAACCATTTCAGCCCTGGGAAAAAGCCTCTGACTATCCACACGATCAATGCCTCTCATCATCTTATACATCTCTATCAGGTCACCTCTCATCGTCCATCACTCCAAGGGTAAAATGCCGAGTTCACTCAACCTGTTTTCATAAGGCATGCTCCCCAATCCAGGCAACATCCTTGTAAATCTCCTCTGCACCCTTTCTATGGTTTCCACATCCTTCCTGTAGTGAGGCGACCAGAACTGAGCACAGTACTCCAAGTGGAGTCTGACCAGGGTCCTGTATAGCTGCAACATTACCTCTTGGCTCCTAAACTCAATCCCACGATTGAAGAAGGCCAATACACCGTACGCCTTCTTAACCACAGAGTCAACCTGCACAGCAGCTTTGAGCGTCCTGTGGACTTGGACCCCAAGATCCCTCTGATCCTCCACACTGCCACTTTGACTCCCTTAGTAATCAAGAACCCATCAACCTCCGCTTCAAAACAGCCCAATGACGTGGCCTCCACAGCCGCCCATGGCACCACGTTCCACAGATTCACCACTCTCTGGCTCATCTCCATCCCTCTAATCTGAGGCTGTGTCCTCTGGTCTTAGCTCCCCCACCATAGGAAACACCTTCTCCACATCCACTCTATCGAGGCCTTTCAACATTCCATAGGTTTCAATGAGATCCTGCCCCCCCCCCCCCGTTCTTCTGAATCCCATTGAGTACACCACTGTGTATGTCACCATATACGACCCTGAGATTCATTTTATTGTGGGCATTCATAAGAAATATAAAACTGCATACAACAAAGACAGACAAACAACCAATGTGCAAAAGTAAACAAACTGCCCAAATACAAAAAACAAAAATAATTAATACCCAAAGTTGTTTCAGGGTCTCTCCACAAAACGATCTTAGGGAAATATACTCACTTAAGGCAGCAAAAGACACTTAGTAATTACTTACACTGAAGATCCCAGCATGTACAATAACTGCAGAGGTGAACACGAGAGATTCTGCAGATGCTGGAAATCCAAAGCAACACACACAAAATGCTGGAGGAACTCAGCAGCTGAGGTTTCGAGCCAAGACCCTTTGTCAGGACTGGAAAGGAAGGGGCAAGACACTGGAATAAAAAGGTGGGGGGAGAAGAGGATAGCTAAGAAGGTGATAGGTGAAGCAAAGTGGGTGTGAAAGGTGAAGGGCCGGAGAGGAAGGAATCTGATAGGAGAGGAGAGTGGACAATAGGAGAAAGGGAAGGAAGAGGGAACATGGGGGGAGTTGACAGATAGGTGAAAAGAGGTAAGGGTCCAGAGTGGGGGATGGAAGAAGAGGGAAGGGAGAGTGTTTTTTTACTGGAAGGAGAAATCAATACTTTTAGCATCAGGTTGGGGGTCAAGCAGATGGAATTGCAAGAGGAGGCCATGGACTGACATGTCGGAATGGGAATGGGAATTGAGATGTTTGGTCAGTGGGAGCAGCAGAGTTAGTTGTCTAACTTCAACTCTTATTATGTCACATGTAGTCCGTGTGTTCATTAATTATCCACAGGACTAATGATTAATAAACCTTGTGGGGCAATTTTAGTTCAAAGTCTGATTCAAATCAAACCGGCTTAATGTAGCCTACACAAAGTCAAGTATTTGAGTTCCATTCAAAATAATTTCTGCAACTTTTACCTCATCTCAAGCAAGATCTCTAATGGGAAGCCCTTTAAGAAAGCATCTCCAAAATAAATGTGATGGTTGTGAATTACGTCACATGTGTTCCATACATTAATCCTTGCTCAAATAAACACAGACCCTTAGTTCTCTTTGCCTGGGGATCAAAGCAGAACAAGCGGTGTGTTTTTTTTTTGTTTTTCGCACCATTCTCTGTAAACTCTAGAGGCTGTTATGTGTGAACATCCCAGAAGATCTAAGGTACTCAAACCATAACATCTGGCATCAACAATCACTCCACGGTCAAAGTCACTTCGATCACATTTCTTCCCCATTCTGATGTTTGGTCTGAACAACAACTGAACCTCTTGACCATGCCTGCATGCTTTGATGCCCAGAGTTGCTGCCACATGATTGGCTAATTAGATATTTGCATTAATGAGCAGGTGTACCCAATACACTGGTCACTGAGTGTAGTGCAAAAGGTGAGTATTTATGAGTCATTCGGAAATCTGACTTTGGAGGGGAAGAAGTTGTTCTAAAAACATTGAGTGTGTGTCTATTGGCTCCTGAACCTCCTCTCTGATGGTAGTAATATGAAGAGAGTATGTACTACATGGCCAGAGTCCTTATTCAAAAATGAATAATGTGGAAGCTTCAGAGAGGGTGCAAAGGATTTTCCAGGATGCTGCCTGGATTGGAGAGCATGTCCTATGAGGAGAGGTTGAGTGAGTTGGAACTTTTCTCTTTAGTGTGAAGGGGAAGGAGAAGTGATTTGGTAGAGGTCTACAAGATGATAACAGGTATAGGCAGAGAGGACAGCCACACAGGGGCATGATTTTAAGGTGATTGGAGGAAAGTATGGGGGGGGGGGATATCAAAAATGTATTTTTTAATGCAGAGTGCTGCGTGCGTGGAATGCACTGTGAGGGACGTGTTCGAGGCAGGTACACTGAGAGATGACAGAAAAATGACGCGCTATGTGGGAGGGAAGAGTTAGATTGGCCTTGGAGTGGGTTAAAAGGTTTACACAGCATCGTAGGATGAAGGGTCTTTACTGTGCTGTAACGTTACACGTACAAGGCGATCACTAATGGCGAGTTACGAACACTATTTTAGAAAATATTTCAGTGTTACTATTCAGTAGTTCCAAATTAGAGTGGCTGTGCAGCTCCCAAATGCCGCTTCAAACCGTCGTTCTCCTCTTTGACCCACTTCTGCATGAGGGTGACTGAGATAAATAAGAAACAGCGTTATCTGAAGGTTAAGAGGCTGGGGTAACATACACTGAAGTTTTCTCCAATAACTTCAGTGGCGACCGCAATCCAGCCCCCTAACCTTGTTGGGAGCCAGGACCTCACCATAGACTTCTAGCGTTTTCTCTTCCATTTTCCTGATTTTTTCCGCATCTTCTTTAACCGACAGCCGCGAAAGAAAGAAGAACTTTGCCAGGGCATAGGACGCGAGCCCAGAGACTATCTCCATCCCTCAGCCATTACGGAACCGCGGCTGCAGGACAGGGATGGCCACGCTTCCGGGTCTGCCAGCCCTGACACATCGAGTGCGCACACACACACACACACACACACACACACACACACACACACACACACACACACACACACAGACAGACAGACAGACACACACACACACACACACACACACACACACACACACACACACACACACACACACACACACACACACACACACACACACCTCAGCAGGTCAGGCAGCATCTATAATTTTCCACTACTGATGCTGTCTCACTTGTTAAGTTCCTCCAGCATTAAAAAAAACTTAGAAGAGTACAGCACAGAATTTATAATCTACTCTAAGATCAATCTAACCCTTCCGTTCTACATAGCCTCCACTTTTCTATCATTGACATCCCATCTAAGTCTCTTTAATGTCCCTAATGTAGTTGCCTCTACCAACACCTTTAGAAGCACATTCTCCGTCAGTCTCTGCAAAATACCTACCTACCTCTGACATCACCCAATACTTTCTTCCAAACATCTTAAAATTATGCCCCCTCATATCAGACGTTTCCAAACCTAGCGACAATTTATGGACATACAATCAACGTGCATAAGCTATCTTATGTCTTGATGCTGGGTTGTGTTTTTTTTAATTGTTATTGTGTTCTTTATCTTTTGTGGTTTTTTTTTGTGCTGCATTAGATCCGGAGTAACAATTATTTCAAGTACTTGTGTACAAGAAATTACATTAAACCATCTGGAATGGTGATTTCTGCCCTGGGGAAGTCTTTGGCTGTCCACCCAATCTGTACCTCTTATCATCTTGTACACCTCTATCAAATCACCTCACATCCTCCGTTGTTCACTCAACCTTTCCTCATATGACGTGCTCTCTAGTCCAGGTAGCATCCTGATGAATCTCCTCTGCACCCTCTCTAAAGCCTCCTGGTGCTGGCATCCGTCGGTCTCGAGAGACCATGGATCTGCGCCTGGAGTTTCCAGGGCGCAGGCCTGGGTAGGGTTGTATGGGAGACCAGCAGTTGCCCAAGCTGCAGGCCTTCCCCTCTCCACGCCACCGATGTTGTCCAAGGGAAGGGCACTAGGACCCAAGCAGCTTGGCACCGGTGACGTCGCAGAGCAATGTGTTGTTAAGTGCCTTGCTCAAAGACACAAACACACTGCCTCAGCTGAGGCTCAGACCAGTGACCTTCAGGTTACTAGTCTGATGCCTTGCCCACTAGGCCACACGCCAACACAGCCTCCACATCCTTCCTGTAATGAGGCAACCAGAACGGAACACAATATTCCAAGTGTGGTCTAACCAGAGTTTTATAGAGCTGCAACCTTACCTCATGGCTGTCGAACTTAATCCCCCGACAAATGAAGGCCAACACACCACACGGCTTCATAACAACCTGATCAACCTGTGGCAAAGAGTGTGGCTTATACTGGCTACCTCCCCTCTTCCCTTTCATCGACTGTCCATATCCTTCCATAGGCGCTGCCTGACCCGTTGAGTTCCTGCAGCGCTTTGTGTGTTGCGACAGAGAACAGCAGTAGCTGGTAACCCTGCTGCCTCCCAGATCCTGACCTCGGGTGCTGTCAGTATGGAGTTTGCACGTTTCCCTTGTAAATGTGAATGGTTCCTATGGGTGCTCTGGTTTCCTCCCCTGTTCCAAAGGCATACGGCTTGGACAGTTAACAGGCTGCTGTCTGTCACCCTCTGGTGTAGGTGGGTGGTGGGATCTGGCGGAAAAGTGGGGAGAATAATTGATGATCCAGAATTGGTGAAGATGGTTGCGTGTGACAGCCTAATTGCTCACTACCCCAAGAGGAAGTGTCTGTGTGTGATGGCCTATCACCCACTGCTCCCGAGGGAAGGAGCCTGTGAGTGATGGCCTATCGCTTGCTGCTCTGCCTCTGCAGTCGAGTGGTCTCTCTCTCTCTCCCTCCCTCCCTCAATGCTGCTGGAGGATGTTAGCAAAGTTCTGTGATTTATCGATTGGATTGGACTCCTTCAGTTCCATGTCATTTGTATTCTGTGCCTTCACCCCTTCTGTCTTGTTGCCATTGGGTGCAATTAGCCTTTTTTTGTGTTTGGGTGGGTTTAGGGGTTTGATGTTCTTGTTATTTACACAATTTATTTTTCTGCATGGGGGAGTGGTTTGATGTTCTTGTTGACATTTGCATGACTTTTTTGTGTGGGGGTGGTTGATGTTGCTGTTTGTGCAATTTGTTTATTTTATGTGCAGGGGCAGAGGGCGGGTTTCGTGTTTTCCTTTGAGGAGCTTCCATGGTTTTCATTTGTTTGATGGCAAACTGGAGAAGATGAATCTCAGAGTTGTATACTGCATACGTACTTTGATAATAACTGAACCTTGATGGTCACTCTGGAATTGCTGGTTTGTGTGATTTGGTGGCCCATGTGACTTGGGATGGTCAACGTGAACCTGGTGGTCAGTGTTGATTTGGTGGTCTGTCCATCCCATTGGGTGCAGTCTTTCATTGACTCTCTTGTTTCTTGGAGTTACAGTGTATGCCCACAAGAAAATGTACTTAGATAATAATTTTATTTTAAACTTTGAACTTCACTGAACTTTACTCACACAATCACTGAACTGTTCCCACAACCCATGGACTCACTTTGAAGGACTCTTCATCTCATATACAGTACTGAATATTTATTGCTTACTATCATTAATAATTTATTTTTCTATCTGCAGAGTTTGTTGTTTTCTGCACATTGGTTAGGGATAGTTTTTCATTAATTCTATTGTGTTTCTTGTATTTACTGTGAATGCCTGCTATATATTGAATCACAGTGTTGTACATCGTTCGTCTATCGTCGTTGATGAAGACCTCGACACCATTAGACGATGACAATGATGGTGTCGAGACTAGCGCTTGATTTGGATTTAAGTAAAAGAGAGTTGCGCAGCATCAGCCTCACTCTCTCTTCCCAATTCCCATCTGGATCCGGTGGCAAGACAAGAGTCGAGACGGCTGGAGATGGGACTAGGCGCAGTGGATGACCAGGACATCTTTTGTGTCTTGTCATGCTCTACGTGTTCCACGACACTTGCAGAGACTGCCTTCTTGACCGTTGGACCTTCCATTGGTGTCATCCACTCAATCTGCTGGATTCTGCCTTCATGTGCTGGGATAGACAATTCCCTATCTCACTGAGGGTTTGAGACTCATCGGCAACCCTCACCTGGTTTAGCCCGCTTGTCGAAGCCATTGTCTGGGGTGTGGCCGCTGTCACACGCACTAGCTACGGGGAGACACAGGTGAGAGCTGAGTGCCAGGTGGGGACCGAAGGTGGACAAACCGCCTGAAAAGGATGCGACATGTTCCCCCACCAGAGGTACTAACTCTCCCTGACACCCCATACCCCCAAGTGTTGTATATAATTGTGACATACATGTACTTTGATAACAAACTTGCTTTGATCGTTGAATTGCAAAATTAAGAGTCAGAATCAGAATCAGTTATATTATCACTGACAACTCTCATGAAATTTGATCCTGAAGAAGGGTCTCAGCGCGTAACGTCGGCTGTTTACTCATTTCCATAGATGCTGCCTGACCTGCTGAGTTCCTCCAGCATTTTGTGTCTGGGTTTCCAGCATCAGCAGAATATCTTGTGTTTGTGTCATGAAATTAGATGTTTAGCGGCAGATCACACAGCCGAGACACAGGCCCTTCGGCCCATCTGGTACATACTAAACAAGAGGCTCAACGAAGTTCACCCAGGCGCAATGGACAGGGAGTATCGAAGATTCTCGCCACTCCGATATCGATTCCTTCAGCCTGCCGGCTCAAGGAAACGTGATTATTTCAAGCCCGCCCCCTGATCTTTGATTGGTCTAGTGACCGACAGTGTTTCCGTATCCTTACGTTTGACAGGCTAATGTCACTGTCAGTCACAGCTCGGGCTCGGCTGCTTGGGGGCCCCGCGGCCTTTGATAAACAGTCGAAGCCTGGGGCTAGAGCTGGGGTAGAGAGCAACCATGGAACCAGGGCGTCGCGTCCTGCAAGTGCTGCTGGACGCCGCGCCCGAATGGAGGGAGGCCAACGGCCTGTCACGGCCCAAAGCCGTCTGCGATTACCAGGCGCTATGTGGGCTCTGGCGACCGGGCGAGGCGGCGGAAGGTGGTTTGTGCTTCACCGGCCTGTGTCAGGACGCCGGCCGCTTCTGCCAGAGGACCGTGGCCGCTGCCACTGGGAAGTTCACTGAGTGAGTCGGCGGGTAGCGGGTGTCGGGGTCCAGGGATTGACCGTGTGTGCCGCCCTCGGCATGCTGGGAATTGTAGTCCCAAAGTCAGCTAATGAACGTGTATGGCCGTGATGGGCTGAAAAGTCTCATTCCTTTTATTTGTGTTTGATTCTGAGCCATAGTTCCATGGACTGTATCCTTAGTTCACAAAAAATACATTAATCAGTATCAGGTTTATTATGGCTGACATGTCTGTGAAATGTGTTAGCTTGTGGTAGTTTAAGACATACAAAAATAAGTAGTTTAAAAGAGGAATAACGAGGTAGCGTTCTTAGTTTCATGGACCACTCAGAAATCTGATGGAATATAGAAGGCGTACCTAAAAGGTTGAGTGTGTGCCATCAGTCTCCCGTACCTTCTCCTTGATGGTAGTAATGGCCTTAATGATGGATGCTACCTTCTTCATATACCACCTGTAGAAGACGTCCTTGATTGGGGGGTGGGGGTGGGGGGTGGGGGTGGGGGGGGGTGGTCAGAAAACAGAAAACCTACAGCACAATACAGACTCTTCGGCTTGAGGGTTGTACCTGTAATGAAGCTGGCTGAGTCTGCAACCCTCTGCAGTCATGTGCATTGGAAACTCCTTGCCAATCTGTGATGCAGCCAGGCAGAATTCTCTCCACCACACACCTACAGAAATTGCAGTAGTTTTTTTATCACTAGTTTTTATTGCAACACCAACAAATTAGATTCAATACAACCAGTTACCGATGACATTTTGACCCCCAACCCTCATCCCCACTCACCCCTCCACCAACCAACTGAATAGTAGTGCATAGACAGACAGAGCATTCCTATTTTAACAGAAGATCTTTTAAGTTAGATATCAAATTTGTCAACATTAAGATTGTGTTTGGTTGTGCATCATTTACTCTTGCTGATGATAATTCCAGGTAAGAAATGTCCAAAAAGCTTCAAAGCCAGTGAGTACTTGAAATATCATGAGGAGGTTTCCAACGCTGGACTACAATCTTCTTAACTGCAGTCAGTCCTGCAAGCCAGATTTTGCTTGTTTTTTTTCAGTAAGGGAAAGGTGGGAGTCATCATTTAGAAGATGTACAGCGGGTTCCTTTGGTAATTGTACCCCCGTTAGTTCTGTAGGAGTACTGATAACCTTCCCCCACAAACCAAAAACCCCTGGTCATTCCCATACAACATGTATAAAAGAGCCAGTGGTTCCGTGGGGGCAAAGTGAGCAATATGGGTCAGGAACCAGTCCCATTTGATGTCAATTCATTATCCAACAATCACAACACAGGAGCACCAGTGGCTATATTTCATTGGGAGTTTGAGGAGGTTTGGTATGCCACCAGAGACTAGCAAATTTCTACAGCTGTGTTCTGACTGGTTGCATCACCATCTGGTATGGAGGGGCCACTGAACTGGGTCGGGAAAAGCTGTAGAAAGTTGTAGACTCGGCCAGCTTCATGATGGGCACTAGACGCCCCACCATCAAGAACATCTTCAGAAGGCAATTCCTCGAGAAGGCGGTTTCCATTGTGAGGGACCACCTTCATCCAGAACTCTCTTCTCATTACTACCATCCGGCAGGAGGTACAAAGGCCTGAACGCACACTCAACATTTTAGGAACAGCTTCATCCTCTCTGCCATCAGATTTCTGAGCAGTCCATGAACATTCTGCTCTTTTGTTGCACTAAATTTTTTGTATTTCTTATTGCAGTTTATAGTAATTTTAAATGTATTTCATTGTACTGCTGCAAAACAACAAATTCCACGACATAAAATACTGTGCAAAAGTCGTGGGTACATACAGTATATATAGCTAGGGTGCCTAAGAGTTTAGCACAGTACTGCATTTGTCAATGTGGAGTTTGTAAATCCAGCAGAAGCAAAAGGTGTTGAGAATGGTGAGGGTGAAGTACTGTGAAAGGGGGTGGGACAGGTGGCAGGGAAGGGGTGCCAGGGCAGAGGATGATGCGGGTGCAGACACACCCTGCCCTGAGATGCCAGGCAAGGTCATTTGGCTTATTAATCATTTCAGAATGTCTCTCTGGTGCTTCCCACTCCCTCCACTCTCCCTCCCCCTTTTCCCAACCATGATTCCGCTCTCCCTGCCCCCTTCCCACTCTCAGTCCACAATAGAGACCCACATCAGAATCAGGTTTATCATCACTCACACATGTCGCAGCCTGAAATGTCAACTGTTTATTCCTCTCTGTAGATGCTCCCTGACCACCTCCAGTATTTTTTGTGTGTATTACTCTGGATTTCCAGCCTCTGCAGATTCTCTTGTTTTTATGAATCTCTGTACAATGCTTACCAGCCAATAATATATTCAGCAATTCCCCAAATAACACTGCTGCTTGTTATTTCTCTTCCTGCCTTTATTATTTATCCCTAACTGACCACATTCTGGCCACTGCCCACAGTTCCACACAGCTCTGCAGCTGGCTGCATTTCTCCACTTGGAGGTTTCTTGGGAGCTTTGATTCGTTAGAGTTCAAGGGCAAGTTGTTATGAACAGATCTTGTTTTAAAAGGATATGCTTAAGAGAATGCCGAGGGTTTTAACTACGTGGCAATTGTGATAAATCGAATCTGAGTATGATGGACCCAAATGCTGTGGAAATGTGAAGTAAACTCAGTGTTGAAAGCTGCTTTTACAGAGAGAGTAGAACAATCCTGTAGCATTTTTTGTATGCAAGCACACAATTTCTGGGTCAGTATTTTTACCTTGCGTCTATTGTAAATAAACGCCATTAGTAACATAAAATGCCCAGTGCAAAAGACAGGCACTCTCTGGGTTAAGAATGCTTGACTTAATGGGCACCCATGCATATGAACGGACTCTTAGAATATTTTTAGTTCAAAAGTTTGAATGCACATACTTTCATTTCCACAAACTACTTGTTTCCTCTCTCACTCTGTTTTTAGTAATTGTTCTTCCTTTTCAATCTCGTATGCTTTTGGTACCATTCATTACAATATCGTGGAGGTATGATTACCCTTGGAATGACTTCTATGTGTGTTCTGACCTCTGGACAAAATTGATTTATGAGTTTTTAAAGGGAGATTAGCTTTATTTGTCACATGAACATTGAATCATACAGTGAAATGTGTGATTAACACATTCTGAGATGTGGGTTACCTCCTCCTCCAGCACAAGTGTCCAGCGCCAACATAGCATACCCACTTACTTACCCCTACTGGGGCATAGGTCACTGACAGCAGCTCGCCAGAGTCCTCTCCCGGGCCAGTCTTTCATTAAAACCTGTGTGGATGAATGTGCGTCTACAGTAATTTACTGTATGTGACCAAATTAAAAGCTGTGGATGAACCAGGAAGTTTGTAGTCTGCTGAGAGCTAGATCTGTGGTATTGAAGTCTGGTGACTCAGGTCTGTACAAGAAAGCCAGGTACGACTTGCAGAGGGCTGTATCAAGAGCTAAGGAACAATTCCGAATGAGGTTTGAGGCAGAATCAGATGCATGCCAACTCTGACAGGGTTTGCAGGGAATTAACTTCCTACAAAGCGAAGCCAAACATTATGTTTCACTCCCTGACGAGCTCAATGCCTTTTATCCTCACTTTGAAAGGGGGAAGAAAACTATAGCTGTGAGGATCCCTGCAGCACCCAGTGATCCTCTGATCTCTGTCTCGGAGGCCGACTTCAGGCCCTCTTACAAGAGGGCTGAACCCTCACAAGGCAACAGGCCCCAATGGAGTACCTGGTCAGGCTCTGAAAACCTGTGCCAGGTGTGTTCAAAGACACTTTCAATCTCCTTGCTACAGTCAGAAGTTCCCACCTGGTTCAGAAGGACAGCAAGAGCAGGGTGAACTATTGTCCAGTAACGCTCACATCTACAGTGGTGGAGTGTTTTGAGAGGTTGGTCATGGCTAGAATCAGCTCCTGTCTCAGCAAGGACCTGGACCCACTACAATTTGTCTGTTGCCACAATAGGTCAGCGGCAGGTGCAATTTCATTGGCTCTTCACACGGTCTTGGAATACCTGGGCAATACAAATACCTATATCAGGTTGCTGTTTGTTAACCACAGCTCAGCGTTGTTCCTACAGTTCTGATCGATAAGCTACAGAACCTGGGCCTCTGTACCTCACTCTGCAATTGGATCCTCAGCTTCCTAACCAGAATACCACAATCTGAAATAACATTTCAGCCTCACCGATAAGCAACAATGGCACACCTCAGATGTGTGCTTAGCCCACCACTCTACTGTCTCTATACCCATGACTGTGCAGTTAGGTATAGCTCAAATGCCATCTATAAATCTGCTGATGATAGAACCATTGTTGGTAGAATCTCAGATGGTGACGAAAGGGTGTACGGGAATGAGATATACCAGCTAGCTGAGTGGTGTCGCAGCAACAACCTTGCATTGATTGTTAGTAATGAGTTTCAAGCAGCTGATTGTGGACTTCAGAAAGGATAAGACAAGGGAACACACAGCAGTCCTCAAAGAGGGATCAGAAGTGCAGAGAGTGAGCAATTTCAAGTTCCTGGGTGTCCAAATCTCTGAGGATCTAGGAGTTTAAGGAAATTTAGTATGTCACCAGAAACACTCGCAAATTTCTACGGAAGTACTGTGGAGAACATTCTGACAGAGTGCATCACAGTCTGATATGGGGGGGGGGGGGGGCTACTGCACAGGACCAGTAAGCTGCAGAAAATTAACTCCATCATGGACACTGGCCTCCGCAGTGCTGAGGACGTCTTCAAGGAGCGATGCTGTCCATCATTAGGGACCCCCATCATCCAGGTCATGTCCTCTCTCATTGTTACCGTAAGGTAGGTAGGGGTGTGTGTGTGTGTGTGTGTGTGTGTGTGTGTGTGTGTGTGTGTGTGTGTGTGTGTGTGTGTGTGTGTGTGTGTGTGTGTGTGTGTGTGTGTGTGTGTGTGTGTGTGTGCGTGCGCCCACCCCAACTCACTAACTCTAACCTGTGCGTCTCTTTGGAATGTGGGAGGAAACTGGAGCACCCGGAGGAAACCCATTGGTTGTGGGGGAAACAGGCAAACTCCTTACAGGCAGTGGTAGGAATTGAACCCCAATCTTACAGCGGGCACTGTAAATGTTTATGCTGACCACTACACTACCGTTCTGTCCTGTGCCATGCTGTCTTAACAGAATGTGTTCGTTACCTGAGGAGGCTGGAGTTAGAAATAAAAGCAGCAAATGCTGAAGTACTCAGAAAGATGAGCAGTTTCTGTGATGGGAGAATTAGAATCAGAATCTGCACACACACGGTTGCCACTGCCCGCGCCATCTTAGCATCATAACATGAATGAACTTTTCAGGTTGGATGATCTTCCATCAAGCCTTGTGATAACACAAGTTTTGGCTGGGTTGAGTTTTCTCCGTCTTGGCAATTTACTTGTAGATGTTTCGTCACCATGTGAGGAGACATTGTCAGTGCGCTGGTGAAGGCCAACATCCGGAGGACACACCACAATCAATAACGCACTGATGAAGTCTCCTCACATGGTGATGAAACATTTGCAAGTAAATTGCCAGGATCAGAGAACAACTGAACCCAACCATCAACTAACTGAGCCACACATCTTCCGAATTATTTCCAAAACAAGTTTTGTGGCTCAAAGAAATGATGATGCAAAGTAGTAGATGGAAGGAAGGAGAAATGAAGTAAAAGGGATGAAGGAGGTGTTAGTACAGAATTGTTATCTGAAGTCATCAAAGAAATGTGTTGTGCTGGAAGTATAAAATGAAAAAGTTAAAAATGTTAATTATCTTCTAGACTAGAGAGTCCTGATGAAGGGTCTTGGCTGAAAACATTGACTCTATTCCTTTCCATAAATGCTGCCTGACTTGCTGAGTTCATTTACCATTTTGTGTGTGTTGCTCTGAATCATCTTCAAGCTGGATTATATTAAAGTTTGATTTTAATGACAGTAATTGAGTGTAGCAAAGAGCTCTTACTCAGTTAGTCATGCCTTAATGAGTTTCAGATAGGCGAGATTGTTGTGAATCCTGCATCTATCGTTGATGTTGGTCATATAGAAGTTAAAGTCCACCTGTTGCACATAAGCTGCTGTTAGCAATTTCCTGGTATAAATGGCTGTCTGGTGTAACCACAGATGGTGTATCATTAGGGATTTGATGTATTTCTCCTCAAGCTGATGTATTTTCTCTGCCTGTGACACTTCTGTTACAGCTTTGTTTGGGAAACAACTGAGAATTTACAGACTTCACCCAACAGTGGACGTCTTCTTGCTGTCAGTAACCACAATGATTTGGGGATCTACAATTTCCAAGTCCAAGACGGCATCTGTGACGTTACCAACACTCACAGCTGCAGTGAAGAGGCACTCAAGAAGCTAGTTGAAAAGAAACACCTCAGTAAGTAATGTTGCTGTGTTTGTTAAAGAAATCTGCATAGACCAAAAAAGTGGCAGCGTGATGTGATAGACAGGACCATTTGGTTTTCCAGTTGTAGGAGGGTGGATGACTGTAGACCTGCAGAGAAACCATCTTCATTGCACAAATCTGTCAAGCAGTCCTGTAGGTGCTGTGGGAGAAGGAGTTGTATGTAGTTCCCTGAAGAGTTTGTAAAACGCCATTTAGCAGAATGCCTCCTTACTAGACCTAACAAGCACCAAGGTGCTGCTTAGCTAGCTCTTGAGGTATGCCTTCCCAGACAGATCCTTCATGCACATTTAGGGTCTCAATCCCATTGCTACACTTGAGACAGCTACAGTGTGGATCAGATGATTGTCCAGTTCCCCATCTCGAGATGGCTGCATTCTGGATGAAATATTTGTCCAATTTCTCACCTTTAGATGGCTGCAGTGTGAATGAGATGATTGTCCAATTCCACATCTCGATTTGTTTGCAGTGAGGGTGAGGTGATTGTCCTGATCTTGAGATGGCTGCAGTGTGGATATGGTAATGCCTAATTCCTTCTGGGTTGTGGTATTTGCCAAGAGGTCTAGAAAGAGGGAAAGCAGTCCTTGCCAAGTTTTACCCTGCGTTACAGAGGACACTGATTTCCAGGTTGCTCTTAGGCACGTACACTGAAACTAATCTCAGCTGCTGCTGGAAGATCATCCATTTTGTGACAGAATGTACAAAATTTGTTGATCTCTCAGTGTGAGATGTCAGCGAGTGAATGCTGCCGACCAGCATGTTCCAACATGCAGCTTTCCTCCAGATGCTCTGGTTCCCTCTCACATTCCATTGTAACCATTAAACCAGTGAACCTGAATGTCTTTGAATTGTTGGAGAAAACCAGAGCACCTGGAGGAAACCCAATGGTCACTGGGAGAACGCACAAACTTCTGACGGGCAGCTGTGGGGGTTGAACCCGAGACACTGGTGCTGTATCGGTGCTATGCTACCGTGTCGCCCCATCTAAGAGTATCATAATGCCCCTGTCTGTCTCCACCACCATCCCTGGTAGGGTACTCCACACACCCACCACTCTCTGTTAAAAAAGAAATTTGTCTCTGACATCCCCACTATACTTTCCCTCCAGTTGCTTCCGGCGCTAACGTAGCATGCCCACAACTTATGAGCCCATACTAACCGGTACATCTTAAGAAGGTGGGAGGAAACCCACAGGGAGTACATACAAACTCCTCACAGGCAGCAGCAGGAATTGAACCTGGGTCTCTGGTGCTGTAATAGTGTTACACTATCATGCCACCCATTTAATTTTTAGACTGTTCCTGTTCCTAATCTCCTCAACCAGTGAAAATTGTTTCTCTCAGTCCTTTAAGTTTCTATAATATAACAAATGTATTTGCAAGTTTAGTAAGAATATGCACAGAACGAACAGTGCTGGGTCGGAGCTGTAAAATGTATTTGCAGTTGGTTCAGAAAGCTGATTTTTCATTCTCTTTGTTTCATTAATACTATGCAGTACACAGAATCATTTATTCATTTATTTGTTCATTTATCAAGGCTGCCTTGTAAATGATTGTTGAGGGATTTCTGCATTGCGGAATTATGAGACTGTTTTATCCTCAATAGCTGTTCACTTGCATTAGTGTGACATTACTGCGCTGGTGCAGAGTTCAGGTGTAGATTAGAAATTAACACATCACATGATTTTTCTAAAAAGTCTATGGGTCCAGATCATCCCATTCTACTCTGCCTGTCTCCTCACAAGTGGTTAATTTTAAAATTCGATCCTCATTGCAGCCCCTGTAAAGAAAACCCAACCATCCCTTTCATAGCAGAAGCTGTCCCTTTGGCCCACCTAGTCTGTGCTGAACTGTTATTCTACTCTATCTCTGCTCACAAGTGGTTAATTCCAAAGGTCAATCCTGTCAGTCCTTGTTGCAGAGATCCTAACCATCCATTTCTTACTGAAATATAGAGCACTACAGCACAGAAACAGGCCCTTCAGCCCATCTAGTCTGTGCCAAATTATTCTGCTCTATCTCTATGTCCAAGTGGTTAATTCCAAATGTCAGTCTTCATTGTGGCAAGTCTAACCATCTTTTCGTAGACAGCCATAGAGCATTACAGCGTAGAAACAGGCCCTTCAGCCCATCTAATCGGTGCCAAACCGTTTTCCTGCCGAATACCATCTAGCTGCACCTGGACCATGGCTCTCCATACCCCTACTATCGATGTATTCATCCAAACTTCTCTTAATTATTGTAATCAAGCCCACATCCACCCACCTGAATAAGACCAAAGCTGTGTGTTTTTTAAAAAATTGTACATGGGATGTGGTGTGGCTGGTCACACTGCTGTTTATTGGCCATTTTTAATTAATTACCCTTGGGAAGCTGGTGATGAGACGTCTCCTAGTGGGGAAGACATTTTCTTGGTCTGGCTAAAAGATGGGGGGGAGGCGAAGAATAAAATAAAATTACTTTTTTTATTGTACCATATAGTACTCTTTTTTAAAATATATGTCTTGTACTTTGTAGCTCTGCCTAAAAGAAGGCAAAGATAAACCATTTCTGTAGAAAAATTTGCCAAGAACAATCACGGTCATGACAGATGATTGCTCACATCATACGACACGGCACATCATCATGATGATGATGATGACTGTGGGCTGCCACAAAAACAACTAATTGATGATCAACCTAATTCTGATGAGGTTCTTTGTTTTCTCTCAATATTTTTCAAACAGTAGCTGATATATTATTGAGCATTTCTAAATGGTTTTAAGACGTTTCTATTTTTGATTGAAGAAGTCAAACTGCCTAAATTAGGTGAGGCACTTGCTAATTCTTCTGAAGTTAGACAATTACCAAGCAAGCTGTTTTCGATTTCTAGGTTTACCACCATCTTTTACTCTGAAGATTTTGTCATTTAAAAGCAGCACATCCTTCATACTGCTCGACAATTGCACGCTGCTTCACCTGTCTTGGTTGGAAGATGCTGCTGAAGCAGATATTTTAGATGCTTTTAGACTTTGTCTGCCTCCTGAAGTTCCAGCGAGGATAACAGATTGCCAGATCTGCCAAGAAATACTTTTTCTACTGGACACTGCAGGCTGCATTTGTATCCTTTGTAGTTCTGAACACCTTAATACAAATTACTGGCACCACTCATCACACCAGTAGTGTTATACTGTTTACTTTTTAACTTGTGTGGTAAATGCATCTTATGCTAAAAATCAATCTTCTGGAATATATTTTATTATTTGTAGTAATATTAACTTAAGTGTTATCTGTACTCTGCTGAGCACCTTGGTCCGGAGGAACACCGTTTCGTTTGGCAGTATACACGTTCGTGGCTGAATGACAGTGAATTTGAATGTGAATACAGAAATAGAGCACACTTGTGGCAATAGATTTATCACAGGGCTTGGATCACATTATATCAGGAGTTCCCAACCTGGGGTCCACAGATCCCTTGTTTAATGGTATTGGTCCGTGACATGAAAAGGTTGGGAACCCTTGCTTTAGATGGACATAGAGAAGTTGTTAAAGGTGTTTTTGGCTGGGGTTCGGTGATGATGTTTATTAAATTTAACATGGTGATTTAAAAAAAAAAGTAACAACACACACAAAATGCTGGTGGAACACAGCAGGCCAGGCAGCGTCTATAGGGAGAAGCACTGTCGACGTTTCGGGCCGAGTCCTGATGAAGGGCTCCTTATAGATGCTGCCTGGCCTGCTGTGTTCCACCAGCATTTTGTGTGTGTTGTTTGAATTTCCAGCATCTGCAGATTTCCTCGTGTTTGCTCCCCAAAACGTAACACTCATTTTGCAATTTACTCATCCACGGTAGTACTTCGCTTTATTTACTCTCACTAGCTCCCAATGAATTAATATTCGTGTGACGGGTTCAAAACAAGCTGGTTTAGTGTGCATACTGTTATAAAGACACAACCAGTGAACCGTTCCTGTTCATTTTCTGAACATTCAGGTGTAATGCTTCTTAATTATTCTTGCCTCTGTGATTGAATACATTTTAAAAAAATCAATATTTTAAAAATTAAAGCTGTAATTGCATTCGCTAAAGGAAATTCTAATGGCATAGCTTTTAAGACCAGCATATTTAAAAATGTTTTATTTACTGAGAGGTACAACATGGAATAGGTCCTACTGGCCCTTTGAGCTACACCACCCAGAAATCCCCACCAACCCCAATTTAACCCTGACCTAATCATGGGACAATTTAGAATGACCAATTAATCTACTTGGTACATCTTTGGATTGGGGGGGGGGGGGGGTAACCAGTGCACCTGCAGAAAACCTACACATTCCATGGGGAGAAATTTCAGAGACTCTTTAGAGAGGACACTGGGACTGAACTCCAAACTCCAATGGCCCAAGCTGTAATAGTGTTGTGCTAACAAGAGTTAACCCTCTGTGCCTCTCTCCCCTTTCAACTTTCTGCTTCTTTATCTCTACAGTTCTTTCATGCTTATCCCCTCCCCCCTTTATCTTTCCTCTGATTGCGCCTCTAGGTCCTACCCCCCTCACCTATCTCTATTACTGGGCTTTGGTTGTCTCTTCCTCCCCATTCCTGATGAAGGGTCTCGGCCCGAAACGTTGGCTACTCTTTTCTCACGGATGCTGCCTGACCTGCTGAGTTCTTCCAGCGTTGTGTACGTATTCTTTGATCCACAGCATCTGCAGTTGTATTTTTGTGTCTTGAAGCGTTAACCCAACACTGTATGATTGCAATGCCGTATTTATCTTTATACACACTCATTTTCAAAGATGTATGTTGATTGTTGGTTTATAATAACCATTCTCTGAGCTTAATTTCTGACTTCAGTGTGTTTATTTTTCTTCATTGCTCTGTGGTAGTTCATAAGACAAAATTGGACTACTTGGCCTGTCGAGTCTTATTCTGCCATTCCATCATGGCCAATTTATTTTCCCTCTCAACCCCAGTCTCCTACCTTCTCCTAACCTGGACAGAGTTTCATGTTTGCTCATCTTTGCCTATCAATAGTCTTACCATCCTCCCAGTTTCTATTCCAATCACATTTTAATCAGCGAAGATAATGATAGGATGAGGAGCTAATTACCTACAGTACTATGCTATGTGAATTGTATTTGTTTAGAGGAACTGGACCTAAAATAGATATTAAAATGAGCATTTGTGGGAATGATGTGCTAATTGGTGATGAAGGACAGTGCAACATACACATAAGTACAACTGTGAAGTGGAAGGAAAGAGAAGCAGGAAAAGTTCTTTGAATTATTTTTATTTGTTTGCTTGTTCACTCAGCTTCACTTGCCCCATCAATGAACTCTTCCCACAACCTGTGGACTCACTTTCAAGGACTCTTCACTTCATATTCTCAATACTTATTACTTATTTTTGTTATTTTTATTTATTTCTGTTTGCGTTTGCACAGTTTATTGTCTTTTGCACACTGGTTGAACGCCCAAGTTGGTGCGGTCTTTCACTGATTATGTTATGGATTTATTGAGTATGCCCACAAGAAAATGAATGTCAGGGTTGTAAATAGTGTCATGTGTACTTTGATAATAAATTACTTTGAAAGTTATTTAAAGACAAAGTGCAGAACATGCCTTCCTGCCCAACAAACTGTCGCCCAGCAACTCACCTATTTAACCCCAGCCTGACCTGTGAGTTCCTCCAGCTCCTTTGTGTGGTGTCAAATTCCTCAATATAATACTCTTTATAAGACATTTGTGATACAGTGGATGGTAAGCAGCTTGGGAATGTTGATCTTAAGCTCTGCCAGGCTGGAGTAAATGAAGAGGATGACGAGCCCTGTGACTTAACCCACCTGAGCAGACTTGATTTATCGCCTGACTTGGATGTTGCTGTTGCTGTAAACTGCTTCAACTGCGCTATTTGCATCAACTTGAACAGTTTTTTCAGGTAAAGTTATTCTGTATGTTTTTATTATAAAGGTAGAAATGATCAGAATTTCAATTAATGTTAGTCAAATTGCTTCATTGAAGTATATCATGTGAGAAATGCACTCAGTGGCCACTTTATTTGGTACCTCCTGTACCTAATATAGTTGCCGCTGAGTGTATATTCATGGTTTTCTTCTGTTTTAGCCAGATCTTCAGAGTTGTGCATTCAGAGAAGGTCTTCTGCACACCACTGTTGTAACACGTGGTTATCTGAGTTACTGTCGCCTTCCTGTCAGCTTGAACCAGTCTGACCATTCTCCTCTGAACTCTCTCATTAACAAGACACTTTTGCCCACAGAACTGCTGCTCGCTGGATGTTTTTTGTTTTTCACACCATTCTCTGTAAACCCTAGAGCCTGTTGATTGTGAAAATCCCCGCAGGTTCTGAGAAACTCAAAACCGCCTCATCTGGCACCAACAATCATTCCACGATCAAGGTGACTCAAATCACATTTCTTCCCCATTCTGATGTTTGGTCTTTTATGCATCGAGTTGCTGCCACATGATTGGCTGACTAGAAATTTGCATTTATGAGCAGGTGTACCTGATAAAAGAGCCACTGAATATATATTACAAAGAAACAATTTAAATCCTGTCCTCTGAAAATGCTGTTCTTGAAGTAGTGAACCAGGGGTCCTTTCACACTCACCTATTTGTGCCCATACCATATGCTATATGCTTTTTTATTCACTTGACACCTCTGTCATGTGTGTTATATTTTGAGTGGAATACTGACCACTGTCTTTAAACCGAGAATTCCTGCTAATTTAGCCAAATCCACTGTAAGCTTGATGGGTCAATTGGTCTCCCATGTTGTAAGGAAAAATGGAACAAGTGTGTTTGTTGTGTACAAACCGCTTTGTCCATGCATTGTGGCTCTTCTCTACCTGGTGGTAGTTAGGAGGAGGCACATGCTGAACATTTAATATGAAAAATAATGATATCCACCAGGAATTCTGGCCAGAAGTTGAGTTTATTGTTATATACATAAGCACATATATGCACAGGTATAATGACAAGCTTGCAGCAGCATCATGGGCATATCAAATGAGTTGCAGCTTAAATTATACATGCCTCTCTCGGGGTCCCCACCTCCTTCCCTTTCTCTCATAGTTCACTCTCCTGTCGTATCAGATTCCTTTTCCACCTCCTATCGCCTCTCAGCTTCTTACTTCATCCCCCTTCCTCTACTTGCTTGGCTTCACCTATCAACTTCTCACTTGTCTCCCTTTCCTCCCCACACCTTATTCTGACTTCTTGTATGTGGATGGTAGGGGTGGGGAGAGCAATGGAGCAGGTCGATGGGAGTAGGCAGTTTAAATGGTTCAACACAGACTAGATGGTCCAAAGGACCTGTTTCTGTACTGTACTTGTCTATGACTATGACTTAAAGAAGTTTCTGAGTTGCAGATTAAATTTAAGGATAAAGATTAGCTTTATTTGTCACAACAAGTAGTGAAGGGAGTTGTTTGCGTCAATGACCAACACAATCTGAGGATGTGCTGGGAGCAGCCTGCAAGTGTTGCCAGGCTTCCAGCACCAACGTAGCATGCCCACTATTTACCAACCTTAACTACTAGATCTTTGGACTTTGGGAAGAAACTGGAACTGGAATACTCGGAGGAAACCCATGAATGTACAAACTCCTTACAGACAGTGACAGAATTGAACTCCAATTGGTGATCGCTGGCACTGTAAAGCAATTGCACTAACCACTATGCTACCGTGCTACACTAATTTGTCATGGAACAAGTTCCAATATCCTCAGTTTCCTCACCAGTTAGCAATTCCAATCATTTGTGGTTTATATGTAGATTATTATAGCACCTTTATGCATGACCATTATGCATGATCATTTCAAAGCCACACTGACTGAGGGCAGTGTTGAAGGTCCACTGGTAATTAAAAGGACTGTTTCAACATCACTTCTGCTTTTGTGGAGCTTTGGTAAAATTCAAGATTGATTTAATATGTGAAATCTCAGCTTGTATTATTATTCTTGCAGAGAACATCCTGATCACCTACAGCGTGCCAGTAAAGACTACAATGATGAATCTTTGAGAGCGCCTGCTGGCATTGATGAGGATGATCTTGCAAGTTCTCTGTACAGTGATAAAGTGCTTAATTTCCCATTTCAAACAGATAGGTAAGGCTCGAAGCTATCAAATTTAATGACAGTTTAAATAAATATATTTAAAGTGAAATGAGTTGTGTATTACATTTATTATTAATGCATATATTGAAATAATTGGCCAAAAATCCAAAGGGAAAATTGGAATATTTTATACTGACCTTAATAACCTGGAAAGTTTTGCTTGAAAGCATTTTCATTTGGAACTTTTAAAAGAAATTGGATTAAAACTTGGAACAGAAATAAATTACAGGGCTACAGGCAAGGTGCTGGAGAACAGAGTGACTGGTAATCATCTTCAAGTGGCTAGAATATATACTTAGGACTGAATGGCATTTTGTATTTTACAGTTTTATATTGTACATTTATATTATCCTATCTCAATATTTAGCTGGTGCATTTTGTACACAGTTGTCCCAGATGTATCTAATCTTTTGATCTATATAAGTGTACTGAGGGAAAAAAGTAAACAAAATTTTATTCGATACCACATCTGAAACTCATCATCACATACCAGTACAAGCATATGTACAGTACATTAAGTATTTTAACGGCTTAAATTCCAATTGAAATCCGCTCAAATCACTGATCCCTTTAAGGTCCGCGGCTGTGCAATAACAGAAATGCTCCCAAACGCACCCTTTGTTGCCGCACGGCAGGAATTTTCTCCTTTATAATGTAAATGTAATTTTGAAATCTATGTTAATATAATTGTGAAATCCCCTGTAATTAGTTGTGTTGATAAATATAATCATAAATTTTCTCAATAATAAGCATACCACAACCTTTACTTTGAAATGTTTAAAGCTTCAATGTATTTACATTGTGACAATAAACACAGAGTGGAAGTCGGCAGCTCATTGTTGATAAACCGCTGGCCCACTGGATGGCAACACTGTCTTAAGTTTAAAAGTTTACAAAACATGAAAGATCTTATTTGTACTATATTTCATTATACCTTTCAATTAATAAATAAAATCAGAAGTATGTGATTTTTCAATTTTCATTCTAAATATAGTATGCATGTTGGTGGCATCCGTCGGTCTCGAGAGACCATGGATCTGCGCCTGGAGTTTCCAGGGCGCAGGCCTGTGTAGGGTTGTATGGGAGACCGGCAGTTGCCCAAGCTGCAGGCCTTCCCCTCTCCACGCCACCGATGTTGTCCAAGGGAAGGGCACTAGGACCCATGCAGCTTGGCACCGGTGACGTCGCAGGGCAATGTGTTGTTAAGTGCCTTGCTCAAGGACACAAACACACTGCCTCAGCTGAGGCTCGAACCAGTGACCTTCAGGTTACTAGTCTGATGCCTTGCCCACTAGGCCACGCACAAACACTATAGTATGCATATTACTATTAAAAAACCACTTAAAGTGCTGCATGGTTTTCAGGCCATGTATATATTTCCTACTCAGAACAATGGTTGGTCTGCACAGCTGTTTAAAAAAAATTATTAGAGGGAACATTGGCTCAAATCTTCCTCCTCTCGCCCAACCTTGGCCTCAGAGAAAGACTGTTTAGTTTTGTTTGTGTATGGTTGAATTTGAAGCTTATTGTTGCATTTTTATTGTGAAGTTTATTGTTTTGAAGCATATTATGTTTATGTTTAATAAAGATCCTGGACAGCCCAATTGAGAGCTTTCTACAACAAGACAAAAGTATCACCAGAAGAAAAATTCCTGACAAAGTCTTTCACTCCCTGGTATCATCTCTCCAGTTGGAAATCAAACGCTACACCCTGTCATACCAGTTCTCGGCAATCAAATGGTTTTGGACACGAGGAGGGTCTAAACAGACAAGAAAATAAATGGTTCAGAATCTTTCAGCTACAGGGGCTGAAGGAATCCATGAGTATAGAGACGGTGTCAGTCTCTGGTTTCAGTGTTTTATTCACCCTCGTTGCTGCTGACTCTGAAGCAATGACTATTGCATTCTGGGACTTGGAAACTGAAGGAGTGACGTACCATCACATAGATGGCCATTCCTTACCCGTAGAAGGAGGTGGCAAAGATGAATTATGCCTGTTTCTCACAGGTAAGCGTTTGATACTTCAACTAAGTATGTATTTGTTTTAATCGCTTCTATCTGGTACATCTCCAATAACTCAGTGTTTTCAGTTTCTTCCATACCGACAAAACCAGAATCAGTTTTAAGAGACTGAAGAAAGATAAGAGTTTTATTTGTCACATGTACTTCAAAACATACTGTACTGTAAAGTGCATCGTCTGCATCAAATCAAATCTCCAAGGATTGTGCCGGGGCAACACTTAGGTGTCACCACGCTTCTGGCACCAATATAGCATCCCCACAATTCACTACTCTAACCTGTGCGTCTTTGGACGAGAGGACACTGGATACATCACTAAACAATTCCTGTTAAATGAATGTTTTAAGTTTCTTCTTTACAGGGTAGGATCAGAATCAGGTTTATTGTCATTGACATATGTTGTGAAATTTGTTTTTTTACATGAACAGTATAATGCAAGACGTAAAATATTAAGAAAAGTTACGATAAGAAATATTTTTAAAAAGTATATAAATAGAGCAAAATAGTGAGTTAGTGTTAATGGACAGTTCAGAAATCTGATGGCAGAAGGCACTAAGCTGTTCCGATAACATTGAGTGTGCATCCTCAGGCTCCTGTGCCTCCACCCTGATTGTAGTAATGAAAAGAAGGCATGTCCTGGGTGGTGAGGGTCCTTCATGGTGGCAGAACACAGCAACCATTCCATCTCAGCAACGGTGTATTGACCACTTTTAGAAAAGTGAGGTTTGTGCTGCTTTATTCCCCAGCAGTGTGGCCTGGTGTGAGGGTGGCCCCTCTGTTGATGATAGATTAATTCTCAAGTCAAGACAATTCCCTGGATGAAGTGTGTGGCAGACAGCTGGTATCTCGATTTAAAATTAGCAGATTTCCAGTGAGTGAGTTTGTTGAACGCCCATGAGATGGCTTTTTAGAGCAGTTTGTCGTTGAGCATACTTGGGAACCAGCTATACTGGATTGGTGTTGTGTAGTGGACTGGAAGCAATCAGGGAGCTTAAGATAGAAGAACCCTTAGGAAGTAGCGATCACAATATGGTTGAGTTCAACTTGAAATTTGATAGGGAGAAAGTAAAGTCTGATGTAGCAGTATTTCAGTGGAGTAAAGGAAATTACAGAGATATGAGAGAGGAGTTGGCCAAAATTGGAAGGAGATGCTGGCAAGATGACAGCAGAACAACAATGGTGTGAATTTCTGGGAAAAATGAGGAAGGTGCAGGATAGATGTATTCCAAAAACAAAGAAATACTCAAATGGCAAAATAGTACAACCATGTCTGACAAGGGAAGTCAAAGCTAATGTAAAAGCAAAAGAGAGGGCATACAACAAAGCAAAAATTATTGGGAAGACAGAGGATTGGGACTAACCCCACAGAGAGCAACTAAAAGAATCATCAGGAGGGAAAAGATGAAATGTGAAAGCAAGCTATCAAACAATATCAAAGTGGATAGTAAAAGTTTTTTCAAGTATGTTAAAAACTAAAAGAGAGATGAGAGTGGATGTAGGACTGCTAGAAAATGAAGCCAGAGAATAGGAACAGGGGGCAAGGAGGTGGCAGATAAACTAAGAGTATTTTGCATCAGACTTCACTGTGGGAGACACCAGCGATTTGCCAGGTGTTGAAAGGTGTGAGGGAAGAGAAGTGAATGCAGGTACTATTACAAGGGAGAAGATGCTCAAAAACTTGAAACACCTAAGGGTCCATAGGTCATCTGGACTAGATAAACTGCATCCTAGGGTTCTGAAAGAGGTAGCAGTAGGGTCTGTGGAGGCATTAGTGATGATCTTTCAAACATCATTGGACTCTGGCATGGTGCTAAAGGACTGAACAATTGCAAATGTCATGCCCCTCTTTAAGAAAGGAGGAAGGCAGCAGAAAGGAAATCGTGGACCTGTTAGCCTGACCTCAGTGGCTGGGGAGATGTTGGAGTCAATTGTTAAGGATGAGGTGATGGAGTACTTGGTGACACAGGAGAAGATAGGACAAAGTCAGCATGGTTTCCTTCAGGGAAAATCCTATGAAGTTAAGAGCCCATGGTATTACAGGAAAGTTACTAACATGGTTAGAGCATTGGCTGATTTCTTTGAGGAGGCTTCAAGTGGGATGTAAAGGGGGATGTAGTGGATGTTGTATATTTGGATTTTCAGAAGGCCTTTGACAAGGTGCCACACATGAGGCTGCTTACCAAGTTAAAAGCCCATGGGGTTACAGAAAAGTTATTAACATGGTTAGAGCATTGGCTGATTGGTAGGAGGTAGCAAGTTGGAATAAAAGGATCCTTTTCTAGTTGGCTGCCAGTGACTAGTGGATTTAAACTAGTGTTAAAAACTTATACCAGAACAATTTTTAACATGGATATAGCCCATATTAAATACGTTTAAGGCTACAAGTTTGTTCTTATGTCAATGAAGGTCATCCAGGTCGTTGTATATCAAGCAGTGGTAAATCAAGGCAACTGGACTTGCTGTGTTCTCTAGAAGATGTTTTGCCACGCATCCAAGTGCCACAAGTCCCTGTGTTTTTTAAACCTACAAACACACTCAGACAGAAACACGTCCATCCAGGGATCCTACACCCAAACATAAACAGAGCAATATTGTATATGTAGTGAGAGCAGACAAAACAACCTCTTCACAAACAAATCGCCCAACATAGGGCTAACACTCAGGTTAGGACTCAGCTATAAAGGACAAGGGGCACTCCTTTGATTATAACAATGTGCACATTTTGGGCAGGGAGTACAGGTGGTTTGAAAGAGGGGTTAAAGAAACCATCTTTGTCAAACTGGAAGACCCATCCCTGAACAGAGGGGGTGGGGTACGACATCACCTATCAGCTACTTACAATGCATACCTAACATCTCTACCCTTGGATGACAGCAGAGGTGCGTGTGCTGCTGAGGACCCGTGACTCTGCCTTCAGAGCAGGCAACAAGGCAGCCCTAACAACAGCGAGGGCCAGACTGTCCTGGGCCATCAGAGGGGCAAAGTGTGCACACGCCCAGCGAATCCACAGCCACTTCCAGGACAGCGGCGACACGCGGCGCATGTGGAAGGGCATCCAGGACATCACCAATTACAGGACAACATCACCTGACCTCCTCCAACTGACCAGGTGCTGTGTCTCACCGTGGCCGATGTGAGGGGAACCCTGTGCAGGGTCAACCCACGGAAGGCTGCTGGACCAGACAACATCCCTGGCACAGTGCTTGGAGGATGTGCAGATCAGCTAGCAGATGTTCTCACTGACATCTTCAACATTTCCCTGAGCAGCGCCGTTGTTCCAACGTGCTTCAAGGTTGCCACCATCGTCCCCGTGCCAAAGAAGTTTTCAGTGTCCTGCCTCAATGGCTACCGTCCCATTACATTCACATCCATCATCATGAAGTGTTTCGAGACGCTCGTCATGAGGCACATCAAAACCCTGCTGGACCCCCTTCAGTTTGCGTACCATCCCAACAGTTCAACAACCTCCACCCTCCACCTGGCCCTAACCCACCTGGACAAAAAAGGCACATGTGTTCGGATGCTCTTCATAGACTTTAGTTCAGCATTCAACACAATCATCCCTCAGAAACTGTTTGGAAAGCTGAGCCTACTGGGCCTGAACACCTCCCTCTGCAACTGGATCCTAGACTTCCTGACTGGGAGACCTCAGTCAGTCCAGATCGGAGGCAGCATCTCCAACACCATCACACTGAGCACGGGGGCCCCCCAGGGCTGTGTGCTCAGTCCACTGCTGTTCACTCTGCTGACCCATGACTGTGCTGCAACACACAACTCAAACCATATCATCAAGTTCGCCGATGACACAACCGTGGTGGGTCTCATCAGCAAGAACGACGAGTCAGCTTAGAGACAGGAGGTGCAGCGGCTAATGGACTGGTGCAGAGCCAACAACCAGGCTCTGAATGTGAGCAAAACAAAAGAGATGGTTGTTGACTTCAGGAGGACATGGAGCAACCACTCTCCACTGAACATCGACAACTTCTCAGTAGAGATCGTTAAGGGCACCAAATTTCTTGGTGTTCACCTGGTGGAGAATCTCATCTGGTCCCTCAACATCAGCTCCATAGCAAAGAAAGCCCAGCAGCGTCTCTACTTTCTGCGAAGGCTGAGGAAAGTCCATCTCCCACCCCCCATCCTCACCACATTCTACAGAGGTTGTATTGAGAGCATCCTGAGCAGCTACATCACTGCCTCGTTTGGAAATTGCACCATCTCGGATCACAAGACCCTGCAGCAGATAGTGAGGTCAGCTGAGAAGATCATCGGGGTCTCTCTTCCCGGCATTATGACATTTACACTACACACTGCATCCCCAAAGCAAACAGCATTATGAAGGACCCCACGCACCTCTCATACAAACTCTTCTCCCAGCTGCCATCTGGGAAAAGGCTCCGAAGCATTCGAGCTCTCACGACCAGACTATGTAACAGTTTGTTCCCACAATCCATCAGACTCCTCAATACCCAGAGTCTGGACTGACACCAATTTACTGCCCTCTATTGTGCCTATTGTCTTGTTTATTATTTATTGTAATGCACTGTTTTGTGTACTTTATGCAGTTCTGGGTAGGTCTGTAGTCTAGTGTAGTATTTTCTGTGTTGTTTTTACGTAGTTCAGTGTAGATTTTGTATTTCATGTAGCACTATGGTCGTTTCGTTTTTACTGTGTACTGTACCAGCAGTTATGGTTGAAATGACAATTAAAAAGTGACTTGTCTTGACTTGGCGTCTCCACAACCGTTCACACCTCCATTCATGCAAAGTTAAGACTATTCACCCTCTCATTACCTCTTCCACTCTTAATGATCTTCATGTGACTGCTGTACCTTTAAACAACTCAGGCTACGTCCACACTACACTGGATAAGTCCATAACCGAAACTTTTTCTCTTCGTTTTTACCCTCAGTCCACACTAAAATGGTGTTTTCTTCCCCCAAAACTGGAGCTTTTCAGAAACGCTCTCCAGGGTGTGTAATTTTAAAGATGCCACTTGGGCAGATCAGTGTGGACGGGGTAACTGGAGAAATCTGAAAACACTGTCAGATGACAGCACGCCGTTTCATTGTTTTCTTGAACGCAACCTAACAATTTCAGAACAGACGGCAACAAAACTGAAGCCAGAAGAGTTAGAAATGTACTCACCAAATACTTTGACCCATAACTTACTGAATAAATAAGTATACTCACTTTGCCCTGTTTTCTGTCCTTGCTCGTATGAAGGTGGTTTTACCTATTTATGCAAGTACTTCTCTGACAATAGATGTGTAACAGCCTAATGTAACATTGTATGGAAATACAAGATAATACTGATGCAGACATGTTTTACACATTTAACAAGGTACTTTATTAATGCAACAGAGTTAGTTTTTCAGTGTTCGTTGTCAGCCGGGTCATACTATCCGTGAACTCCCTGCCAGTTGCCTCCATATGCTCCAGTATTTGTTTTTTTTTTCACTTTTAAGTCCTCCTGCGTGAGAGGCAACAACTGTCCGTCGTTTAAGTTTTTCTAGTCTGTAACTGAACAAACGCACCGTCTTTCACAGCGAGATTCGACACCAAACATGTTGCCTGTTTTTGGTAGATGTGTCCTGCACATGCACAGTAGGAGGAGATTCGCCAAAATATCTGTTTCAATATGGACAGAGATATTTTTTTAAAATGCCTGTGGACGCCCATCGTTTTTACGTGAAACTGGAGTTTTCAAAATTATCCAGTCTAGTGTGACGTAGTCTCAGTTTCTAAGCCAGAAAACTACCCACCATGGATTAGAACTGAAGAAGCTTCTTGGAGGAGTGGTGAAATGTCTTCTAGACAACACAGCTAGTCCAGTTGCCTTGATTTACTATAGCTTGTTCCTTGAACTAAACACGAGAAATCCCAGTTGTTTAAAATTGATATAGTGACTTCCAACTCTGATGAATGAGCTGTAAAGTTTAAAGGGGAATAGTTCGTAAATAGAATTGATGGAATAACGACTGTATGAGACGTGCATCTTTAATTGATCTACTCTCCCGCTCATTTCTCTCCATCCTTCCCGTCCTCCCCATCCTGTTGTCACTCTGCTCTGCTGGGTAATTGATTTACAGATACTCTACTATTCATTTCTTATATCGGTGCCTTGACAGTTGTTTGTTGATAAGTCTTTCTTTCCCCAAAGTGCACCAATGTGTGCTTTCAGCAGGACATTGTTATGCACCAGTATCCTGGATCTTGAGATCAACTATCTGATATTGCCAGACAAACTGCAAATCAATCAGTACTTTCCTCAAGGATGTGATGCAGTAGTGTGCAGTGTCAAAGTTAGTCCTCTGGAAAGTTCAGTAAGTTTTTCTTAAAGAACATTGGATATCAGAGCACAGTGTTCTATTTTGTAACTCTAAAACATAAAGCTCATTAAAAGCAAAACCACAAGGTCGGGAATGCAAGTTTAACGTCGTGTCTACTCCACAGCATAATAAATTTTAAATTGTTGCATTCAGGCCTAAGGAATTCATTGTTGTGATTGATTTCTTAGTCTTGTGGGATAATGTGTTTCCTGACGAGGGCTGTCACCTTGGCAGGTAAAACTCGTGGCTGTGAAAACAATCTCAGGTTCTGGGGCTACCCCTGTGGTGGCAGTAAGAGTTAACTCTGAAACTGCAGGAAGTGGTTCAAACGGCTCGTGACCTCTTCTCTTTTTCTTGACCCTTCTCTCTGGAATTGGCTCTGATCCCTTTCTCTTTCTCATGTTCCTTCTTTCTTTCATGCCTCTTTCTTGTCTCAGTCCATCACAGCCTACAATGCTGACCCTGCTGTTTTTACCACATACAAGCCCAGTGTGGCTTGCTGGTTGCTGTACTTCCCCGTTAGAAATGTCACTCCCATGTTGGATATCTTCAGGGTTGAATTCGGTATCTTCAGCTGAGCCAATGATTAATTTCTTTTAAATTAACTTGCCATTCACTTCTGGTGTAAGCCATATTGCTCGTCTATTATTAGGTTCCACGTTGTAAATCTCAGGCTAGCCAGACCTGCGTCACTCTCTTCATTTTCATTAACAGCATGCAGATTAGGGCTTTTTTTGAAACTGCAAATTGATTTTTTTTTTATCTTTCTCTGTTCTCTGTGCATCCACTTGTCTTTTTTTCTGCCCAACATACTCTTTGTGTGTGTTCTACCTTCTTGTATTTTCTGCAAGTTTCGCCTTTAAACCTACCCTCTTGTGTATGTGAGCCTCTGCTACAACAGTAACACAGTTGGGTTGGCCAGGCTGGCCTTCATCTAGACACTGTAACTTTGTTCACTTTTAAATGTAAGTTGTGCTTCAGTTAGGAGCCATTCTTGTAAGATTCCACAAACTAAGCAATCTCTCAGTGCTTCATTAAGCCCATTGTCGAGCTGACAGTACTCTGAAATGGACTCCCCTTCCTTTTGGTTCTGCTTATGAAACCTAAAGCCTTCTGCAATCAGCAGTGGTTTTGGTTCTAAATGTTCCTGCATTACTTTTGCGATTGCAGCAATGCTGAATTCTTCTGGTTTGGTTTGAGATTCCTAAGAAAACTGTAGGCATTTAAATGCAATGCACTCAGCAAAACTGGTACTTACTTGTTTCTCATTGGCTATTCCATTTGCTTTAAAGTGCAGCTCAATTTGCTCCATATACAATATCGATTTATCTGTTGTGTAATGGAATGTGTCAGTCTTTCTGATGAAGCCAGGCTTTACTGCTCTTTTTAAAAAATGATTGTCACCTGGTTGTCACTGTTTGTGAACTCATGAATTCTTCTGTTTTCTACTTTTTTAAAACTCAATCGTGTCTTCCCTTCTGAAGACGTGCTGCTGTGCTTTTTGTATTTTAACTTGAATGTCATGCTGCACTTCCACAGGTAGGTAATTGTCTCGGGTTTGTTTTAAACATACCTCATTGACAGTTTTGGGACTCCAAAACATAAAACTAATTAAAAGCAAAAACACAGGTCTGGGAATGTGAGTCTACTTTAAGCAAGGCAAGCATGCATCATGTGATAGTGTCATGACATGTGCAATTCACTTATTTTTACATGTAACCCATAATGAATGATTTAAACAAAGAACACTTAATCAGCAGCATACAGTAATTACAATATTACTGAAATAGTAAACAACAGTGTACGCCTGTCAACCCACCATGATCTGCCGATGTTTTAACTTACTCTAAGATCAATCTAACCTTTCTGTCCGACATTGACTTCCATTTTTCTATCATCCATGTGGTTAAAACGAACTTATCTCTGACATCCCTCCAATCACCTTTAAATTACGCTCCTTGTATTAAACATTTCTGCCTGGGAGAAAGGTGCTGCTGTTCACTCAATCTATGCTTCTTATCATCTTGTACACCTCTATCAGGACACTTCTCATCCTTCTTCACTCCAAAGAGAAAAGCTCTAGTTTCCTCAGTCTATCCTCATAAGACATGCTCTCTAATCCAAGCAGTATCCCAGTAAATCTCCTCTGCAGCCTCTCAAAAGCCTCTACATCCTTCCTATAATCAGGCAAGCAAAACTGCACACAATATTCCGAGTGTGGTCTAACATTCCAAGGTTTATATAGCTGTAACATTACCTCACAGCTCTTGAACTCAGTCGCCAGACTAACGAGGACCAACACACCATACACTTTCTTAACCACCCTATCAATTTACACAGTGACTTGAGGGATTATGGATGTGGGCTCGAAGGTGCTTCTGTTCCTCCACGCTGCTCAGAATCCTCCCCTTAATCCTGTTTTCTGCCTTTAAATTTGAGCTTTCACAGTAAATCGCTTCACACTTTTCTGGGACAAATTGAATATCATAAAACATAAGTTTCAAAGCCTTGATTGATTTTTGTACAAGTATTTACTTGTGTATTTCAATTTTAATTTGTTTAGACGCTGGCCTTTCCATGGTGGTGTTTGGTTTCTCGCAAGAAGACCTCCTGAATCGCTTAATGATTTATGGGAAAGCTGGCATTGTTGATTCGTTGTGCCACCTCAATAAATGGAATCGATGTTCAATCCCCATTCATTCATTGGAGGTAAGCGATGGGGAGACTGGAAACGTCAAAATTAAAAACATCATCTTAATGTCATGCTAAGTTTTAATGGAAATGTTGTTGCTAATGAATCCAATATCAACTTGCTTTCAAAAAATGGTTCTGTAAAATGATCCAGCATCTGCAGATTTTCTCTTGTTTGTGCTTTAAGTTTATAAAATCATCGACATGGTAGTGTAGTGGTTAGCTCAACACTTTACGGTGCCAGTTATCACCGATTGGGATTCGATTCCCGCATTTGTTTGTTAGGAGTTTGTACATTCTCCCCGCAACCGTGTGGAGGTCCTCCCACAGTCTGAAGACGTACGGGTTAGGGTTAGTAACATGTGACTTGCTATGTTGGTGCCGGAAGCAGGCAACACTTGCTGGTTGCCTCCAGCACATCCTCAGACTGCTTTGGCTGTTAACACAAACGGGCATTTCACTGTATGTTTTGATGTACATGTGACAAATAAAGCTCATCTTTAAGATCTTTAAAGGAAGTTACTAGATTTCAGTGTTGCCAGTTCAGGAGTAAATAGGAATCTGTGTGAAGGGTGGGATGAGTTACAGAATGGGATAAAAGGAGGAAGTACTGATGGAGGATTCAGCCCAAAACACCAATAGTTCCTATCCTCTCATTGACTTTCTGAGACCCTCCAGCACATTATTTGCTGTTTTGTGTGTGTCTGTGTCCCTCTCTCTCAAAAACAGGAGTTCCCACCCTTTTTTCTGCCATGGAGCCTTACCCATAACTGAGGGGACTGTGGACCCCAGGTGAGGAACCCCTTCTCTAAAATAAGGAGGCTTATGATGAGCTGAGCTTTATGAAGAACCAGAATCAGGGTTTATTTTCAGTGAAATATGTCTTGAAATTTGTTGTTTTGTGGCAACAGTGCAGTGTAAATACATAAACAAAATACTCTAATTCCAATAAGAAATATAAAAATAAATAATAAGTGCAAAAGAAAGCAAAAATAATGAGGTGTTGATGGGTTCCTAGACTGTTTGGGAATCTGAAAGTGGAGGGGAAGAAGCTGTTCCTAAACACTGAGGCTCCTGTATTTCTCCCTGACGGGAGTTGTGAAAACTACTACAATCAATCGTTCTAAGGCAGCTGAAGAAAATTTTGCAACCCCTCAATCTGTTACATTAAACTCCCTCCTCAATTTCTCTGATTTAGAATTCCTTTTTGAACATGAATTTCACCATATTCAGCAATGTAAATGAGTAAAGGAAATCCAACAGCTCTGCCAGAGAGGCGAGGAAATACTCAACATTTGGCCAAAGGTTTCCTCATTTACTGCAGATTCATGATTGGCTTTCCTTCCAACTGAGTAATGAGTATTCACACAGGAATTTGATATTAGAACTGATAACTACCAGATTATTGTAAAAACCCCATCTGGTTCATCAGTGTCCTTCAGGAAAAGAAATCTGATGTCCTTGCCTGGTCGATCCTATCTGTGACGCCAGAGCTCCAACAGTACAATTGACTCTGAAAGGACAAACCTACCTCTTTGTTCAGGTTCAGTTAGGAATGGCCTATAAATGCTGGCTTTACTGATTATGCCCACATTCTGAAAAATAAATAAACAAATATAAATTTCCTCTTTGATAAATAATTGATGTTCTTGTTGATGGTGCTTGAAGTCTCTTTTGTTGCAAGAAATTATGCGTAAAAATTGAGCACTTTGTTAACTGGCCACGTCTGCCAACGCAGCTTAATATTTCTTTGATTAAATTTCTTATACTGGGTTTTCATGAAACTTGCTGAATGATGTGCTGATCCATTTCCATTACACGGATTTACATCCAGTTAATTGCATTCCTTCCTCTCTCCAAGTTCTGCCTGCTGATCTGAACTTCACATGCTGGGAATTGACAAGTGTGACACCTCAGTTATTAATTGTCTTCGTAAAATATTTTTCTCTGACATGAAATTGTCTGGAAACAGTAGAGTACTTTGTAACTGAGCCAAAAAGAACAAAGTTATGAATCCCCTTGGAAATATTTATCTAACGTGTATGATGGCGTTAATAGGTTTGGTTTGATAAAGCTCTCCCATGTTTAGAACTCATCTAATTTATAACAGGCGGCTTTAGACACTTGCTAAGCCGTTTATTGTGACCTTCAGCCTCCATTTTCAGGGAGGAATATGATATCTTCGTACTCATAATTCCTTCCAGCCATGGTTTTTAGTTTCCCTTTTATTTCTGCACCATCTGGGGAAGAAAAGATTTCAACAGAGCACTCTTGCACAGACATTTTAAATCTCAACAATAATCATCTTGTCCTGGCTTCAGCTGGCTTCTTGAGGATTTTCGTGTTGTGTTTCTCTGACTCTGGCTTGGTTGATGCTGCTAGAATACCCTCATTCTGGGCTGTGCTGCTGCTAAACTGGAGTGAGGCAGTGTTTGGGTTAGAGGAGTATTCACAGAAGGGGATTCAGTGGGTAATATATTAAGGAGCAATTTCATATAAATTAACTAATGTCTCTTGGCAGTACTTAATTTTTAAATTTATTTCACATACATAATGCAAAAATAGTATCAAGACGGATCAGGATCAACTTTATTTGCCACATACATTTATGTGTGTTAGTCCAATGTGCCATAAAAACAGCATTCAATAATCATAAAGAATTATATAAAAATACAGGATTATGTATAAATAAGAATGCTAACCAAGTTAGAGGTTAAGGGACAATATGGAATAAAATGTGCATAAATAAATTAATACTAACATGTATTTACAATGTAAACAGCTTTATAATGCAGGCATGGGGTAATAGATAGAGGGGGTGAGGGGAGTTGATCGGTACAACTATTCATAAAGATTGAAGCTGATCTTCTGCGTCGGTGCTTTTTTTAAAGAAATTATTTTGAGATGTGGCGCAGTAATAGCCTGTCTGGCACAACCACCCTGCACTGTCCAATAACACCATGTAACCAATTAACCTACTTGCCCATACATCTTTCGAATGAAGGAGGTAATCCGTGAGGGCACAGAGGGAATGTACAAACTCCTTGTATTAAGTCATAGGAGTTGAACCTGGGTCACTGGCACTGTAATAGCGTTAAGGTAACTGCTATTCTACCGCGTCTCCCTTTTCTGTCTTTTCCTTTTTCTGTTCCATCTCCATGATTTTCTTAATATTCTGGAAAATCTGATTTCTCTTTGAACACACTCAACAGCTGAGCTTTCAGGAAGCCAAATTCCAAAGATCTTCCAGGCTTTGCGTGGCAAACTTCCCTCTTCTAAGTCATGACTGGCTTAATTCTGAGACCAGGATACCCTGATTTAATCTGTTGGGCTCTGGAAGAAATTTATGAATTTCAATGAGATGTTTCATTCTTCTAAACTCCAGAGAATATAGGCATAGTCCACTCAATCTCTCCCCATACGCCCACCATCCCTGCTTTTCCTCTGTGGTGAATATAAGACCATAAGACGTAGAAGCAGAATTAGGCTATTTGGCCCATCGAGTCTGCTCCACCATTCAATCATAGCTGATCCTTTTTTTCCCTGTCCTCAGCCACATTCCCCAGCATTCTCCCCATAACCTTTGATGCCATGTCCCATCAAAAACCTATCAAGCTCTGCCTTAAATACACCCAATGTCCTGGCCTCCACAGTTGCTTGTGGTAATAAATTCCACAAGTTCACCACCCTCTGACTAAAGAAATTTCTCCCATCTCTGCTCTTCTATCCTGAGGCTGTGACCTCTTGTCCTAGACTCCCGCACGATGGGAAACATCCTTTCACATCTACAATGTCTAAGCCTTCCCATGTTCGAAAGCTTTCAATGAAATCCCCCCTTCATTCTTCTAAATTCCAGCAAGTACAGGCCCAGAGCTGTAGGTTGTTCTGCACAAGGACTCCCAAGTTGCTTTGCATCTCAAATTTTTGGATTTTCTCCCCATTTAGAAAATAGTCTGAACATTTATTTCTTCTACCAAAGTGCATAACCATGCATTTTCCAACATCGTATTTCATTTGCCTCTTTCTTGCCCATTCTCCTAATCTGCCAAAGTGCTTCTGCAACCTACCTGTTTCCTTAACATTACCTGCCCCTCCACCAGTCTTCATATCATCTGCAAACTTGGCAACAAAGCCATCTATTCCATCATCTAAATATTGATATACAGCATAATAGGAAGTGGTCCCAACCCCTGTGGAACACCATTAGTCATTGGCAGTCAACCAGATAAGGATCCTTTTATTTCCATCACTGCCTCCTACCAATTAGCCAAAGCTGAAACCATGCCAGTAACTTTCCTGTAGTATCATGGGCTCTTAACTTGGTAATCCTGTCTCATGTAGACTATAAGACCATAAGTTATAGAAGCAGAATCAGAATAAAGTTGAATATCACTGGCATATGTCATAAATCTGCAGAGCAGTACATAATAAAATAGCTATATTACAATAAGACGTGTGTATATAAAATCTTAAATCATTCTCCATTCAGAAATCTGATGGTAGAGGGGAAGAAGCTGTTCCTGAAACTTTGTGTGTCCTCAGGCTCCTGTACTTCATCCTTGATGTTAGCAATGAGACGGGTATGTCCTGCATGATGCGGGTCTTGATGATGGATACCGTCTTTTTGAGGCATCACCTTTTGAAGGTGTCCTGGATACTGGGGAGGCCCATTATGGAGCTGACTGAATTCACAACTTTCTGCAGTTTTTTTTTCCGATCCTGTGCAGTGACCCTTCCATTGCAGACAGTGATACAACCAGTCTGAATGCTTTTCACGGTACATCTGTAGAAAAGCGCAAGAGTCTTTGGTGACATAGGAAGTCTCCTCAAACTCTAAATGAGATATAGCTACTGTCATGCCTTCTTTGTAATCGCATCGGGATAGGTCTTCAGAGATGTTGACACCCAGTAACTTAAAGCTACTTATCCTTTGATGAGGACTGGTGTGTGGTCCCTCAACTTCCCTTCCTGAAGCTCACAATTCATTCCTTGGTCTTTCTGATGTTGAATGCAAGGTTGTTATTGGAACACCAGTCAACCAGCTTTATGCCTCCACATCATCTGAAATTCTGCCAACAATAAATGTGTCAATAATTAGACCATCCGGCCCATTGAGTGTGCTCCACCATTTGATCATAGCTGATTTATTATCCCTCTCAACCCTTTTCGTCTCTCTGTAACCTTTGATACCCTGACTAATCAAGAACCTATCAACCTCTGCTTTAAATATACCCAATGACTTGGCCTCCGCAACAGTCCTTGGCAATCAATTCTACAGATTCACTACTCTCTGGCTAAAGAATTTTTTTTTCTCAACCCTGTTTTAAATGGCTGTGCCTTCTGGTCCCAGACTCTCCCACAAATGGAAACATCCTCTCCAATTCCATTCTAACTAGGCCTTTCAATATTCAATAAGTTTCAATGAGATCCCTCCTCATTTCAGAGCCATCAAATGGTCTTCATACATTCAGGTCAAAACTGTACAGGATGTAGTCTCACCAAGGTGCTACATAGGTTCAGAATGGCATCTTTACCCAAGCAGACAAATTGTTCAGGTTCAAGTTTAATTGTCATTCAACCATACACAAGAGTACAGCCAAGCAAAACAGTGTTACTCCAGAGCCAAGGTGCAAAACACAGTACCAACGTTCATATAAAGCGCTAGGCACATACAGCACATATAAGATAGCAATAAACAATTGCATAAAAACTATAGTCCAAAAGCCCGAGTCCATGAATGTTACAACGGTCTGTAGTTGAACACAGATTGGCTTGCCTTCTGCTGAGCGAACACGGGGTGGGGGGGGGGGGGGGTGGGGAGGATCTCCAGTTTGCATGCCACACTTTGGAGCACACCTTTTCTTACTGTCCAGCGATAGTAAACTACATGTAAAAAAAAAAGACAAAAACACTTTTGATTGGTCCCGCAGAGCTGCTGCAACCAAGCACACCGCCATCTTACTGGAAGTAACAAGGTCAACGTAACGCCATTTATCTTTAGAGTTACTGGCCTGCACCTGCATGTTGGTTTTCAATGTAAATGCAAAATTGACGTCTAAATTGCTTTGAACATCAACATCATCCATTTTCTCACTGTTTCCAGTTGCTTTCTGTTTTGTGCCCCAGTATGGATAAATCACGATTTTCTAGATTACTTTCCATCTGTCATGTTGTCGCACCCTCACTTAGTTTGTCCATATCCCCTCAAAGTCTCTTTACATCCTTCTCCCTGCTCACAGTCCTTTTTGGTTTGGTTTCATCAGTAAATTTAGAAATGTGACATAGGTGCTTTTAGGCAAATAGTTGATAAAGATTCTGAATAGCTGGGGCAAAAGCATCAACCCCTGTGGTACCCCATTTGTCACTACCACTCATATTCAAGGATTCTTTATAATTCATGTTTACAGAATTATTTTTGTGTTTCATTTTTTATGTGTAGAGTTTTGTAAAAGTTTAATGTTTCTCTTTCTTTCCTGTAATGCCCACAAACTATGAATATCAAGGTAGTATATGGTGACATACACTTACTTTGAACAACATACCAATCTGTTTTCATTCTTCACTTTCTGCTCAGTAACTGTTTCTCAATCCATGTCAGTATATTACCCTTACTCTGTGCACTGTAAACTTGTTCATCAATCTGCCTTTTCAAAAAGTCATCTGAAAATCCAAATACATCACTTCAACTGGCTGGCCCTGGTCCATTCTCATAGTCCGGTGTCAAAGAACTTCAGATTTGTCAAGCATGACTTGCCTTCAACAAATCCTTGTAGACTCTGCTCAGTCCTATTGTGCTTTTCAAAATGTTGCGTTATCAGTACTTGGGTGTGGCCTTCGCTGCCCTGCTGATTCAGGATCTTCACTAGGTGCGCAGGTGTAATGATGGTCTCCACCTCCATCACCCTCTCAGGCACTGCTTCCAAGATTCTGATCACCCTCTGAATGAAAAAAAAATCACATAAACCTTCTACCTCCTGCCTTAAATCTGTACCCTCTGATCTACGTACACCTTTGTGAGGAGGAGAAATTCCTTCACATCTTATCATTCGGCAGAGGTATACAAAGTTATGAGAGGTATAGATAGGGTAACTGCAAGCAGGCTTTTTCCATTGGGGTTAGGTGAGATGAGCTAGAGGTCATTGGGTTAAGGGTGAAAGGTGATATATTTAAGGGGATATGGAATGAGCTGCCAGTGAGGAAGTGGTGAGTGGGTTTGGTTGCAATATTTAAGATAAGTTTAGATAGATACATAATGGAGGGGCAGGGCTTGGAGTTCCATGGTCCAGCTGTGGGTAGATGGGACTAGGCAGAATTACAGTTTGAACAGGTTAGATGGGCTGAAAGGCCTGTTCTTTGCAGTAGTGCTCTATGACTCTATCTACACTCTGCCTTCCCTAGTTCTGTATGAAATCAAAAGATGATGGAAAATGTAAAGCTGGGAGTGAATTCTAACCCATAGATAAAATATATTGAAAAATGGTGGCACGGTAGTAGTGTGGTGTTTAGCGCAATACTTTACAGCGCAGTGATCACCAGCTGGGGTTCAATTCCCACCTCTGCTATGAGGAGCTTGTATGTTGTCCCCGTGACTGTGTAGGTTTCCTCCCACATTCTAAAGACGTACGGTCAGTGTTACTAAGCTGTGGGTGTTCTATGAAGTCACCAGAAGCATGGTGACACCTGCAGGCACAATCCTCGTTGATTTGATTTGATGCAAATGACACATTGCACTGCATGCATGACAAATAACACTAGTCTAATTTTAAATGTAAAACAGGACATAATTGAAGGAGGTAAGGAAATTCATGCCCAAGAACTTCTAGGGAAAAGGAATGATCATATGAAAAATGCCATGCTTTATACAGAGGAACGAAGCACATTCGAAGACAAAGCTGAAGTACGAAGCAAACAGAGTAGAAATTTGAGGCACATGAACAATATCAATAATGTAAAGGAACATAATTGATGGCAAGGGAAGGCTTGGAGATGGGCGTCGTCAATCAGGTGACGACCTCAGTTACTCTGTTTCACGTGGGGCCTTTCCGGTTGGTGCTGGCCTGTGATTTATGAGTGCTGATTAATGGCCTGTTAAAAGGACAGAAATAATTTGTTGTTATGCTTGAATACCTAGGCTGGAATTGAGAACAGACAGCTGGACATGGTGGACTTTTTCCTGAAGAGCAAAGAAAATCTATTTTACGCTCCAGCAGGATTTTTAAAGCAGGAAAATTCTGGAGCTGCGCTGGCATCGTGCAAGCAGCTAAAGAGTAAGGAACCCAGAGTAAAATATAATTCCTTCAATATGTGTCAGATGAAGCCTTTACAGGAAGTTAAATACATGTTTCAGCACTTTTTTTTAAAGATTCCATTGATATTAACAAACCTTTCTCTCACTTAATCAGGATAGAAGTTAATTCTGTCCTTTATCCACTGGACAGTGATGAACTAATTCAAGTGTGTTGTACTCAGCCTCTGAAATTTGTTTTCATTGATGTTAGTGTATTTTAGAAACTAATCCCACAATTACTGCATATACTAAAGTGTAATTTACCTTCTGTTTCCAAGAGTAGGCTATAGTGACTTAATCAAATTTCCTGGAACAGAACATTTCACTCAGTACAGGCATAGTTTCTGGGGTCCTGAACTAAGTGCGGACCCTGAAAACCTATGGAGTTTATTCCTGCCCTTGCAAGGTAAAGGCACCGTAGGTGTGGGGTTTTGTGGGACCTGGAGTCCACGTTGAGCATGTTTCAACTGTCCCCTGATCTCACACACTCACGAGCAGCACGAAGATTTGCTTCAGAACTTAGAACAATATGCCACAGTACAGGCCCTTTGGCCCTCAATGTTGTGCCGACCTTTTAATCTACTTCAAGATCAATCTAACCCTTCCCACCTGCATAGCCCTTCATTTTTCTATCATCCATAAAATGTCTTAAATGTCCCTGATGTATCACCACCCCTGGCAGTGCATTCCATGCACCCACCACTCTCTTTTTTAAAAAAAAACTAGCCTCTGACATCACCCCCACCACCCCATACTTTTCTCCATCACCTTATAATAATACCCTCTTGAATTAGCCATTGTCTGGAACGTTTAAGGGACAAGGATTACAAGGGGCATACCAGCTCCATCCTGAATATTGTTTTGATGCTGGAATGGTCTGAATATAGAACAGTACAACACAGCACAGGCACTTCAGCCCATGATGTGCCGACCTTTTAACCTGCTCTGAAATCAATCTCACCCTTCCCTCCCACATAGCCCTCTATTTTTCTTTCATTCATGTGCCTGTCTAAGGGTCTCTTAAGTGTCCCTAATGTATCTGCTTCTGCCACCCGCCCCCGGGGCAGTGCATTCCACGCATCCACCACTCTCTGTAGAAAAAAAAACCAGAACTTATCTCTGACATCCATTTCCGTAAGTTTAATTGAGTAAGCCTCAGTGATGAATGGTTACACAGATAGGGAACTGGCATATACCTGCACTGTGTTTATCAGCATGCTCTGGTCTGCCTGTCTGCACAATAGTGTGTGTGTGTGTGCGTGTGTGTACGTGTGCGTGTGTGTGCGCGCGCGCGCACACTGGATTGACCCAGCAGCCATCTCTGATTGTGCTAACACTTCATATCAGTACCCCCCAGCTTCATACTGGCCACTTCTGGCATATACAGTGCAGTCCCATTCACTAGAATAACATTCAGTAAATAGGTAAGTCAAACCACATGACTTAATTTTTGTTTTTAAATTATTTATATGAAGTAGGTGGACTTAAACTTGTCAGTTCTTTTTTTTGGTAATATTTATATTAAATAATTTGATTTCAATGATCACCCTATATCTCTGATAATTTGAGAAGTAAAGCAGCCGGCATAATCAAAGACCCACACACCCCAGACGTTCACTCTTCTCCTGTCCAACCCACTTCCAACAGGCAGAAAGCACAGAAGTCTGAAAGTGCGTACCCCAAGCTCCAAGGCTGAACGATGGACTCACATCTATCTCATCGTGATCTTTTACTTTATTAATCACCTGCCCCGCACTTCCTCTGCAGCTGTCACTCTTTATTAGTCTGTAAGACCATCAAACATAGGAGCAGAATTGGACCACTTTACCCACTTGGCTCCACTCCTCCATTCGATCATGGCTGCTTTTTCACTTTTAACCCCATTCTCCTGCCTTCTCCCTGTAACCTTGGACGCTCTTACTATTCATGAGCCTATCCAACTCCGCTTTAAATATACCCAAAGACTTGGCCTCGACAGCCGTCTGTGGCAATGAATTCCACAGATTCTGACTAAAGAAATTCCTCCTTTCCTCCATTCTAAAGGGGTGTCTGTCTGTTCTGAGGCTGTGCTCTCTGATCCTAGACTCTCCCACTATTGAAAACATCCTTTGCATGTCCATTCTGTCCAGACCTTGCAATATTTGATAGGCTTCATTGAGATCAATTCAGCAATTCAGGACTGGCTTGTTCTGATGAAAAATTACCCACTCTAATTCATCTTCTCCCTCTCTCATCGATCTTTGATAAATACATTTGAATCTTGAATCTCGAATCTCTCCACAGATGTTGTCTGATCTGCATGTTGTTTCTAACAGTTGTTCAGGTTCCAAATAACAGCTCTGTTCTGCCACGTAGAGTTCCAGCTTGTTTTCATTAGTCCTCATTTGTTCGTTGATCAGACAGTTCTGATAGCACTATATCACCTGGATAGGCTTTTCACACAATCATACTCATCTCCTTTCTTCTCTCCACCCTGTTCCCCTCTGCAATTTGAAATTGGAATTGGTTTATTATTGTCTCATGGACTGAGGTACAGTGAAAAGCTTTTCTGTTCATACAGATTGATTCACTGCACGATGCATTGAAGTAGTACAAGGTAAGACGGTCAAAGGGTACACAATAAAGTGTAACAGCTGCAGAGAAAGTGCAGGTAGGGTTTAATAAATGGTATGGGTTTATTATTGTCAGATGTACTGAGACAGTGTCTTGCATACTGTTCATACAGATCAAATCATTACACAGTGCATTGAGGTAGAACTAAAGTTCAAAGTAAGTTTTATTATCAAAGTACTTGTATGCTACCTTATACAACCCTGAGATTCATTTTCCTATATTCAATAACTCTATAAAATAATGACCTTAACAGAATCAATGAAAGACTGCCCAACTCGGGCATTCAACCAGAGTGCAGAAGGCAACAAGCTGTGCAAAATAAATAAATAAATAAACAAACAAACAAACAAACAAACAATAAATATCAAGAGCTTGAGATGAAGAATTCTTGAAGTAAGTCCATTGGTTGTGGGAACATTTCAGTGATGGGGCAAGTGAAGTTGAGTGAAGTTATCCCCTCTGGCCAAAGAGCCTGATGGTTGAGGGGTAGTAACTGTCCCTGAACCTGATGGTGTGGGTCCTGAGGCTCCTGTACCACCTTGCTGATGACAGCAGTGAGAGGAGAGCATGTCCTGAGTGGTGGTGGTCCTTGAAGATGGATGCTGCTTTCCTGCGACAGATGTGCTGAATAGTGGGGCGGGCTTTACCTGTGATGGACTGTTCCATACCCACTACTTTTTGTAGGATTTGTAGAACTAGGTAAAACGATGCAGATTAAAGTGTAACAGCTGCAGAGAAGGTGTGGTGCAGGAAAACAATAAGGTGCAAGGTCATAATGAGGTAGATTGTGAGGTCAAGGATCCATCTTATCATATTAGAGAAACATTCAATAGTTTTATAACAGTGAGCGTAAAAGCTGTCCTTGAGTCTGGTGGTATGTGTCATAGAGTCACAGAAAAGTACTGCACAGAAATAGGCCATTTGGTCCATCTAGTCCATGCTAAACCATTTAAACTGCCTAGTCCCAATGACCTGCATGCTTTCATTTTATTTTACTTTCCCATTTCTGATGAATTGTCATAGATCTGAAACTTAGATCTGGTCTGTTTTCACAAAATGAAACATAGAGCCTGATCTTGTCACAGAATACTACCTGGCCTACAGAGTACTTTCTTCTATATCTGTTATTATTTCAGACATCTTGTCTTATCTTACTGCAGATGTTGAGGAAATTAAGCCGGCTTTAGACTTGCTGTGTTCAGCTATCAAGGAACACGATTCTGAAACTCAGAGCAGGCAATTCTCCGAGCAACTTCTGAGCCTGACGTTGACCTTCCTCAACAAACAAATTCAGGAGCTTCTAATGCAGCCAGGAGGTGAGATGGCTTGATTAGTCTATGGATTATAACAAATAGATTACGGAGTGTTGTTACATGTACCTTTTTACTCTAATCGCAACAAATTTCACATTGTATAAGTCAGTTTTAACAAATCTGATTGTGACTCTTTTCAGATGGTGACCTAAATGTGACATGTGGCAGGATATTTGTTTTCTGCTGATGGAGTCATTACAGGAGTTACTTGCCTTCCTACACCTCATGTTGCCGTGTGTGTCATACTGTGCTGTTGTTTAGCATTGAAACTCCTCTGAGCCACAGCCCACTGAGCTGATGAACAGTCAGAGATCTATCATTACTGTGATCTCAACGTGGATGTTCTTAGGCCTTCACTGCATGTGAAATTGCAAATGGAATCTCTGTTCTAACACAGTGTGTCAAACACTAACCCAGTCCAGCTAATTCATTAGTAAACTTTTTATTTTCACATGTTTTGGAAACAGCTTCTTCCGCTCTGCTATCAGATTCCTGAATATAGAGTCACAGAAGACTACAGGACTTAAAGCATCACAGAACAGAATCTGATCCATGGCTTCACTATTCCTCTTTTCACATTATTTATTATTAAATTGTACCTTATCGTAATGAGACATGAAACCTCTTCAAAGGTTAAGCTTGCTTTTGGAAATTTCATAATTTTACGCAGTAAAAGACTGCAATATACTTCAGATCTGCATTGTCAATCAGTATTTCACTGCAATGACAGTGGGTAACTTATTCAGAAACATTTTTTTGGAAAATATTGCTTTACTCAGAATCTACCATGTTTAGAGAAAGGTATTCATTGTGAATGAATGGCATGGCGTTTGAATTCAGAATTTGGCAAATATCTCAGTTGCTTTATACCAATGGAAATTGTATTCCTTTGTTTTAATATTGGCTATTCATTTCAATGATTTACTGAACTGAGCATGCAGTACAAGCCACGGTTCAGCTCATTCACCATAGATGTTGGAAAGATCCCCACTGAAACCTCTGAAATGTTGTCAGTGTGTTCGTTTGTTCATTATGTGCCATGTAGTATGATGAGGATGATCGTGCTCTTTCCATGACCGTGATTTTCTTGGCAATTTTTTTCTACAGAAGTGATTTGCCATTGCCTTCTTCTGGGCAGCATCTTTACAACAGTGGTCCCCAACCTCTGGGCCGCAGACTGACACCGGGCCGCTAAGCATGCTGGGGTGCAGCGGTAGCCGGAACGCACCCAGCACATCTTTAAGAAAAAGCCGGTATTGGTCCGTGGCCCGGAGGTTGGGGACCACTGCTTTACTAGACTGGTGGCCCCAGCCATTATCAATACTCTTCAGAGATTGTCTGCCTGGAATCAGTGGTCACATAATCAAGACTTGTGATTTATTCATACGACCATCCACCACCTGCTTCCATAGCTTCATGTGATCCTGACCAGGGGGATTAAGCAGGTGCTACACCTTGCCCAAGGCTAGCAGGGGGAAGGAGTGCCTTACACTTCCTTTGGTAGAGATGTATTGTCAGTAATGTCGAGATCTATTGAAATTGTTATATGCTGCTTTATAAATTACTGAGGGGCTTTTGGGAGTTTTTATAGAAATTAGTTATGACTTATTGAACCTATAAATTGTAGGATCACAAAAATTTGGAGAGAGTGAAGCAGTTCTGACAAATTGTGCCGTGCCCTCTTCAGTTCCATTTTCTCTCTTTTCATCATCTGTTTTATATTACACCTGAATACCAAATCTGTTTTTAAATATCTATATAGCTTTTGCTTCCATATTCATGTCAGAATGCAACGTGCATTTTTATTTGTTCACTGGTCTGATAGGTGATCCCTCAACATCCTTCAGCAGATTAACCTAATACACTCCTCTGAAGGTGCTGATTCCTCACCTACTCGCCCACCACTGAGCACCTTTACAAAGAGTCTGCCACAAGGAAGTAGACCCCACCATCCAGACCATGCTCCCTTCTTGCTGCTGCCATTGGAAGGAGGTACAGAAGCCTTCGGTCCCACACCACTAGGTTCAGGAACAGTTACTACCCTTCAACTATCAGGCTCCTGAACCAGTGTGGATAACTTCACTCACCCCAACGCTGAACTGATTAAGCAAACCTATGGCCTCACTTTCAAGGATTCTACACTTCATTTTCTCAGTATTATTTATGTATTTTTTATTTTATTTGTACAGTTCCTCTTTTTTTTGCACATTGGTTATTTGACAGTGTTTTAATTTTACATTGATTCTGAAGTATTTATCTATTTACAGTGATTGCCCGCAAAAAAAATTAATCTTGAGCTATTATATGGTGACAGACTGTATAATAAAATTACTTTGAACTTTGAACTTTTCTGTCAGTATCATTTTATCCAAAACATAATGTGTCCCATCCTGCTCCAATTTTAGCCTGTCTATATTTAAATTAACCTCAACCCAGTTCTCTCGATGCCTGACATTAAACACAATCTTTCTTCAGCTTAAAGCCTTCCTCAGCGTTATCTCTGCATCCTGTACTCGATTAATAGTAAAAACGTCTTTTGATTCAGAACTCCATTTCCCAGAATTCCTACCATGTACGGCATGGTAGTGTAGTGGTTAGTGCAATGCTTTAGAGTCCAGGTGACACAGGTTCAATTCCCGCTGCTGCCTGTAGGAGTTTGTACGTTCTCCCCGTGACTGTGTGGGTTTCCTCAGGGTGATCCAGTTTCCTCCCACAGTCCAAAGCCATATCAGTTGGTAGGTTAATTGGTCATTGTAGGGTAGGGTTAAATTGAGAGATTGTTAGATGGCATGGCCCAAAGTGCCAGAAGACCATAAAATATAGAAGCAGAATTTAGGCTATTTCACCTATCGAGTCTGCTCTGCCCATCGAGATGTCCTATCACCCCTTCAGCCTCCCGAGTGATCCGGAGTTCATCCATTTCCAGCTCAACTCCTTAACACAGTTTGTTAGGAGCTGAAGCTGGATGCACTTCTCACAGTTGCAGCTGTCAGGGTTACTGGAGATCTCCCTGGCTTCCCACATCCTACAAAAGGAGCATGGCACTATCCTGCCTGCCATCTCTACCTAGCTGAGCAGATATGAGAAGGAAAAGAACTTGAGCTTTTCTTTCCTTTGTTTTCTCTGAGTGAAGACTCTCTTCACTGAATCCTCAAAGAACTTAAAGCCTTAAGATCACCACCTTGACCATGTCCACTCGTAGGATGGCCGCTGTGTTTGCCTCGCCTTCCTTTAATTTGCTGTCACTAATTAATCCCAAACACCGATTGATTGCTGGTCAAAGCTCTACTATGCTGCTGTGAACTGCTCCTTTTATCCTCGGGTAGTGGATCTAATTGAGGTCCTGTCCTCTCCAAACTTCTGATGTCCAGATTGGCCAGTAGGAGGGCCTGTTCTGTGCTATATCTCAATAAATAAGTAAGTAGAATTCTACCGCCTGTTTTTTTTATTGTTGCGCTTCCTCCAGAAACTCATGTTTTTGTTAAAAAGTTAATTTGTCACAGTATTTCTTGTTTCAACTTTTTTTCATTGCAAAGACTCAATATTTCTCAACTAATACTTGCTGCCCATTACACTGCTGCTGGTATTGAGGGCAGTAATGAAGGTCCTCCATCCTTGCTGGTGTTCAGAGCTTCCTTCATTGTACCGAAAGCTTCCTCTCGGTTTTCACTAATGTCAGTCATGCAAGTCCCCGGTGCAGACTTGGGAATATCGTCGCACACAGGTGCAGAAGGATTCTTCATTGCTGTTTCAGTAATAGTTTTGTTTCACCAGTTGGGTTGTTAGCCCAACTATGACCTTACCATTTAATTACCCTTTCCTCTATTGTCTGTCATAATCGATAAATTTCCAATTCACGATCAGAAGTCTTACAAAATCATCCATTTCATTTACATTGATATTAAACAGAATCCAAACGATTTCAGCTGAGCTGTCACCGAGAATCATTAACCATATCAGAAAAACAGAACTGCTGAAGGAACTCAGCCAGTAGAAAGAGACACTCCTTAGTCTTTCAGCTCAGTGATCCTTCCAAAGAAGCCATGGATCGATCAGCAAGGGTGACAGACCTGAAACATTCACTAGTTTCCACAGATGCTGCCCGACTGAGTTCCTCCAGCACTTCCTTTTGTGTTTCAGATAAAGTTCAAAGTTGGAGTAAATGTTATTATCAGACTGCATACATTACATCCCTGAGATTCATTTTCCTGTGGGCGTACTCAGCAAATCTACAGAATAGTAACATAACAGGATCAATGGAAGATCAACCCCAGAGTGCAGAAGACAACAAACTGTGCAAATATAACTAAGTAGCAATGAATAACAAGCACATGAGATAATGAGTCCTTAAAGTGAGATCATTGGTTGTGGGAACATCTCAATGGATGGGCAAATGAATGGTAGTTGTCCCCTTTTGTTCAAAAGCCTGATATTTGAGGGGTAAAAACTGTTATCCTGAACCTGGTGGTGTGAGTCCTGAGGCTCCTGTACTTTCTACTTGATGGCAGCTGCGAGAAAAGCCTCACAGTTTGACTTGTTTTCCACAACTGGCGACGTATTGAGAATCTTCTTGATTCTTCATTTCTTGTCCCTTCTTGTTTCTTTTTCACTTGGGCATTTTCTTTTTCATGTGCCTATTCCCGTATACCATTCCTTAAACTTTTTTAATATTTCATCTTAATGGCCCAATTGAGTGAATCCACAGTCCCAGTCTTTACAAAGCTGTTCTGTGGCGAGATCACAAGAATGTGCATGTGGGTGGGAGGGAGGAAGGGGGTTTGTTTTACAGTTGTCGATTTGTTACTTGGTATGTTTTGTGTTGTCCTGCCAGTCATGGTGGACATCTTATGTTGGCGCTGGAAAGTGTGGTCAAACTTGTGGGCTGCCTCCAGCTCATCCTTAGGTGTGTTGCTTGTTAACACCAATGGCCATCTTTCACTGTATGTTTCGATGTACAGGTGATAAATCAATTAATCTAAATCTGAATTGTGGTTTTTTTGTTGATCGGTCAGCATTCATCTCACGACCCTGTTTAATTGAGATAGTGTGACTGTGAATCTTAATGAACTATTGCAGTGCTGACTGTAAAGTTTTTCCCATGGTAGGGTTGCATTGGGAATTTGATGATTTCAACCATTTAGCAATAATGTAACAGCAATACTCAAGTTAGCTGGCTGGTGGTGTAATGTCATCCGCACCGAACTTCGAGGCAAGTGGTCCCGGGCTCAAATCTGGCCTGCTCCTTGCACGCTTTCCGTACGTGCTGGATTGAGTGTCAAGCTAGCAACTTGGCCTCATTTAAAAAAAACACAGATAAATGCTAAAGAAACGGCAAAGTTTATGCCTATTGTGCCACAAGACGTGGAGAGGAACTAACTAATATTCAAGTTAAGATGAAAAGGTGTATGTTTCCTTGATATTCATAACACAATCCTTCATTGTGTTGAACAACTTTGTGCATCTTCAGAGCTAGACGAGCACAAGCAAAAATGCGTGGACTGTCTCACTGGTTATATTGTCAGGCTCCGCAAGTTTATGAAGAAGTATCCTCAGATGCCACCGAAGGAGAGCATCACTGATGGCTGTGAGGATGGAGAGGGTGCATTACCAGATGATAATCAGGTTTATGAAAAGTGGAAGAGTCTCAGTACTAATGTAAGTACCAAGATCATGTTCTCAGTATTTTTTAAAATGTACACAATTTTTTTAGTTTCGCGCACTTATTAATCGTCAGTCTTTTTTGTGTGTATAGTTTTTATTAAAGTCTGTTGTATTTTCCTCTAAATATCTGCATAGAAATAAATTTCAAGGTAGTCTATGGTCAATATACATATTTTGATAATGAAATTTTATTTTGAACATTGAAAATCGGTAATCAGTAAACGTGATGTATTTTAAAACTAACTGTGCAGCATATAAACATGCAGGTCTATACCTTTGGGTTCCTTCTCTCACCTGTCTTTAACTTACCCCAACAACATAAAAACACACGAGATTCTGCAAACCCTTCTAGATACAGGTGCATTTTTACATCATAGAAACATAGAAAGCATAGGAAACCTACAGCACAAAACAAGCCGTTCGGCCCCCAAAGTTGTGCTGAACATGTCCCTTCTTTAGAAATTACTAGGCTTACCCGTAGCCCTCTATTTTACTAAGCTCCTTGTATCTATCTAAAAGCCTCTTAAAAGTCCCTATCATATCTGCCTCCACCACCATTGCTGGCAGCTCATTCCATGCACTCACCACTCTCTCAGTAAAAAAACTTACCCCTGACATCACCTCTGTACCTGCTCCCCAGCACCTTAAACCTGTGACCTCTTGTGGCAACCATTTCAGCCCTGGGAAAAAGCCACTGACTATCCACATGATCAATGCCTCTCATCATCTTATACACCTCTGTCAGGTCGCCTCTCATCCTCCTTCACTCCAAGGAGAAAAGGCTGAGTTCACTCAACCTGTTTTCATAAGGCATGCTCCCCAATCCAGGCAACATCCTTGTAAATCTCCTCTGCATGCTTTCTATGGGTTCCACATCCTTCCTGTAGTGAGGCGACCAGAACTGAGCACAGAACTCCAAGTGGGATCTGACCAAGGTCCTATATAGCTGCAACATTACCTCTCGGCTCCTAAACTCAATTCCACGATTGATGAAGGCCATTATATCATACGCCTTCTTAACCACAGAGTCAACCTGCGCAGCTGTTTTGAATGTCCTATGGACTTGGACCCCAAGATCCCTCTGATCCTCCGCACTGCCAAGTGTCTTACCATTAATACTATATTCTGCCATCATATTTGACCTACCAAAATGAACTACTTCACACTTACCTGGGTTGAACCTTTCAAACATCTTGACTGCACATAGGTCTCCAACAACAGATCACCATTTAGCTAGTTAAGTGACTTCTAAAACCAATTGGCTGCACCAGTGATGATTTAGTGTGTCATATTAAAGGGGGTAAATACTTGTGCAATCAATTATTTTGTGTTTATATTTGTAATTTATTCAGATGATTTTATAGAGATCTGTTTTCACTTTGACAAGAGAATATTTTTCTGTTGATCAGTGTAAAAAAAAAGCCAAATTAAATCCACTGTGATTCAATGTTGTAAAACAATAAAACATGAAACCTTCCAAGGGGAGGGGTGAATACTTTTTATAGACACTGTATATGAACCACAAATAGGAGTTTCTGCAAGGCAAGAATCACTGATGTAAATGTTGTCATTTGGAGGATGAAATTGGGAGTTAACGATTAATTAAAAATCCTGAAACTTTGAAAAAATAGATAGGTTCCTGATTAGTAAGATAGAAGGCAGGAGAATGGGGTTGAGAGGGATAATAAATCAGCCATACTGGTTGGGCCTTTGCTCAGAGGGGTTTAGAAGTATTAAACTCAGTGACACTTAAGATTTGCAGGGTGTTGATGGGTTGGTTGTAGAGAAACTGTTTCACCTCACAGGAGAATCCTGAATCTCATGTAATAGTGTTTGGATAAGGCATTGCCTCCTTAAGGCACAGGTTAGACATGATTCTCTGTTTCAGAGAACTGTGGAAGCAGAGTCACTGAATGTATTCACGGCTGAAATAGATTGTTGAAATGTTAGAGTCAAACGTATGGAGAACAGGCAGGAAATTGAAATTGAGGGTCAAATCAGGTCAATCATGATGTTATTGTACGCAGAGCAGACTCAAGGGACCGTGTGCCTGACTCCTGCTGGATGTTCATTAATTTCCTTTGCACATGGATTCAATCTGAATAGTAACTGCAAAGCTTATATTTTCTTCCCAGCAATAATTAATTTATTTTAAACTGGTTAGTATGTATCAAATTATGATTAGATTGTCTAGATTTAGTACAGTAGATTCCAGTTAACTGGACGCATCAGGACCAGTACATTTTGGGCCCAGTGAAGTGTCTGCCCCAATTAGCTGAAGTTTCATGGAAACAGTTAAAAGGTATAAAAAAGACAAATGGTTGAATTCATCCAGTGTATGTTGCTGTGTTCTTTTGATTGACTGTAAATGAACAAAATCAGTGAGGACACCTCGACTGCTTTCAAACAATGCATCCACCAAATCTTCACTTTCATTGCACCATTCAAGATGATTGTTGATACCTTCAAATTCTTTGTAACTTGTTGAAGTAGTGAAATTGCTTTATTTTCACTGCGTGCCATTTCTGGCATCGCCAAACCTAAATGCTTGAAACTGCAGTGAGCAAAACAGTTCTGAATTGTCTTACTACCTATTTCTTGCTATAGATCAGTGACAAAAATCAGTTCTTTTTGAAGACAATCACATGCAACTGATGTTATTTAAGAACTGTTTGCTTTAAGCACGGTGTAGTGTTTAACTCTAGTTAGAAACTGGACAGCAGCAGGTCTCCTGTCCCAATTAAGCAGCACAGTGTCTTAAATAGACAAAGGGAATCCTGGCTATTTTCTTGATTAGTTTTTGTTCTTTGAGTTTTCTCAAATAAGCAGCTGCTCCAATTAACTGCTTAACTAGAATCCACTGTATATGATAAAAATATTTAAAAATCTGTTTTTTCCTTTGACATTTCTCAGGAGGTTATCCGTGATGCTATACTGAGTAATCAGATTCCACGAGCTCAGGCGTATTTCCGAGCCCAGCAGGAACCTGCGAAGAATCTAAACGAACTCATGCAAGTTGGTCTAACCCTGATTTATGATTGTCTGTTGAAGAAGGACCTGCAGGAGGCTAAGAAACTTCTAAAGAATATGGTAACTAAAAACACATTGGAAATAAGAGGAAGTATTTATGCAGTTCTTTTGCAGGAAGTAATGTCAAAAAATTGAGGAAAATAAATATTGCAATGAATAATACGATTAGTTGTGGTCTTTTGGAATGGCAGATCAATTACGAGACTAAATGAATATTCCTGCTTCTGTTATTCCCTCTCAACTTGCATTTGGATTGTGCCTTTCCTGTTCTCCAAATGATCTATAGCTTCTAGACAAATGAAACAGACAACTTAAAGATTAGCTTTATTTGTCACATGTACATCGAAACGTACAGTGAAATGTGGCATTTGTGTCCGCAACCACCACAGCCTGAGGATGAACTGGCATGTCACCATGCTTCTGGTGCCAATGTAGCATGTCCACGACTTACTGACCCTAACCAGTATGGAATGTGGGAGAAACTGGAGGACCAAGGAAACCCGTGCAGTCACGGGGAGAACGTACAAGTTCCTTACAGAATTGAATCTCTTATCACTGGTGCAATGCTACCTCTTGCGGCTTGTGCACCGTAAGCCTCTATAGGTAGCAGCTGTTATACACGGTGAAGAATCCAGCTTTTAACCACTTCATCGCCGTTCTGTAAAGGTTTCCGCAGGACGTTGCTAAGGGTACATTAGACAGCCTGAGGATTCTCACGTAGACAGAGAAACAAGAACCCTGATCCTAATTTGCTGTTAACGTGATCGTGTGCTGTAAGTTTTAGGATTATGGGAGCATGCCAGCTAGATGGGATGAAAGGAGTATTTTGGGGTTGCTTTGATATGCTTTTAACAATGCACCCATCTTCCTCGTTAATGCTAGGGATTTGATGTGAAGAAAGAGCTGCATCGTATCTGCTGCTTCACAGCTGATCGAGATCTTCGAGATTTCCTGGTAGGTTATCTGATTTATTCTTAGTGAGCAATTTCTAAATATTAGAAACTTGGAGACGGTGTTTCCCATAAGGGGAGTGTAACCATAATAGTAACCGATAGAATGGCGGGACAGACTTGATGGGCCAAATGGTCTTATTTGTGCTTCTTCTGTCTCCGGCGTTATAAAGTGCTGGTCTGTGAGGCATTTCATAGAGTTATCGAGCACTGGAGCACAGAAACAGGTTCTTCAGCCCATCTAGTACATGTTGAACTGTTATTCTAATTAGTCCCACTGACCCACATCTGCACAAAAGCCTTCTGTAACCCTCGCATCCACTTACCTATCAAAACTTAAATTTTGCGATCGAATCTATATCCAAAACTTGCTCCACACTCACACCACCCTTTGAATAAATAATTCCCCCTTGTATATTTCACCTTTCACTCTTAATCTATGGCCTTTACCTGTTTTCCCACAATTGTTTCTCCTGTTTGAGAGAAAAAGGGTAGGGGGAAAAGATTGGGATAGTTAATGTTCCCTTGGGTTGAAAGGAATGCCTTCTTTAAAAACTATTCATTGTAAAATCAGATCAACGAAATATAATCCCATGATATTTCTGTTGTTCTGTTTTCTTTTCAACTCCATTCCCCATCCTCAACTGCCCACAGTGTTTGACTCATATAATTGCTGGTGTTTGAATGATATTGCCTAGAATTATGCTCTGTGATTCTATGCCTCTATAATTGGTTAGTGCAGTACACGTAACAGTGGCCTGTCTCTGACCTTTATTGTTGTTGCCATCTCTACCTGTTCCTCACAACATCTTGGACTAGGCTTGAAGGACCTAGTCATCGCATCAAATACGATATAAATAATAAAAAAGCAAGCTTGCTGTTGGTCATGTTGTCTTAATGAAGAGTCTGACTCTTCCAAGATCATTCCAGAAGTCTTCCCACTTCAGCAAAGCTCTGCTTTATTGACATCTGCTTGATAACGTTCAGCAGTTACCATGCTTTAGGGAAGACAGCTGGGTCTTTTGGATGTACTCCAAGAGAACATGAGGATGAGGCACAGATCAACATGATATCTTTTAGAAATAAGTGGATAATGAAATGGAAATGTTTGCACTGCAGTGAATTAAAATAAAATGATTACAGGTGCCCCCCCTTTACAAAGGTAGAGCGTTCCTATGAAATCTTTCTTAAGCTGAAATGATGTAAAGCAAAGAACCATTAATTTATATGGGAAATATTTTCATAAAAGCGAAAATCCTCTTTGTAATGTTTAAACAGGTTACTAATGTAGGTCTTTTGTAAAAGCGAAGTGGCGTAAAGCGAACATTCATAAAATGGAGGACACCTGTATTGGAAAAGTCATTATTTCCCCTTGTTTTCAACTCAGAGCTGAATTGTGCGGAAAGTGAGACAATTGTTTCTCTCATTTTTCTGCTGCACAGTTAGTTTTTGCTCTGACAAGCATGAGATATATTTGGGAACGGACCCCAAACAGATTACGGACAGAAGTGATACAAAGTTCTTTGGAAGAAGATTACTCACATGGTTTTTATTTAACCCAGTCTAGTGGCATTTTCATTCAGCATTAAACCTAAGCTGCTATGCATTTGAAGGTTCTGTTGAAAGTACCAGGCACCTTTTAACCAAAAACACAAGAAGTTCCTCAGATGCTGGATTCAGAAGGTCAGGCAGCATCAATGGAAAAGTCGACATTTCGGGCCGAGAACCTTCTTCAGGACTGAAAAGGAAGGGGGAAAATGCCAATTTACGGAGATTGGGGGAGGGGTAGGAGGTGAGCTAGAAGGTGATAGGTGAAGCCAGGTGTGTGGGAAAAGACCATAGGAAAAAGGGCAGAAAGAGGGGGCCCTGGGGGAAATGAAATGCAGGTTAGAAGAGGTGAAAGGTCAGAGTGTGGAATAGAGGAAGGGGGAAAGGGGAAATTTGTTCACTGAAAGGAGAAATCGATATTCATGCTTTCGGGTTGGAGGGTACCCAGGTGGAATGTAAGGTGTTGCTCCTTAATCTTGGTACAAGAGGGGGCCAGGGATTGACACTTTAGAATGGGAATGGGAATCAGAATTAAAATGTTCGGCCATTGGGAAATCCCACTTGTGACGGCTGGTGTGGAACCAAATTTACTATTAATTTAATCATTGAGAATAAAGATTACTCTTATATAGAGATTATATCTTTAAGGATAAATTTTTGAGTAAGGCAGTTCACACAATGGGTTCCAAAATTGCAAGGGTCAGGGGTCACCAAGCTTGCCTGATCAGATGAAAGTCTCTAATAAACTTTTAAACAGAAAAGATTAATTAACAGAAACTATTTTTTGTATTATCTGTTAATATTATTTTATGTGCTGCATGTGATATAGAGTCATAGAAAAGTACAGCACAGAAACAGACCCTTTGGCCCATCTAGTCCATGCTGAACCATTTAAATTGCCCAGTCCTATCGACCTGCAACTGGACCATAGCCATCCATACTCTACCATCCATGTATCTATCCAAACTTCTCTTAAACATTGAAATTAAGCTCACATGCATGACTTACACTGGCAGCTTGTTCTACACTCTCATGACCCTCTGAGTGAAGAAGTTCCCCCTCATGTTTCCCATAAACTTTTCACTTTCCACCCTTAACGAATGACCTCTAGTTGTAGTCCTGCCCGACCTCAGTGGAAAAAGCCTGTTTCCTTTTAAAAATATGTACTGCGTTTTGCACCTTAGTCCCAGAGGAATGTTGTTTCATTCAGCTGTATATGGTTGAATGACAATGAACTTGAACATGAACATAATCAGTTAAACCAATCCCAGGACTAATATTAGCAATTGAATTTCCTAGTGCTGTCTGGGCTGCTGGATAGTAGAGGATAGGCTGTCAGATTGAACATTGTAAAGGATAAACATCTTTGGAATAACTTAAACTGCCTTTAGGTAGCATAAAAGGTGCAACCCATTAGAGTAAGAGAAGGAACAAATGATGGAATAAGATGGTTGTGTTTTTTTTTCTGATGAGTTCGTCTCCTTTTTCAGGTGGAAAGCCTGCAGGACTACTTATCTGATGAAGAGAAAGAGATGATAAGATTTGTTCACTTCTTAGAGAATCTATATTCCTCCTCTGCGCACACTGTGGAATCTCCCTTATCTAGCAGGTAAAATTCAAAAGTGCATGGTGCACCACAGCAACTAATGAATTATGAGACCAGAGCTCAGGGAAACTTGGCGAGCCCTTAGAGGTGGCAAAAGCCCAAGGCTGAATTACTGTCATAAGCTCCCTCTTCTCTTTTACTATCTGGGTTGACACAATGAATGAAAACCAAAAACTAATAAATGGATAAGACCCTAACACACAGGAGCAGAATTAAGCTATTTGGCCCATCGAGTCTGCTCTGCCATTTCATCATGGCTGATCCATTTCCCTCTCAGCCCCAATCTCCTGCCTTCTCAGCGTATCCCTTTATGCCCTGACCAATCAAGAATCTTTCAACCTCTACCTTGAATATACCCATTGAATTTGCCTCCTCTCCATGTCCACTCTATCCAGACCTTTCAATATTCAATAGGTTTCAATGAGGTCACCCCTCATTCTTCTGAATTCCAGTGAGAAGAGGCCCAGAGCCATCACACACTCCTCATACGACAAGCCTACCCATCCTGGAATCATTTTTGTGGCTCCTTTCAACCCTCCCCAATGGCAGCAGATGATACTGATACCTCCCTAATGTCGCTAGGACTGGACAAGCAAAATAATCCTTCCCTTCACAGTCTCTCTCTCTCTCTTGTTCCTTTCCACGTCTTGTGGTGCATCTGGTGGCAAACTTGCTGTTTCATTAGCATTTTTGTCTCCTTTTTATGAGGCCGAGTTGCTAGCTTGATGCTCAACCCAGCACAAATGGAAAGCGGTTGTGTTCAAACCCGGGACCACTTGCCTAGAAGTCTGGTGCGCGTTCTATTACACCACTGGCCAGCTAGTCTCTCTCCATGCTGCTCTGTAAAACTTGTAGCATAGAACAGAAATCTTGGTTTTGCCTACACCTCCTCACCTTTATCATTTGAAATTTATCACTGCATTTTCAATCTACTGTCACGCTTTTCGGAAAGTGCCAATTTTATTTCAGTCATGGGGAGCTAGAACAACAAGACAGACCCTTTGGCCCATCTAGTCCATGACATAGTTAAACAAATTCCCATTCTCTGGAAATCCTGCGCGATTTGCAACTTTTTAAACCATGTCATGTACATTTCCCTCTTTTAAAAGCATTTCACAAGAATTTTATGACAATATATTTATATTTCTACCTTCAATATTGCTAATTGAATTTAGCTCTTACATTAAAACAAATTATTGTATCTACATATTTGCTATGTTGGTGCCAGAATGTGTGGTGATATTTGCAACCTACCACCAGCACGCCCTTGGATTAATTGTAACACAAAGAACACATTTCACTGTACGCTTTGATGTACACGTGGTAAATAAACTTTGATCTGAATGGTAATTTTTTGAAAATAGTTTACTTCCTACAAATAATAAAGCGAAGATTCTCCCCGTGCCTTGTTTGTGGCATTGGGCGGCAACCTTGCCGTTTCTTTAGCGTTTGTCTGTTTTACGAGGCTGTTTTGCTGGCTCAAAACTCAACCCAGCACAGGTGGAAGGTGTGCAGGTGGCCAGCCAGATTCGAACCCGGACTGCTTGCCCAGTCCAGGTGCAGATGCTACTACACCAGTGGACAGTCGGTCTTCTAACAAAGACATGGTAAAAAAACATCCATCTGAGGTGTACCTGGAACCTGCTGCCAGGGGAGGTGGTGGAAGCAAATACATTTGAATGTTTAGGAGGCACATGAACAGGCAGGGAATGGAGGGATGTAGACCATCTGCAAAGCCTCCATTTAATATCAAAGTATGGATATTACACACAGCTTTGAGAATCGTCTCCTTAGAGTGATCCACAAAGCAAAGAAACCCGATAGAACCCACTTAAAAAAAGATTGTCAAACGCACAATATTCAGGGGGAAGAAAACAAATGGAAAGTGGGTCCATAGCCATGAAGTCAGTGGTCACTGCAGTTGATCCAGTAGCCTGTTAGTTGCAGGTAGGTAGGATTAGTTTCAGTTGGTATCATGATCAACACAGATATTATGGGCCAAATGACAGAACAGTTGGTGAATTCGTACATGGCAAAGAAGGTTGTCTGAAGACACAGAACATAGATCAGCTGGGGGGTTGGATGGAGCTCTGGCAGGTGCACCTTAATTCAGGTAAGTATGGGGTAATGCACTTTGGGAGGTTAAATTCAGGCTGAGCATATGGAGTAAATGACAGGAATTTTAGGGGTGCTGATGTACAGAAAGAGACTGATTAACTGTATTTGTTACATGTGCAACAAAACATCAATGCCTACTGTGAAATGCATCATTTGCATCCATGAATGTTCAGAAGTTTAGTGCAGAATCAGGTTTAATATCACCAGCATGATATTTGTAATCTTTGCAGTAGCAAAGATTATAAGGCTACTAGGAAAGAGCTTAAGAAGGAAATTAGGAGAGCCAGAAGGGGCCATGAGAAGGCCTTGGCGAGCAGAATTAAGGAAAACCCCAAGACCTTCTACAAGTACGTGAAGAGCAAGAGGATAAGACATTAAAGAATAGGACCTATCAAATGTGATGGTGGGAAAGTGTGTATGGAACCGGAGGAAATAGCAGAGATACTGAATGAATGCTTTACTTCAGTATTCACTATGGAAAAGGATCTTAATGATTGTCGTGATGACTTGCAGCAGACTGAAAAGCTTGAGCATGTAGATATTAAGAAAGAGGATGTGCTGGAGGTTTTGGAAAGCATCAAGTTGGATAAGTTGCTGAGACCAGACAAAATGTACCCCAGGCTACTGTGGGAGGTGAGGGAGGAGATTGCTGAGCCTCTGGTGATGATCTTTGCATCATCAATGGAGATGGGAGAGGTTCCGGAGGATTGGAGGGTTACAGATGTTGTTCCTTTATTCAAGAAAGGGAGTAGAGGTGTAAAGATGATGAAAGGCATTGATCGTGTGGATAGTCAGAGGCTTTTTCCCGGGGCTGAAATGGCTGCCACAAGGGGACACAGGTTTAAGGTGCTGGGGAGTAGGTACAGAGGAGATGTTGGGTAAGTTTTTTACGCAGAGAGTGGTGAGTGCGTGGAATGGGCTGTCAGCATCGGTGGTGGAGGCGGATATGATAGGGTCTTTTAAGAGATTGCCTCTAGAGGACACAGGTTTAAGGTGCTGGGGAGAAGGTACAGAGGAGATGTTAGGGGTAAGTTTTGTACTCAGAGTGATGAGTGCGTGGAATGGGCTGTCAGCATCGGTGGTGGAGGCGGATACGATAGGGTCTTTTAAGAGATTTCTAGATAGGTACATGGAGCTTAGTAAAATAGAGGGCTATAGGTAAGCCTTGTAATTTCTAAGGTAGAGACATGTTTGGCACAACTTTGTGGGCCAAAGGGCCTGTATTTTGCTGTAGGTTTTCTATGTTTCTACGTTTCTAATGCAATACATAATAAGAAAAAAATGTGAATTACAGTAAGTATATATAAACATTAAATAGTTAAATAAATAGTACAAAAAATAGAAATTTAAAGAAGTAGTGAGGTAGTGTTCATGGGTTCAGTGTCCATTCAGAAATCAGATGGCAGAGGGGAAGAAGTTGTTCCTGAATTGTTGATTATGTCTCTTCAGGCTTCTGTACCTCGTTCCTGTTGGTAGCAATGAGAACAAGGCATTTCCTGGGTGACGGGAGTCTTCAATGATGGATGCCGCCTTTCTGAGACATCGCTCTGTTAAGATGTCCTGGATACTATGTACGCTAGTGCCCATGATGGAGTTGACTAAGTTTAAAACTCTCTGCAGCTCATTTCAATCCCATGTTGGTACCAGAAGTTTGGCTACACTTGCAGAAGTACATCACAGAATCATTTTCTTTTTATAATCCTGCCTGAGCTCTCAGATCTTCTGTCACTGGTCTTTTTAAACATCTTCCTCCAAAGATAATTGTCAAGTCAGCTTTTTTTGAACTACACTCCTAAACTGTGGAAATCAATACCCTAAAACTACAAGGGATGCAGACTCAGTTGACACTTTTAAACACCAGCTCACAACCTATTTATTTAAACTTGCTTTTGACTAACATCTTTTCATCTTTCATTTTCATGATTTTTTTTTTGCATTTTTATTTTTCATTTTCATGTTTGTAGTTTTATCCCATTGTAAAGCACTTTGAACTACATTATCTATATGAAAAGTGCTCTACAAACAAAATTACTATTACTTGCAGGCTGTACCTGATACATCGTCGGACTGTGTTGGTCGTTGACTCAAAACAGCGCATTTTACTGTATGTTTTGATGTACACGTGACAAAGATATCAGAAGATACAAATAAGATTGAAAGAGTACAGAATAATTTACAAAGATGTTGCTGGGAGTTATAGAAACATAGAAAACCTACAGCACAATACAGGCCCTTCGGCCCACAAAGCTGTGCCGAACATGTCCTTACCTTAGAAATTACTTAGGGTTACCCATAGCCCTCTATTTTCCTAAGCTCCATGTACCTGTCCAGGAGTCTCTTAAAAGACCCTATTGTATCCACCTCCACCACCGTCACCGGCAGCCCATTCCACGCACTCGCCACTCTCTGCGTTTATAAAAAAAAAATTACCCTGACATCTCCTCTGTACCTACTTCCAAGCACCACTAAAGTTTGAATAGGTTACGACTTTATTCCCTAGAGTGTTGGAGAATTAGGGGAGATTTGATAGAGATATACAAAATTATGAGGGGTATGGATAGGGTAACTGCAAGCATAATGAGTTTGGGTGAGACTAGAACTAGGGGTCATAGGTTTAGGGTGAAAGGTGAAATATTTAAGGGGAACCCGAGGAGGAGCTTCTGTCAGGGTGGTGAGAGTGTGGAACAAGCGGCTAGTGGAAGTGGTTTCAATTTCGACTTTGAAGAGAAGTTTGGATAGGTACATGGATGGGAGGGGTATAAACGGCTCTGGTCAATGGGATTAGGCTGAATAACAGTTTGGCATGGACTAAAGCACACACAATGCTGGAGGAACACAGCAGGCCAGGCAGCATCGATGGAAAGAGTAAACAGCCACCTTTTCAGGACGAGGCCCTTCTTCAGAAGAAATGTCGACTGTTTACTCTTTTCCATAGATACTGCCTGACCCGCTGAGTTCCTGCAGCATTTTGTGTGTGTTGCTCTGGGTTTCCAACATCTGTAGATTTTCTCATGTTTGGCATGGACTAGATGGGCTGAAGGACTTGTTTCTATGCTGTGTGCTCTATGACTGTGTGGCTCTCAAAATAAAGCTGATTCTTAAAAGTGCTGGTAAAAGGGCAAGGGGCCTCAGCAGCTGTAAATCACCAAAATGTACTAGTACTGAATCCTAGCTGGGAGGGTGTTGTGAATACAACTCAGATGCATTGGGCCAGGTGAGATTTCCTGCTATTGGATGTTAACACAGTAGTTAGATTAGAGATCATAAAGATAATCCTAGTGTACCTGTTGTAATGAATTGACCTGTCTGAATAGCAACAAGATGGGCTTTTTTACTGTACCTTGATACATGTGACAAAAGTAAAACAATTTACCAATTTTAAAATATAGAACACAGAACAATACAGGCCCCTTAGCCTCACAAAGTTGTGTCAGGCTAATTAAATTAGTCATCAAGTGGCCAACAATCCCTTCTGCCGACACAATGTTCATATCTTTCCATTTCCAGTACATTCATGTCTACCTAAGAGCCTCTTGAATGTCTTTATCAAATTTGCCTCCATTATCACCTCAGACAGCACCTTCCAGACATCCACCACCTTTTATGTACCATTTTCTGTGCTTATTGTAAGTCAAAAATGATCTTCCATTCATTGCTTTTCTAAATGGGAGAGTTTTTTTGTGAAAGTCTGGTACTTCAGGAAGCATTATTTAATGTGATTTTTTTTTCTCTCAAAATGGATTGCTATTCAGGCTGGAAATCTGTCACTGGTAGATTGTCTCCAGCTAATTAAGCCAATACTAATGAACTCATTAGGCAGCATTGCTCTGATGAAAAAGCCTTTCCATTATTAGGGGGCATTCATTTACCTTCTGAAGTATGTGATTATCATCACTGAATCTAAGCTGTTTTGTCACTGATAACAAACAGGGTTGCATTTTGTCGAGTGAATCATGGTGCATTAGTTCATAGTTTCAAAAAATAACATTTTAACTTGTGATGAGTCACTGTTCTTCATCAGTGCCACCGTTTTTACCAGTACCTGATTCACAAGGCAGTGCAGTTATACTTTACACTGCCAGCTATAAGATCAGGGTTCAGTTTCTGCCTCTGTCTGTAGAGAGTTTGTATGTTCTCCCTTGTGGCTGTGCATGTTTCCTCTGGGTGCTCTGGTTTCCTCCCACGGTTCAAAGACATACATGCAGGTTAGGGTTAGTGAGTTGTGGGCTGCCCAGCACAATCCTCGTTGGTTTGATTTGACGCAAACAATGCATTCCACTGTATGTATGTTTCAAAGTACATGTGACAAATAAAGCTAATGTTATTTTCGACATAGGTGACTATCTGCATGTCACACACAGCAGTGATACAGAGAGTGTCCCTCACTGTCTTCCTTCCTTATCTCAAATTTTTCTTTCTCCGTCCCATTCCCCTTTTGTTTTCCATGTAGGCTTCCCTCTGCAGTCTCCACACCACAACCAATTACCCCAGATGCACTGTGTTCCTCTTTATGTGGGTTTGGAAACCTCAAAACTTAATCAACGACCTTCCTCTAGAACATCAATATCATTTTCAGAGAAAGAGTACATGCTTTTTAATTAACTAATGTAACCAAATTTTAATAGTTTCATGTTACCTCCTCAAAGTTTTGAGCATTTTGGATGAGATTTTTAAACATATAATCTCAACCAAGGGTGGAGAATCTTTTTGAGACTGTGCTTGCATTTGACAAAAATCTTCTTAAAAAATATTCTTTTGCTTGTCCTGGTAAATTTGAGCAGAGATGATTATTGATTCATAACTTGTAGATATTTGAAGGACTAAGTGTGAGGACTGTTTAAGTGTATTCATTGTTTTACTATTAATAAAAGTATAACAGTGGCAGATTGTAATAAATGAAGTAACGATAATCATGTATCTTTTTATTATGGATAGGAGTTAAACAATTGAGGGGTGGTTCTGTATGCTGTGCGCCAACAAAATTTTTGCACGTGCATCTTGGGCAACCCTGAATCGGAACCAAGTTTATTATCTCTGACATAGAAGACTGTAAGATATAGGAGCAGAATTAGACCATTGAAACTATTGAGTCTGCTTCACCATTCCATCGTGGCTGACCCATTTCCCTCTCAGCCCTATTCTCCTGCCTTCACCGCATAACCCTCCACGCACTGACTAATCAAGAACCTGTCAACCTCCACCTGAAATACATTCAGTGACCTGCCTCCAGAGCCCCTTGTGGCAACAAATTCCACAGATTCACCACCCCCGCTACAGAAATTTCTCCTGATCTCCGGTCTAAATGGGCACCCCTCTACTCTGAGGCTCTGCCCTCTGGCCCTAGATTCTCCCTCTATAGGAAGCATCCTTTCCACGTTCACTCGATCTAGGCCTTTCAACATAGGTTTCAATGAGATACCCCCCCATCCCCACATTCTTCTAAATTCCAGTGAGTAAAGGCCAGAGCGATCAAGCGCTCTTCATATGATAAGCTGTTCATTCCCAGAATAATTTTTGTGATCCTCCTCTGTACCCTCTCCAATGTCAGGACAACCTTTCTTAACTAAGAGGCTTAAAGCTGACAACAGTACTCGAACTGAGGCCTCACCGGTGTTTTATAGATCCTTAACATTGCTTTTATATTGTAGTACTCTCAAAATAAATGCCAACATTCATTTTGTCATGAATTTCTGCTTTGCGGCAGTAGTAAAATGAAATACTTAAACATTTACTATCAGTTACAATAAGAAATATTAAAAAATACGTAAGTAGTGCAAAAGAAGAACAAAAAAGTGAGGTAGTGTTCACGGGTTCTTAGTCCAGTAAGAAATCTTCTGGCAGAGGGGAAGAAGCTGTTCCTAAAATGCTGGGAGTGTGTCTTCAGGCTCCTGTACCTCCTCCCTAATGGTAACAATGAGTAAAGGGTATGTGCTAGATGGTGAGGTGCCTTAATAATGGATGCTGCCTTCTTGAGGCATTGCCTATTGAAAATGCCCTCGAAGGTGGGGAGGCTGAGCCTATAACACTCTGCAGCTTTTTCTGATTCTGCGTGTACCGGATGATAATGCAACCAGTTAGAATGCTTTCTGGAAATAAATATTTGCCTGTGACTGCTGACATTAATTAACATTCAAAATCTTGGATTTCTTGTCAGCTTTTTATATTGTGCATTCCCATGGATCCATTATAATATAATCTGGGTAATGACAAGCATGTGAAGATTTGCAGATGCTGGAAAACCAAAGCAACACATGCAACATGCTGGAGGAACTCAGCGGGCCAGGCAGCATCCACGGAAAAGAGTAAGCAGTCGATGTTTCAGGTCGAGACTCTTCGTCAGGACTCTTTGAAGGAATGTTGAGCCCTGACAAAGGGTCTCGGCCCAAAACATCGACTGTCCACTCTTTTCCATAGATGCTGCTTGGCCTGCTGAGTTCCTCCAGCATTTTGTCTGTGTTTATCTGAGTAATTAAGTGTTTAGTATTGGTAGTACTGCAGCTAAAAGAAAATAACTACACCCTAACCATCTCTGGTGGGCTGGTGGCGCAGTGACATCAGCGCCGGACTCCAGAACAGAGGCTCCCGGGTCAGTGTGGACATGGTGGAGGATTACAAATACCTGGGGATACGAATTGACAATAAACTGGACTGGTCAAAGAACACTGAGGCTGTCTACAAGAAGGGTCAGAGCAGTCTCTATTTCCTGAGGAGACTGAGGTTCTTTAACATCTGCCGGATGATGCTGAGGATGTTCTACGAGTCTGTGGTGGCCAGTGCTATCATGTTTGCTGTTGTGTGCTGGGGCAGCAGGCTGAGGGTAGCAGACACCAACAGAATCAGCAAACTCATTCGTAAGGCCAGTGATGTTGTGGGGGTGGAACTGGACTCTCTGATGGTGGTGTCTAAAAGGAGGATGCTGTCCAAGTTGCATGCCATCTTGGACAATATCTCCCATCCACTCCATAATGTACTGGTTAGGCACAGGAGTACATTCAGCCAGAGACTCATTCCACCGAGATGCAACACTGAGCGTCATAGGAAGTCATTCCTGCCTGTGGCCATCAAACTTTACAACTCCTCCCTAGGAGTGTCAGACACCCTGAACCAATAGACTGGTCCTGGACTTATTTCCACTTGGCACGATTAACTTATTATTATTTAATTATTTATGGTTTTATATTGCTATATTTCTTCACTATTCTTGGTTGGCATGGCTGTAACGAAACCCAATTTCCCTCGGGATCAATAAAGTAAGTCTGTCTGTCTGAGTCCAGTCGGGCCGTTCCCAAGTACGCTTTCCATCCATGCTGGGTTGAGTGTTGAGCTCGCAACTCAGCCTTGCAAAATAAAGAAAAATACCACAAAATGTCTGTGTGAGGACTGGGTGCGTCACACAGTCTTTCGTTCTGCGCCTTGTAAGGCATGGAAATGGCCGACTCTGGCCTCTCAGACCTGAGTCACCCTCATCATCATCAACCATCTTACAGGCGCTGCCTTCATTACAAATAGGAGTTGATTAGACATGCACTCTGTGGCTGCTTTATTAGGTACCTCTTGTATTTAATAAAGGGTGGTCACTGAATGTATGAACATGGTTCTGCTGCTGTGGCCCTCTGCTTCCGGGTCTGATGAGAGTAGGTCAATATAACCTCCAGCTTTACCTGAAGGCTCTTCACGGCACTGATACTGTGGACACAATGTGCCTTTGAAATTGCCATCCCATTGTTCAATTAAATCAAATATATTAGTCTTCCATTTACAGATTCAGTTCACCTTCTGTAAGCTCAGTTGTTGCCATTGATCTGTCTGACTTGGTAGAATATATCTGTCTCCTGAATGTTTGTGCGTATATAAAGAACTCTTTTGAAATTCACAGTACAGCAAGAGGCCATTCTGCCAAATTGATTGATGATGGAGATTTGCTGTTCATCTCACCCTGTCAATATTTCCTTCTCCTTCATTGTTTAGCCAATGTCTTCCTTCAGTACATCTCTACTTAATTCAGCTATTCCTTGTGTGCAAGTTACACATTCTCATCACTCTTTGGGTAAAGAGGCTGAGGCTTCTTAAGAATTGCTCAGACCGCACTTGGTGTATTTTGAGAAGTTTGGGGCCTTTCTCCCAGAAAGGATGTGCTGGCATTGGACAGGGTCCAGAGGAGGGTCATGACAATGACAGGGTTGCCTATAAGGAACCCCGTGACTATGTGCGATTCCTCCCACAGTCCAAAGGCGTACTGGTTGATGGGTTAATTGGTGATTGTAAATTGTCCTGTGATTTGGCTAGGATTAAATCCGGGGAATGGCTGGAAGGGCCTATTCCACGCTGCATCACAATAAATGAACACACGAGGAGCCTTTGATGCCTCTGAACCTGCACTTGCTGGAGTTTAGCAGAATGAGGCAGGATCTCATTAAAACCCATCAAATATTGAAAGGCCTAGATAGAGCAGACATGGAGAGGATGTTTCATGTGGGGAAGTCTAGGACCAGGGGGCACAGCCTCAAAATACATGCCTTTAAAACAGAAATGAGGAGGAATTTCTTTAGCCAGAGAGTGGTGATTTTGTGGAATTCATTGCTACAGATGGCTGTGGAGGCCAAGTCATTGGGTATATTTAAAACAGTGATTGATATGTTCCTGATTCGTAAGGGTGCCAAAGGTTTTGGGGAGAAAGCAGGAGAATAGGGTTCAAAGGGAAAATAAATCAGCCATGATGGAACGGCAGAGCAAACTAGATTAGCTGAATGGTATAATTCTGCTCCTATGTCTGAAGACTTTTCTATTGCCTTTTGGTCTTATTCATGATTATCCCAGCATGATTTCCCTCCTTTACTCCCTGTATACCCATAACTGTATCGCCACCCACAGCTCCTTTCTGCTAATTAAATTTGCCAACGACACTACATTGATTGGCCTTATCTCAAACAATAATGAGGTGGCCTACAGGGAAGAAGCCATCTCTGACACAGTGGTGTCAAGAAAACAACCTCTTCCTCAAAGTCGCAAAAACAAAGGAGCTGGTTGTGGATTACAGGAGGAATGGAGATGGGTTAGCCCCTATTGACATCAATGGATCTGGGGTTGAGAGGGGTAAACAGCTTTAAGTTCCTCGGCGTCCACATCACCGAGGACCTCGTGGTCTGTACACACCAGCGCCTCTTTCACCTCAGACGGTTGAGGAAGTTTGGCATGGGCCCCCAAATCCTAAGAACTTTCTACAGGGGCACAATTGAGAGCATCCTGACTGGATGCATCACTGCCTGGTATGGGAACTGTACCTCCCTTAATCGCAGGACTCTGCAGAGAGTGGTGCAGACAGCCCAGCACATCTGTAATTGTGAACTTCCCATGATTCAGGGCATTTACAAGGAGAGGTGTGTAAAAGAGGCCCGTAGGATCATTGGGCACCCGAGTCATCCCAACCACGATCTATTCCAGCTGCTACCATTCGGAAAGTGGTACTGCAGCATAAAAACCAGGACCAACGGGCTCTGGAACAGCTTCTTCCACCAGGCCATCAGACTGATGAACTCATGCTGATTTGAGTGAACTCTATACTATATTGACTGTTCTATTTATTATAAATTGTTATAAATTACTATGATTGCACATTGCACATTTAGATGGAGATGTAACATAAGGATTTTTACTCCTTGTGGATGTAAGAAATAAAGTCAATTGAATTCACTATTAATGTGCCCTCTACCCCCACGTAGCCAGCTGGTGGCATAGTGGCATCAGCACCAGACTTTGGAGCGAAGGCTCACGAGTTTGAATCCAGCCAGCTCCCTTGCATCCATGCTGGGTTGAGTATGGAGCTAGCAACTCGACCTCGTAAAAATAAGAAAGCCTGCTTAAAAAACGCCATCACAACAGTGTCCCGATGACTCCACTCAGAGTTAAGGGCTTTCTTCTTCTTCTACCCTCACGTGTTTTGTCTTTCAAAGATGAAGACATCAGTAGTTGAGCCACACTAGGTGGTGCATTCCCAATTGCTGATTTCAGTTATTTAGTTAAATATGTGTTTTAATTGTTGCTGAACACGGGTTTGTGAGCTCCAGTCCTGGCCAGCATCAAATCCACTTCTGTGTCATTTAGGTATTTCTTTAGTGTTTTTAATGTTGGTTCATAAAGTGGTATCAGCACCATAGCATAGCAATTAGTGTAACACTTTACACCACCAGCCATCACCAATCAGGGTTCAATTCCCACTGCTGAAGGAGTTTGCCCTGTGACTGTGGGTTTCCTCCAAGTGCTCCAGTTTCCTCCCACAGCCCAAAGATGTACGGGTTAGTTTTAGTGAATTGTGGATGTACTATGCTGGCCCCAGAAGCTTGGCAAAACTTGTGTGCTATTCCCAGCACATCCTCGGTCTGTGTTGGTCTTGGATGCAAACAACACATTTCACTGTATGTTTTGAAGTACATGAAGATGAATAAAGCAAATCTTTTATTTTTTTTAATAAATATGTAGTAGGTTCTCCTAACAACTAGGTGACTTTATCTTCTGTGATATTTTGTGATATGGTGCAACTCAAACTACCTGCGTCTCAATATCACCAAGACCAAGGAGATGGTGGTGGACTTTAGGAGACCTAGGCCTCATATGGAGCCAGTGATCATTAATGGAGCAGGTTAAGACCTACAAGTATCTGGGAGTACAGTTAGACGAGAAGCTAGACTGGACTGCCAACACAGATGCTTTGTGCAGGAAGGCACAGAGTCGACTGTACTTCCTTAGAAGGTTGGCGTCATTCAATGTCTGTAGTGAGATGCTGAAGATGTTCTATAGGTCAGTTGTGGGGAGCGCCCTCTTCTTTGTGGTGGCGTGTTGGGGAGGCAGCATTAAGAAGAGGGACGCCTCACGTCTTAATAAGCTGGTAAGGAAGGCGGGCTCTGTCGTGGGCAAAGTACTAGAGAGTATAACATCGGTAGCTGAGCGAAGGGCGCTGAGTAGGCTACGGTCAATTATGGAAAACCCTGAACATCCTCTACATAGCACCATCCAGAGACAGAGAAGCAGTTTCAGCGACAGGTTGCTATCGATGCAATGCTCCTCAGACAGGATGAAGAGGTCAATACTCCCCAATGCCATTAGGCTTTACAATTCAACCGCCAGGAGTAAGATATGTTAAAGTGCCGGGGTTGATTGTATTTAATGTATTTAAGTAAACTACTTAAGAACTTTTTAAAAGCGATTATTAATGCTTTTTGAGAGAGTGATTTAGATGCATATCATATTTTTACTGAGTTAAGTATTGTATGTAATTAGTTTTGATACAACAAGTGTATGGGACATTGGAAAAAATGTTGAATTTCCCCATGGGGATGAATAAAGTATCTATCTATCTATCTATCTATCTTCTGGGTATCTGAACTATGCAGACAAACCAGATCCACTTTAATCAAGATCAGAAACCAGATCAAATGACCTGATGTCAGCCAAGCTGAAAGAACCTTTTCTATTGAAATGAAATTGGGCAGGTTTACTAGAGCCTCCCATTAAGCTCAACTGTGTCCCGTACATGTTAGGCACAGACAAGATTGTGAAGACAAGGTCGCGAAAATCTCCAGACATTTTGTCAAAACTGACAGAACAAAATAGTTTACCTTTTCCACTTATCACCTCCCAGTTTCTCACCTTATCCTCCCCCCTCACCTGGTTTTATCTATCACCTTCTAGTTTAAACTCATTCTCTTTATTCATCACCCCCCCCCCCCCACCCCAACTGCTTATTCTGGCTCCTTCCTCTTCCTCTCAGCCCAAAACATCAACTTTATTCATTTCCATAGCTGCTGCTGAGTTCCTCCAACATTCTGTGTGTGTTACTCACAATAAATAGTGGAGATGTACTCTGTTTCAGGAGGGAGGTGGGCAGGTGCTTAATTTAGTCATGGGGAGCTCTACTGAAAGTATTCCGACCAGGACTATTTAAAAAGAAATCAAAATTCAAGTTCAAATTTATTGTCATTCAACTGTACACATGTATACAGCTGAACAAACCAACGTTCCTCAAGGACCAAGGTGCAAAACACTATATATATCACATCATAAAATAATACAGACGTTTGTATTAACATTAATAGATAATAAGAAAGTCAATAGTTGTACAACTTGACATAAAGTGGATATACGACATATACATAGTTAAATATACAGCAGTATTACTATTACTGGCTCTGTCATAAATATGAACTGGGTGGTAGAGGGGTGTTCAGAAGTCTCACACCTGGGAGACTTCCAGCCGTCCTTATTCATATACTGCGGTATCTCCTGCCTCATGATAGGAGGTCAAAGAGGCTGGGGTGGATTGATTAAGAAAGTAGCATTTGGATTCCTAGAACAGAGAGTGCCATGGTGGTGCAGAGGTTAGTGTGATGTTATTATAGTTCAGTGCGTCAGCGTTTGGAGTTCATTTCCAACATCATCTGTAAGGAGTTTATCCATACTCCCCACGGAATGCGTGGGTTTTCTCCAGCTGCTCCAGTTCCCTCTCACAGTCTAAAGGGTTGGACTGGTAGGTTAATTGGACATTGTAAATTGTCCAGTGATTAGGCTAGTGTTAAATCAAGAGATGCTGGCATGGCTCGAAGGGCCAGAAGGGCCTACACTGCGTGGCATCTCTAAGTAAATAAATGAGCTATTGGGTCATGGTTGTGAAGGCACTCAGGAAGTTTGGCATTTGTACCAGCTGAACTGCATTTCACCACATGTAAAACTTGTTTGCATTTTGAGTTTTGTCATTTGAATCACTAGATTATTATTGATGTAATAATTACCTTTGCAGCAACATATTGATTAATTGAGAGGAACTACATCAGGCAACGTGCTAATTATGTGACTCTTTCCAGCTTATTGCAGGTTGAAGATATTGATCCCAAATATTCTGCTGTTCTGGAGCAAGTGCTGAGCTGTGAAGTTGGAGCTGGGGAGCCAAGAAGCCCAAATTCTTGTATGGTCATACTGGACTGGGCTAAATGGTGGGATAACATTGCAAAGGAGCGAATTTGTTTATCTAGAAAATCAGAGACAGGTATGTTTGGCCTATAATGGAGCTAGTTTATGCATAGTTTACAAGAGTCAGGGCATGTAATCCTGTCCTGAAGAAGAGTCTCGGCCCAAGATTAGGACTGTTTATTCATTTCCATAGATGCTACCTGACCTACTGAGTCCCTCCAGCATTTTGTGTGTGTGTGTGTTGCTCTGGATTTCCAGCATCTGCAGAATTTCTGGAGTTTATGATCCTTGTGACAGTGCTGTAAAGGGTTTAGTTAATCAGAAAGCTAAGCTTTGAAAAGTTTTATCTCCCATAGACAATTCTAATGGTCTAGAAGTGGATTATTGAATCTGAAGCATAAACATTAAATTGAGATTTCAGTCTTGTTATTTTTAAGGAATTTTTCAGGACTAGATTTCAATAAAGACCTGACATCTTTAACTGAAGCCATTAAAATGATCTGCAAGTCGATTTGAACCATCATGGCCAGTTTAGCTGAGGATCAAGTACAATGAATCACCTCCACAATCTCAAAGATTCTAAAGCTCTTCCAATCTTTGAGCTAGTTTAAGTATTGCCTCTGATCTAATACACTTGTGGCCACTTTATTCGGTACCTCCTGTACCTAATAAAATAGCCATTGGTATGTTCATGGTCTTCTGCTGCTGTAACCCATCCACTTCATGTTTTGATGTGTCATGCATTCAGAGGTGCTCATCTGCACACCACTGTTGTAACGTGTGGTTACTTGAGTTACTGTCTCTTTCCTGTCAGCTTGAACCAATCTGGCCATTCTCCTCTGACCTCTCTCATTAACAAAGCATTTTTGCCCAAAGAACTGCCACTCATTGGAAGGATTCTGATTTTCATATCATTCTCTGTAAACTCTAGAGGCTGTTGTGTGTGAAAATCGCAGGAGATCAGCAGTTCTAAGATGCTTAAACCATCCCGTCTGGCATTAACAATCATTCTACGGTCGAAGTCACTTTGATCACATTCGTTCCCTATTCTGATGTTTGGTCTGAACAACAACTGAATATCTTGACCGTGTCTGCGTGCTTTTTTTGCATTGAGTTGCTGCCACATGCTTGGCTGATTATACATTTGCATTAATGAGCAGGTGTACCTATTAAAGTTGACATGGAGTGTATAGTTAAGCATTTCCTTCCCTGTATGATACTGGTGAATAAAATGGATTTTTCTGATGGTCCTCAAGATTAATGTACACCATTACTGACGCTGCCTTTTTGATTCCAAAATGTATTTAATTCACTAAATTAGAATTCAACAAAGGCTCTGGTAGAATTCGAACAATGGATCCTTACCCTAGTCTTCTGGCAAAGTCACGCAGCAGTGAACCACTTGCTCGCTACCTTTATGTCAGGATAATTGGAAATGTCCACTAAGTGTTGACTGCCCATTATACACCAATTCCCGTGAGAGAATATAAATGTAATTATTGGGAGCAGCGCTTTCTGAAATGCATTTATAGTTTATTTTAAGAAGCAAGGATTATGTAAAGGTGTTCAGACTCACTGCTGTTGAACATTGACATTTTACCTCAATTTATAGCATTGCTCTGATTTTTTTTTTAACACTTTTGGTGCTGTTAACCTTATAATACTGTGGAATAACGTACAGTACTATGTAAAAGCCTTAGCCTCATATCGATAGCTAGGGTGCCTAAGACTTTCGCACAGTACTGTATTTGTCAATGTGGAGCAGAGAATGAGTTTGTAAATTTGCTGGGAGTAAAGGACATTGGGAATGGTTGGAGTGCAGCACTGTAGGAGGGGTGTGGGATGGGTGGCAGAGAAAGAGTGCCAGGGCAGGGGTTGGTGCTGTTGCAGACACACCCAGCCCTGAGACACCAGACAAGATCATTTGATTCCAAACAATTGGTTTATTGATCATTGCAGAATGTCTCTCTGGTGCTTCCTGCTCCCTCCCCTCTCCCTTCCCCTTTTCCCAACTGTGATCCCCCTCTCCCTGCCCCCTTCCCACTCTCAGTCCATAATGGAGACCAACAGTATATCAGAATCAGGTTTATTATCACTCACATAAGTCATGATTTTTTTTGTGGCAGCAGTACAGCGTAATACATAAAAGTTACTATAGTACTGTGTAAAAGTTTTAGACACCATAGATGTATGTCTGTGCCTAAGGCTTTTGCACAATACTGTACTCATCTTGAAAATGAATAAAGTCATTTGGTTTAAATCATAAACCACTAGTTTCTGCTAGCTACTCTGTCCTGGGAAAAAACCCCACAGTTACTCAGGGGGTAGCACAGTAGCATAGTGGTTCATGTAACACTTTACAAAGCCAGCGAGCTCCATCCATTTCTCATCATTGGCTGTAAGTAGCTTGTATGTTCTCCATGTGACTCTGTGGGTTTCCTCCCACAATGCAAAGGTTAGAGTTGATAACTTGTGCTCATGTGCTGTTGGCACATGAGAATGGAGAAACTTGTGGCCTGCTCCAAGTGCATCCTCGGACGGTGTTCATTGGCACGAAACAACGCATTTCACTGTATGTTTCGATGTACCTGTGACAAATAAAGCTAATCTTCACTATCCCTAGCCAATTCCAGTTCTTAGTGTGGAAAGCTTTGAAATCTATGGATCATTTTGATTCCATGTAATTTCCAGAGCGTTTTAAATATAATCATACTCCATACTGAATAATGACGAGGATGAAAAGCCTACATTTCTACTGTGAAGTTCTTTGGCTCTCTCTAGGCTTCAGACGATAAGACATGGAGCAGAATTAGGCTGCAGTGAGTACAGGCTCAGAGCCATCAAACATTCTTGTGCATTATCCCTTTCATTCCCGTCCTGAACCTCCTCTGGACCCTCCCTCATGCTAACACACCCTTTCATAGATAAGGGACCCAAAACTGTTACCAGTACTCCAAGTGTAATCTGACCAAAGCCTTGTAAAGCCTCAGTGTGTCTTTTGTGTTGTGGGAACCGAATGGAGCAGTGCAACTTTATATTGTTATTTAGAGGTTGATTTTGGTATTGTTTTGAAATGAACTTTTATGAACCAATGCTCAAATCTCTTCACAGCATTTCAGTCTTGCAGTCCTGAGGTACTGTGGACTTACCACACTTCCAGACATAGCTGGGACAAAATTTCGAACTGGATTGAGGCCTTCCAGAGTAGCGAGCGTTCAGCATCCTGGCCGACTCTAACAGCTGAGATTGTGAATCAGAACACGTACTGCAGTAGCTACATGAGAAACGAGATATTAGACAAATTAGCAAGGTAAATAATGAATTTCATTCTTACACGTGGCAGCTTTAGCAAGTTTAACACTAGTTCAAGTTTATTGTCATTCAACTGTACACATGTGTACAGCTAAACTAAACAACATTCCTCAGGGACCAATGTGCAAGACTCAGTGTGTATATATTACAAATATCACATAAAATAATATTAACACAATAACATTAACATCAAAAAGTTGATATTCACACTATCCACCATCTGGGACATGCCCTCTTCTCATTGCTGTCATCAGGAGGAGGTACAGGAGCCTGAAGACACACTGATTCAGGAACAGCTTCTTCCCCTCCACCAACAGATTTCTGAAAAGTCCGTGAATTGTTAATGGTTGTAATTGTTAATCCTTTTTTTTAACACTATTTATTTTGTAATTTATAGCAATTTTTGCACAGTACTGCAGATACAAAACAACAAGCCATGTCATATAAGATGCTGATGACTAACCTTATTCTGATTCTCGCTAGCTCCCATTACCTCCATCACTGCACTGTAAACACTTTAAATCACTTTTTATACAGCTGTTTACATTTACATTATGGCACTTGTGTATTTATGCACATTTTGTTCCATATCTAACGTTATCTTATAAAATTTTTATTCTTTATAATTGTTGAATGAGATTGTTTTTGTTGCATGTCGCACCCTGACCAACACACCACAGCAAATTCCTAATGCAAGTTATTGTATATGGCAAATAAAATTGATCCTTGATTCTGTTTAGAAGATACTCAAGAATAGAATTGGTCATAATATAGTTCAGTGAGGCACGGAGTATTAAGAATTTAGGGTTATCAAGTGTGTGAGTGGATTCCTGATCTCAACACATGGAAGGACAAATCATTTGTGAATACTTGTCTTTGCTCCATAGAATCACAGAATTTTATGGCACAGAGACAGGCCCTTCATTCCATTAAGTCCATGCTAGCTGAGGAAGGTGTAGCCTATCGAGTACTCATGCATATATCAAGTCGGCCAGTCCGCTGGGGAAGCGAGAGGCCTGATATCCATGAGTCCACTGATTGCTGAAGGATCAGAGATGGCCTGTCCTAGGGTTGGAGGAGTGAGTGAGTGAGTGAGTGTGTGTGTGTGTTGGTGGATGGGTGATAGGAGGAAGGAAAGGGGTTTGATTTGCTTTTGTTGTTTTGCTGTTACTGCATGTGTTGTTCTGAACATATTGGCATGCTGTATTGGCACTGGAATGTGTGTCAAAATTTGCAGGCTGCCAACCCCAGCACACCTTTAGGTTGTATTGTTTGTTGACACAAATGATGATGCATTTCACTCAATGTTTCAATATATATGCGATAGATAGATCTGAATCCGCTCTTCTAAAATTAGTGAGGTTTCTTATCACTCTCGTGCAGTATTCTCCAGAAATCCAATAGAACTTGCATGAGGAAATCTGTTTGAACCATCAACTGACGTATTCATCAAATGCTTCTTCAGCAATTCTTTAAGCCCATGCCTCTGTAAATGAAAATAATTTTAAATCCATTATGTATTCTTTCCTGGTTCAGCTCAGGTTATTCACATATGTATTTACAAACACAAACAAAGGAGATGACACATGTGTTCAAGGCCGACAAGCCCCATCTACTTGAGGCAATTGGTAATCAGATTTTGCCCCTGTCAGAGAAACGGTTCCGTGGGGCTTAGTAGCTAAACAACTGTAAAGGCCAGGAGCTGGACTTGGTTGTCAGAGGGTATTTGAGATGCCCACCATTGGGAGCATTTAATAGCTAGTCGGAGCTTGTCTGCCCTACCACCCCTGGTTATAACAACCTTAATGAACCTGAAGGACAATTCCTTAACAAATTATTTTTAAGGACCTAAGGAATGAATTCCTTAAGGAATTCACCCAGTAGCCCATTGACTATTTCATTTCTTCCTTTCAGAGGATCTTTAGAACCTATGCCTTTGAACATTCCTTTGACTCTTTGATATAATGTCATGTTGTTTAAAGAGTACAGAGAAAATTTACAATCATGTTGCTGGGACTTGGGGATCTGATATATAGAGAATGGTTCAATAGATTAGGACTTTATTCCCTAGAGTGTGAGAGAATTAGGAGAGATTTGATAGAGGTATGCAAAATTATGAGGGGTATAGATAAGGTAATTGCAAGCAGGCTTTTTCCACCAAGGTTGGGTGAGACTGGAACTAGAGGTCCTGGGTTAAGGGAAAAAATTGAATATTTAAGGGGAACCTGAGGGGGGACGACTTTACTGAGAGGGTGGTGTGAACTGCCAGCGGAAGTGGTGGATGTGGGTTTGATTGTAACATTTAAGAGAAATTTGGATGAGTTCATGAATGGGAGGATATGGAGGACTATGGTCCAGGTTTAGGTCGATTGGACCAGGCAGAAAAACAGTTGAGCAAAGACTAGATGGACTGAAGGGCCTGTTTCTGTAGTGCTCCATGACCGTTTGAAATGCCCCAGTAAAAAATTGAGATCTCAGTAACTTATCTACGCTCTGTCCGCCAGAGAAAGCAGGATCTCCCAGTGGCCACACATTTTAATTCCATGTCCCATTCCCATTCTGATATGTCTATCCATAGCCTCCTCTACTGTCAAGATGAAGCCACACTCAGGTTGGAGGAACAACACCTTATATACCGGCTGGGTAGCCTCCAACCTGATGGCATGAGCATTGACTTCTCTAACTTCCGTTAATGCCCCTCCTCCCCTTCTTACCCCATCCCTGACATATTTAGTTGTTTGTTTTTTTTCTCTCTCTCTGCCCATCACTCTGCCTGTTCTCCATCTCCCTCTGGTGCTCCCCCTTTCTTTCTCCCGAGGCCTCCCGTCCCATGATCCTTTCCCTTCTCCAGCTCTGTATCCCTTTTGCCAATAACCTTTCTGGCTCTCAGCTTCATCCCACCCCCTCCGGTCTTCTCCTATCATTTCGCATTTCCCCCTCCCCCTCCTACTTTCAAATCTCTTACTATCTTTCCTTTCAGTTAGTCCTGACGAAGGGTCTCGGCCCGAAACGTCAACAGTGCTTCTCTCTATAGATGCTGCCTGGCTTGCTGCATTCCACCAGCATTTTGTGTGCGTTGCTTGAATTTCCAGCATCTGCAGATTTCCTCGTGTTCTCAGTAACTTAACTATTTCTGGCCAGGAGTTGGATAGCAGAGTGCAGATCCTGCCTGGGACTCCTTCCCATCTCAGAGCCCATAGTACCGAAGTGGAAGCAAGCCAACCATAACCACTTCAGAGGCAAAGAACTGTAGTATGCATATACCAGATATCTTTAAGTTTCAAATACCTTTTATAAATATCATTCTTTGGGCTATTCTCTTGATCACCAGACGTGAACCTACAGATCTAGGTTGACCATTGCTTTCCCTTTGAGTTCTTTTATTTTATTTAGAGATACAGTGAAGATCAAGCCCAATAAGCCATGACGCCCAGCAACCCACCTATTTAACCCTAGCCTAATCACGGAACAGTTTACAAAGACTAATTAACCTACTAACCGGAAGGCCTTTGGACTGTGGGAGGAAACTGGATCACCCAGAGGAAACATGTGCACTCACCTGAAGGACGTACAAACTTCTAACAGAGGATGCCGGAACTGAACTCCTAATTCCAATGTCCTGAGCTGTAATAGCGTCGTGCTAATGGCTACACCTCTATGTCACCCCACTGTTACTCTGGCAGTTAGCAACTTACAACAAGAAGTTTCCAGACATTGGAACCATGACAGCCATAATCTTTTTCTTTGAAGTATGGACGAGTAATCAGCCATGGTACTGTTACATAGCAGAGCACGTTTGAAGGGCTGAGTGGTCCACTGCAGCACCTAATTTGTTTTGGGTGACACCGTAGCTCGTCAGTTAGCGTAACACTATAACAGCGCCACTGACCTGGGTTCCATTTCCGCCGCTGTCTATAAGGAGCTTGTACGTTCTCCCATAACCACGTGGGTTTCCTCTGGATGGTCTGGTTTCCTCCCACAGTCCAAGGACATATAGGTTAGTAGGTGAATTGGTCACATGAATGTAATTGGGCAGTGCAGACTGGTGGCCCAGAAGGGCCTGTAACCGTGCTGTATCTCCACGTAGAAACTATAATAAATGTATTTACTTGTCTGTAAATAGGGAGAGTTAGGAGTTCTATATTTTGCAATTTGTCTTTAATTTTTTTTTTGTAATTTTTTAAAACAGAAAACAGGTGTTCATCCCATCAGAGCGTGCAGACTTTGGGCAGCTCTTGGCCAGGCTTAGTGGCACGGGGGGAGTGATGCAAAACCCTCGGCTGGTTCCAGAGTATCGGTCCAGTGAAGGACTTGATTTCCATGGCTGTTTCATTCTCTACTGCCTCAAGCACGAGCTGCGCTATCTCCTGTACACTTACTTGGATTATTATGGGTAAGTACAGCTTCAATGGACATCAGGGTTTATTTGGAGACCTTAAAATTATTTTGTTGCCCTAAATTCTCAGTAGAATGATGGAAGAATGGGGTGATGTGATAGCGTAGAAGTTGGCGTAGCACTGTTACAGCGCCAGCGACCCAGGTTCAACTCTGCCGCTGTCTGTAAGGAGTTTGTATGTGTTCCCCATGATTGGCTTTCCTCATGTATACCGAAGATGTACGGGTCAGTTGGTTACAAGGGTGTAATTAGGTGGCACAGGCTCGTTGGGACGGAAGGGCCTGTTACCACAGTTGTTTGTCGGTCTTTGCTTCTGTATAGTTTTCATAAATTCTATTGTATTCCTCTACTTTCCTGTAAATGTCTTCAGGAAAATGAATCTCAGGGTTGTATGTGGTGACACCTTAAGGTTTTTAGTTATGGATTGTTGTTTTGTAAAATCTTCCCAATCATCTGGCTTCTTGGTAATTTTTGCAATATAATATGCCCTCTCTTTTACTTTTATGCTGTCATTGACTTCCCTTGCCATGGTTGTCTCATCCTCCCTTTGGAATACTAAGCGCTAGGATGCAATGCTGAGGCTTTATAAGACATTGGTTGGGCTCGCCTTTGGAGTATTTTCAGCAGTTTTGGGCCCCTTGTTTAAGAAAGGGTGTGCTGGAGTTACAAGGATGTCACTTTAGAACAGACAGAAGGAATTTCTTTATCCAGAGAGTGGTGAGGCTGTGGAATTCACTGCCACACAGAGCTGAGGAGGCTATTTAATTTAAAGTAGAGGTTGATAGGTACTTGATTAGTAATGGTGTCAAAGGTTAAGGGGAGAAGTTAGGAGAACAAATCGGCCATGATCAAGTGACTGAGCAGACTGGGTGGGCAGAATGATTTAATTATGTTCCTATGTCTTATGGTCCTGTAGAAGTGATGGGCCATCCAGGAGGGCACAGAGTATCTTAAGTCTCTTTGCTGGGTTCATACACAAACCAGAAATAAGCAGTGGCAGAAATGAAGAAATCCAAAACAAATATAAATAAATAAATAGAATAAGATTCATTTGACTTATCAGATTGGTATTTGATCTTGAGGAAATTGATTACCTGAATACCTATTACAACATTACTTGTTAATGTACTGTTTTTTTTATTTGCACAGTTTGTCTGCTTTTGCATGTTGGTTGTTTAACAGTGTTTTTGTGTAGTTTTTCATTGATTCCGGTGTATTTCTCCATTCTACCGCGAATGCCTGCTAGAAAATGTATCTCAAGGTAATTAATGGTGACATATCATACTTTGAACTTTAACTACATTGACTATATTACTTTAGGATATCCTTGAGCTTGTGAAAGGTGCAAGTGTATACTTCTTTACTGCTGTCATGATCCCTGCTAGAACCATGTGTAGCTCACAAAACAACAGAGTAAATTGCTATGTGAAGCACTTAGAAGTAACCTATAGATTGATAATGTTGTCAGACAATGAATCTATAGTTATGCCTTGAGTGTTGAGAGAATGTGGTCACTCTCAACTGTAACAGTGTCCGTGGTTGAAATTATAATAAGGCTCATGTACTGAAGGTCATCTAGTTGGGTAAGACATGGAGCCACACTCCAACGAGGCCAAATGTATTAAGGATGATAATGGAATAAAGTAAGAGAAAGTCAGATGATTTAAAGGCACCTTTGACTGGAGGGTGTCTCTTGAAACAGTGAACTTAACTGTGTGTCACGATATACTGTTCCAGAAGTGAATGTCCCTCAGGTTTATTAAGCGTGAAATAATCATCTGATGAGCTGTTTCCAGACAGAAGCAATTTTCATGGTGAATGAAGTTCTGAATTATTGACAATGTTTTCTACTCATCACATGAGCACTTTAAAAAAATATTTTAAAATCTGACATTAATTGTCATCCTGCCTGTTTTCGTAGTTCTGGTGCTTGGTGGTCATCTGTGGAATTATCTTCTGTTCAAACATAAATTTTATACGAGAGGCCTTGCTTATACATCACTTTAGTTTCATTCACTGATGTGGCTAAGGCACGTACTGCTCATATCCACCAGCTCGGCTGTTGATCATCAGTTGCCACCTTCAAGGTCAACGAGTTTACTGTATATGTCACCATATACTACCTTGAAAATCATTTCCATGCAAAATCAGAAAATACAATAGAATTTATGAAAAAAACTATAAATATACATAAGAGACTAATAACCAACCAATGTACAAAATAAATCATGCAAATTAAAACATATAGATATATAAAACTGCGTGTGTGTGTGTGTGTGTTTGTGTCTCTGTAGACGTACACACACACACACACACACACACACACACACACACACACACACACACACACACACACACACACACACACACACACACACACACACACACACACACACACACACACACACACACACACACACACACACACACACACACAATATTCCGGTTAATTGGGACACATCAGGACCAGTACATTTTGGCCCAATTAAGCAGCTGCCCCAATTAGCTGACGTGTCATGGAAATAGTTAAAAAGGTATAAAAATGTCAAACTACTGTTTAACCAAGTATTAAATGATGTATTTAAATTAAATACAGAATAAATTAGAACACTACCAAAACTACTACAGTACTGTAAAACTGTGTATTAGTTTTTCATAGTTATTGATGGAGAAATTTATTCTGTGTATGCTGACATGCTTTTTTGATTGACTGTAAATGAATAAAATCAGTGCAAACACTTAGCATAGATAATGGACTACCTTCATACAATGCTTTCAATGATTGCATCCTCCTAACCTTCATTTTCATTGTAGCATTCAAGATGACTGTCAATACCTTCAAATTCTTCATAGTCCCTAACTTCATTTTTCCTAACTTGTTGAGGTAGTGCAATCATTTCATTTTCAGTCCCAGCTGTTCCTGGCATCTCCAAGCTTGGATGCTTGAAACTGCATTGAGCAAAACAGTTCTGAGTTGTCTTTCTGTTTATTATTTGCCAAATATCGGTGACAAAAATCACCACTTTTTGAACTCAAGCACGCAAGTGATGCTATTTAACAACTGTTTGGTCTAAGCACGGTGTAGCATCTAATGGCCCACAACATGCATATGACTGATGCAAGTTAGAAAATGTTTATCTTTGGATGCAGAGAAAGCCTTTGATAGGGTGGAGTGGTTTTATCTATTCCAGGTTTTGAAGAGGTTCAATTTTGGTCCAGGATTTATTTCCTGGATTAAATTGATTTATCATGCCCCGTAGCTGCGGTTTTAACTAATAATCAAAAGTCTCCTTACCTTAGATTATATAGAGGTACCCGTCAGGGTTGTCCCCTTAGTCCTTTATTATTTAATTTGGCTTTAGAACCACTTGCTATTGCTCTTAGGGATTCTAATTCTGTGCAGGGTATTAGGAGAGGGGATAAATTACATAAGGTTTTGTTATACGCAGATGATTTATTTGTTTACATTTCAAATCCTAGGAAATCTATTCCTTTTATGTTATCTATATTTATGGAATTTGGTATTTTTTCTGGATATAAACTTAATTTACATAAAAGTGAATTATTTCATATTAATAATTATTCTGATTATTATGATCAAATACCTTTTAATATTGCCAAAAACCATTTTACTTACCTTGGTATCAAAATTACTAAAAATTTTAAAGACCTATATAGATATAATTTCTTCCCTTTAGTTGAATATACTCAACAGGCGCTTTCTAAATGGTCACCTATGTCGATGTCATTGATAGGTCGAATAAATGCTATAAAAATGGTTATTCTACCAAAATTTTTATATATATTTCAAGCAGTTCCCTCTTTTGTTCCAAATTTTTTTTTTTGATAAAATAGATTCTCTGATTTTGTCTTATGTTTGGAATAATAAATGCTCTAGAGTGAATAAACTTTTATTGCAAAAATCAAAAAAAGATGGAGGACTAGCTTTACCAAACTTCAGATTTTATTATTGGGCAATTAATATTCGTTATATTACTTTTTGGATTTATGATATAGACGACCAAGATCGCCCTTCATGGTTACAGCTGGAGGAAAATTCAGTAATGGGCATTTCGTTAGCTTCTTTATTAGGAGCTCCTCTTCCGTTTTCGCTCTCCAGAATAGGTAGACAAGCTCTCAACCCTATTGTTAAACATAGTTTAAAAATTTGGTTTCAATTTCGTAGATTTTTTGAATTAAATGATTTTCTACTTTCTAGTAATATTTATTCTAATTTCTTTTTTAAACCATCAACTTTGGATAAGGCTTTTTTAACATGGAAAATTAAGGGAATAAAAACTTTTTTAGATTTGTTTTTACAAGACTGTTTAATGTCCTTTTCACATATTTACAGGTTAGGAATTTTTAACGTGATTTTTTACCGAATTACCCCTCGGCCTGCTCTTTAAATTTGGGTTATGTTATTTTTCAGTTTAAACCCTTTCAAAAACGATTAATAGCTATCATTTATAAACAGTTAATGAATGCTTGCATGTTGCCTAATGATAGGGTTCAACACACCAGGGAAGTAGAACTTCAACATTCACTTTCAGACAATCAATGGAGTAAAATTTATTATTTAGTCAATAATTCATCTATCTGCGCACTCCATATCTTAATTCAGTTTAAGATAGTACACAGGGCCCATATGTCCAAAGGTAAATTGGCACATATTTTTCCTAATATAAGCTCTATTTGTGACAGATGTAACGTAGAAGTGGCTACTCTAACTCATATGTTTTGGTCATGTGTCAGTTTAAATAATTTTTGGAGGGATGTGTTTGGAATATTGTTCAATAAAGTTATTGATATGGATGTTCAACCTAATCCACTTACAGCAATTTTTGGGATTATTCCAGAGGAAGCAAGCAAAGTGTCTGCTTCCACCCAACATGTGATAGCTTTTTCAACTTTACTGTCTAGGAGAGCTATTTTGCTGCACTGGAAAGAATCTAACTTACCTACTGTTTTCTATTGGCTCTCCTCCATTATGTCATGTCTAAGCTTGGAGAAAATTAGAAGCTGGACATTTGATACATCCTTTAATTTTGAACAAGTCTGGCGACCCTTTATTCAATATTTTCACATGATTTGATTTTTATTTATTTATTTATTTTTCTTTATTCTCTTTGGGGAAAATCCTTATCCATGAAGGTTCGGAGATGACTGGAAGGATGTGTTTTTTTTTCTTGTTTTTTTTTTCCTGATTTTATCCTCACTTGGACTGCCCAATCTTTCTTTTACTTTCCTTTTTTTTTCTTTCTCTTTTTTTTTGTTTCAGTTCATTTTTTTTTCCATTATCAATAAAATTTCCAATCCTTTTTTTTTGCGATTGCTATGAGGAGTTGTAGTTTTTTTTGACCATTGTATATATAACAGCATAATATTTTACCTATTTGATTTTGACATTATATACTTTCTGTTTTTACTGTTGCTGTTTATATGTCTTTTATATTATCTACTTGTTAGACTCCTCTTCCGATTTGTATATTCTTTATTTGAAAATCAATAAAAAAGATTGAAAAATGAAATTAAATGAAAATATTTGGCAACAATTTCCTGCCACAGTCAAATAGCATAGTGTCCCAAAAAAACCCAATGGGAATCCCAATAATTTTCTCAATTAGTTATTGTTAAATGTTGTCCCAAATAAGTGGCTGCCCCGATTAACCGATGGCCCTTATAGATATCCGTGTGTGTATGTATGTGTATATAGTATGTGTATGTATGAGTTTTGCTGAGTGAACATGCTGGTTCAGAAGCCTGAAGGGTAAAAACTGTTCCTGAACCTGGTGGTGTAGGACCAAAAGTTCCTGTACCTCCTTCCCAATGGTTGCAGTAAGAAGAGGGCATGGCCTGGATGGTGGGGGTCCTCGATGATGGATGCTGCTACCTTGTGGCAGGGCTTCTTGTAAATGTGCTCACTGATGGGGAGGGCTTTGCCTGTGATGGACAGGGTTGTATCCACCACTGTCTGTAGACTATTCCATTCCTGGGCCATCGGTGTTTCCATTGCAATCTGTGATGCAACCAGCTCTGATACTCTGCATCTGTAGAAGTTGGGCGAAGTTTTAGGTGACATTCTGAATATATACAAACCTCTAAGAAAGTTGAGCTACTGTTGTGCCTTTTCCATCCTTCACCAGTTTATAGCAGTTTGCATGACTGAGTGACTTGCTTGGCCTCTTCAGAGGTCAATTAAGAGTCAGTCGCAATGTCACGTAAAGGGACAGACCAAGTAAAAATGGCCGACCCTTTAAATCAGCTTGTTTGCAATTGAAAATGAGTATGAATCCAATATATCAGAAACATGTTAGTATCCAGGGTCCAACATAGGTACTAAAAGTTAAAAGGTTTCTCTTTGAAGGTTGCCCTTTTCTTCACAGCTTCTGACAGTCTGCTGGAGGTACGTCTATGGCGGGGGGGGTGGTGGGAGAAATGGTTGTGGATGTTTTGGGTAAAAATGCTGCATTCGGACTGATATCATACATGCCCTACAGATGCTGCTCGACAGCTGAGTTCCTCCAGTAGGTTGGTTGTATCTCCAGATATCAGCACCTGCACCCGCTTGTGTCAGAATGGAATCAGGTTTATTTATTATAACTAACATATATTGTGAAATGTATTGATTTTGTGGTAGCAGAACAGTGCAATATATCTAATATTCTATAAATTATAATAAGAAATATGTTTAAAAAAAAGTAATGCATAAAGGGAGCAAAAATAATGAAGTGGTGTTGCATACACAAAATGATCTGAGCTCAGCAAGTCAGGTAGCATCAATGGAAAGGAATAGAGAGTTGGCATTTTGGGCCGAGACCCTTCATCAGCACTGAAACATTGACTCTTTATTCTTTTCCATGGATGCTACCTGAACCAGAAGGGATAATTTCACTCACCCCATCACTGAACATTTCCCGCAACCTATGGACTCACCTTCAATGAATCTTCATCTCATGTTCTTGATTGTTAATTATTACTACTATTTCTCCTGTTCTTTTTGTGTTTGCACAGCTTGTTTTGTTGTTGGTTATTGTCTGCCCTTTTCGGTGCGGTCTTTCATTGATTCTTTGGTATTTCTTGTATTTACTGTGAATCCCTGCAAGAAAATAAATCTCAGGGTTATACATGGTGACACATATATACTATGATAATAAATTTAGTTTGAACTTTGAACGTTTCAGTCCTGATTAAGTTTCTCGGCAGAATCTCTAATGTTTATATTGCATCGTAGTGGGTGGTGAAGCAGGGTAGCTAGATTGCTTGGACAGAAATCCTAGATTTTTACTAGATTGGTCCAAGAGTCAGAATAAGGATAAGTTTGTTTTCTTCCCAGCTACCAGTCAATCTTTAACACATTTGGGAATCCTACAAATGGCTCCAATTAATACTCTTGATGCAGTACACAAATTAGCTCTCCTGTTTCTCTTGGTTACCGCAGCAACAGCTCCTCATAATATTTCACTGGAAAAGCAACCCTTCAGTAAAGTTGGAGGATTACAAAAAAAATATAAACACAAGTTCTTCCCAGTAAATTAACGTTCCAGTGGACCTGTGTTTAGAACCCAGCAGCCAGCATTTAAATTGCCAAATCCAACTCATTCCCAAACTCAGAACCACAAATAATTGAGTCATCTGTGGAAATTAGGTCATAGATTTGCCCAATCAAATGTCCAAACTAAAATCAGCTCCTGGAGGTTTCTCTTTAGATAGATATCTTGTTCTCTGGACAGAGTTAAAATTAAACAAATATTCTCATATAAGAAGCTGTAGGAAAAGGAGATGGATGAGAAATAAATTGGTGTTGGTAGGGTTACGTTTGTTATTTTTTTCCTAGTGAAATTTAAGACGTTGGTGAGACTACACTTGGAATATCGTGTACAGTTTTTGTTGCTCTGTTATAGGAAAGATATCATTAAACTGGAAAAAGTAAAGATTTATAAGGATGCCACCAAGACTCAAAGGCTTTAATTGTAGGGGGAGGCTGGGTAGGCTAGGATTATTCTTTGGAGCGCAAGAGACTGAGGGGTGGCCTTATAGACATGTATAAATTCATGAGGGGCTGAGATAGGGTGAATGCGCTACAGTATTTTTCCCACGGCTGGGAAACTAAAAACTTAGGTTCAGTGTATGTGGGGAAAGATTTAAAATGGATCTATGGGGCAACTTCACTCAGAGTTCAAAGTTCAAAGTAAATTTATTATCAAAGTTCATAGATGTCACCATATACAACTATGAGATTCATTTTCTTGTGGGCATACGCAGTAAATACAAGAAAAACAAAATAATCAATGAAAGACTGCACCCAGCAGGAGGGACAAACAACCAATGTACAAAAGACAATATACTGTGCAAATATATTTTAAAAATTATCAATCGATATTGAGAATATGAGGTGTAGGAAGTGAGTCCATAGATTGTGTGAGCAGTTCAGTGATGGGGCAAGTGAAGTTGAGTGGAGTGAACATTCAGAGAAAGTGGTTGAGGCTGTTACAATACAAAGTTTAAAGGACATTTGATTAAGTATATGGATGGGGGAGGTTTTGAGGGATATGGGCCAAACATGGGCAGATAGGATTAGCTTAGTGCCACTATGGACAAACTGGGGGCTGAAAGACCTTTTCCCATGCTTTATTACTGTGTGACTGTTATGTTGCTGCTGGGACACATCCTAGGATGCACTGGGCCACACCATCAGTGATATAACCTGGGATCATTGGGTGTTTCGGCTCTTTCAACATCAGACGCTGTTGCCCATGCAATCTGGCCAGGGTTGATCAGGCCCTGGCGTGTCCCAGCAGCATTGGACCACGAGTCACACCTCTTGATCCATGGCCATCTGGAGGCTCGCTCAGCAGCCTCTGTGACGGTCCTGATGGCTCTTTTCTTTACAGTCCCCATAATGCCAAGGGGAGAGCAGGTTCTGTAGATCGAGCCACCAGCAAAATCTCTTCACCCCATCTGTGTAGGCTCACATCGTGCCCTCCACCCCTGTCTCTGGCACTGCTCTACTGGCTCCTGCTCCTTGGCCTTCCTACATTCAAAAGCCTCCTCAGTGCCATCTTCCCTGACAAAATGACCAGTGAGGCCTCAGGGATGATGATACAATGAACCTGTCAGCAGTTTTGGTGATATTTTTGTCTAAATTATCTTAACTTTCTTCTGTGGTAAACAATTACTTAAAGTTGTGGAAGCAGTTGAGATTTTACTGGTGTCCCTGATGAATCTGTTTACTGCACAGATCTGTTCTGTTGCTAGCGGTTTTGAATAACTGCCTCAATCGTCAGCACCATACAGTGCACAAGTCAGTCAGTTCTGAAATTTGCCCTCTGATAGATCCCATACTTTCTGAACAACTAAGCGTCTTGCACAAAGCGGTCCAGTAGCGTAGTGGTCAGCTCAATCACTTTACAGCATCATTGATCACCAATCCAGCTTCAATTCCTGCCACTGACTGTAAGGAGTTTGCACATTCTCCCCTTGACTGCATGGGTTTCCTCTGGGTGCTTCAGTTTCTCTCAGTTTTGGGGACTTTGAGGTTCACATTGCACCTGATTATGATTACTCTTATTTTTTGCTGCTTTTGAGTAGTTTGATCAGGGCAATCGATGTGGATTGGGCGCTTCGGTGAACAATGGCCTTGCCTGCATTGGCGAGTGGCACGGTGCTGAACTGAACTAAACTGGTCTCCTGGTTTGATGTTTGATATTCTGTGTGTTGTCTTCTTGCTTTTTGCCGTCTGTGCAATTTGTTCTTTTTTTTTTGAGTGTTGGGTGTTTGATGTTTTCTTGAACAGGTTCCATGGTGTTTCTTTGTTTCATGGCTGCCTGTGGGAGGACGAATCTCAGACTTGTATTCTGTATACATATTTAATAATAAATGTACTTTGAACTTTGAGGACATATGGGTTAGGGTTAGTAAGTTGTGGGCATGCTATGGTGGCGCCAGAAGCGTTGCTACACTTGCGGGCTGCCCCAGCACATTCTTGCTGATTTGGTCTGATGCAAATGACACATTTCACTCTGTGTGACAGAGTGACAAATAAAGCTGATCTTTAATCTTTCACATTGAACAGCAATGTGATGAGATCTTTAATCACACTAATGGTAGCTGGTAATGATTCTTAATTTTGACCCTTAATAAGTTTCTCTCTCTTGTGCAAACAGAATAGTGGAGTTATGTAACATTGGCAGCAGTAATTTGCATTCACTTCATGGAAATCCAGTTTGCTTCTGTGAAGCTAGCTACAGTAAGGCATCATGTGTTAGAAATGTGTTCACAGAGCTCCAAAACTCAAACTGCAGCTTTGTCACTGCTAACCCAGAACTGTGCAATTTAACACATTTCAATGCATCTGAGGTCACAACAGGAAATTTGCCTCACTTCTCAAAAAGTTCATACTAACACATTTTCTTCTGGGTTTAAACATCCTCAGAAGGTAAGAAAAGATAATTTGTCACATTGAAACGCACTGTGAGATACACTGGCTTGTGTCAACAGCTTACACAGTTCGAAGATGTGTCTCCACACTTCCAGCTCCAAAATAGCATATGCCCACAACTCACTAACCCTAACCAGTATATTCCTGGAACGTGAAGGATCTGGAGGAAACCCGTGCGGTCACTGGGAGAGTATACAAGTCCTTACAGACAGAGGTGGGAATTGAACCCGGGTCACTGGCAGTGTAAAGTGTTGTGCTAACCACTACACTACCGTGCGATGGGAATTGAACCCGGGTCACTGGCAGTGTAAAGTGTTGTGCTAACCATTAGGCTATCGTGTCAATTGTCATGCAGTTTGCAGGGTTTCGACTTTAAACCAGAACCAGGTGTAGGTAACCCCTTCTTCTAAAATTTTACTTCTTAAAGGGATATTACTCCTCACTGAAATCCTGTTATCTCAACTATAATTTCAAATGTTGTGATAGTTTTTCCCATGGAGGTTATGATTATGATAATTTTAAATCTGTATTTTATTTAGTGATAGAGTCCTTTCGGTTCTTCAAGCCCCACTGCCCAGCAATTCCAATAAACCCTAACCTAATTACGTGACGATATACAATGACCAATGAACCTACTTAGTACATCTTTGGACTGTGGGGGGAATCCAGAGCACCTGGGGAAAACCCATGCATTCTATAGGGAGGATACACAGAGATTCTTTACAGGAGATGCTGGGATTGAACAACAAACTCCAACACCCTGAGCTGTGATAGCGTCGTGCTAACCACAGTGCCCAACTTCGGATTGTTCCAGCTGTTGCTGCTGATCTCTGTCACATCTGGTTACTGCGGATCTCTGTCACATCTGGTTACTGCGGATCTCTGTCACATCTGGTTACTGCGTGAGTTAGCTCAAACTTCATGTTCAAGGAGAGAAGTCTTTATTTTCTTTCCTCCTTTAGAGCGGCACAGTAGGGTAACGCCGTTACAGCAGCAGGTTCAATTCCTTCCACTGTCTGTAGGAGTATTTTATTTCCGTGATCATGTGGGTTTCCTCCATATGCTCCAGTTTCCTCCCACCATCCGAGCGTGTATGGGTTAACAAATTAATTGGTCATATGCTTCCGTCTGGAAAACGGTACCGCAGCATTAAGGCTAGGACCAACAGGCTCTGGGACAGCTTCTTTCACCAGCTTTATCAATACATATTGATCTGATTGTATATCTGACTGTACATTGATCCGATTGTATATCTAACTGCACATCTATGTATACAAAGCAATAATGCATACAATCTTAGTGTTTGGGCAATATCCTTTCACATTTCCCTTTAAAGCTTGTACATAGCAACAGAGATGCAACGTAAAGAGTTTTACCCCCTCATATTGTTGGATGGATGTAAGAAATAAAATTCTAATTCTAATTCCAATGGGTATCTTTGGGTGAATTGAGTTAGAAGGGCATGTTACTAAGCTGTATCTCTAAATAAGAAATAAAACTTTTCTAGCATATACATGAGTATTTGGCTTCATTGCAACATACCCCAGTGTGCGGGAATTTGTCAGCTGAATGCACATCCCCCAGAGATTATTTTGCAAACAGCCTCTTGCCAGGAGTACCAAGTTATAGACTGGAGGACCTGTATGACCCCCCCCCCCCTCCCAAACAGCACAAAGAACAGGCCTCCTATGTTCACTTCTTCACCAGATTATCTGACCCCTACCCCATCAATAACAGCATCCTACCTTGCAGCACTTTCCAGTATTTGGAAGAGTGCTTATATAGTTGTGTGGCGCAAAGTCTGCATCTGTATGTGTGTCAGAAGAAAATGTCTTAGCTTGTCGCCTCATGTAATCTGACAAAATGATTTTATGAACCTCTCAGTTGTTGTACTATTTGACTTTCACAAGCAACATCCAGGTGACCCAGCGTATAATTTTATGCTTAAAGGAAAAGATGTGGGACAATTTCCAGCAATTTATATTTTTCATCCCTGAGGTAGTCTTTAGGGTTGTTTTCCCGTGGCAGCAGGGAGTGTAGCCAGACTTAGTGGAGGAGGAGGCTGGTTTTCGGTATCGACTCAACTCACTGTAAATCCTTGCAAAGTCAGCTGCCATATCACGCTGCGATGCATTGATGTAGATTGCCTTCTTTGGTACATCCCTACAAATTGAAAAACCTAGATCGTGTGGATGTGGAGCAGATGTTTCCAGTAGTGAGAGTGTCTAAGACTAGAGGGCACAGCCTTAGAATGAAAGGATGTCGCTAAGAACAGAGATAAGCGGGCATATCTATAGCCCAAAGCTGGTGAATCTGTGGAATTCATTGCCACAGATGACTGTAGAAGCCAAGCTATTGGGTATATTTAAAACGGAGTTTGGCATCAAAGGTTACGGGGAGATGACTGGAAAATGGGGTTGGGGGGAGAATAAATCAAATGGTAGACCAGGCTATATGGGCCAAATGGCCTGATTTTGCTTCTTTTTGTTGTGGTGTAAAATTGATAAGAACCAAAGGTCAGGTGTTGAATTTCATTAGCTATCTGAGGAAGTAGAGGCATTGGTGTACTTTCTTGAATATAACATCCATTTGGCTCGACCAGGGTAAATTATTGGTGATATTTACACTCTGCAACTTGACACTCTCAGCCTTCTGCACCTCAGCACCATTTATACAGACAGGTGCATCTACTGCACCCCGCTTCTTGAATTCACTGGCCGGTTGCTTGGATGTATCATCCATCTAAATTGATGGATTGCCGAACTAATCTATAACAGGGGTTCTCCCTAGGCCTCCCGTCCCATGATCCTTTCCCTTCTCCAGCTCTGTATCCCTTTTGCCAATCACCTTTCCAGCTCTTAGCTTCACCCCACCCCCTCTGGTCTTCTCCTATCATTTCGCATTTCCCCCTCCCCTCCTACTTTCAAATCTCTTACTATCTTTTTTTTCCAGTTAGTCCTGACGAAGGGTCTCAGCCCGAAACGTCGACAGTGCTTCTTCCTATAGATGCTGCCTGGCCTGCTGCGTTCCACCAGCATTTTGTGTGTGTTACAGGGGTTCCTAACCTTTTTTATGCCATGGACTGATACCATTAAGCAAGAGGTCTGTGGATCCCAGGTTGGGAACCCTTGATCTAAGTGCTTCATCAAAGTCTTTGCCTCCTTTGGGAGGAGGAGTAGGGCTTGTTTTGATGATGTTAATTTATTGCATGGTGTGTTTTTTTGTTGTTCTGCCAATCACGGTGGATATTCTGTGTTAGCAACAGACAATCTGGCAACACTTGTGGGCTGACTCCAGCACGTCTTTGGGTCGTGTTGGTCATTAACGCAAACAATGCATTTCACTGTATATTTCAATGTTCAGGTCATAAATGAATCTGAATCTTTATGGTACAACCTGCTAACATAGACCAGTGGTGTGCCTCAGAATGTTAATGCGAATACTGGAATGACCTGTTCTATTTCACATTAACATTGTAATGGGTAGTGGCGGTTCTGAAAGGCAAACTACAAAGGCAAGATGTCTTCCCTCGCAATGCTTAGTATCTGTAAACCTATTTAGTGCCAGTTTGGCTTCTGTCCAGCATAGCAAGAGATGGACTTCTGTATAGATTATTCGAATTATCACAGGCAACATCATAGATTTTGGTAAATGCTCACAAGCTGCAGGCCAAGGGCAGTGAAGCGGGGAGGAGGAGTAACTGCATCATCCAAAGGAACACCACGGCCAGGCAGCTTCAGTCTGTGCTGCACCATTCCAGGAATCTGATTTCTTCAGGAAAATTCCCCACACCTCATCATCTCCTCCCTTGTAGATTAAAAACTGTTTAAATTTAGACCACAAGACATAGGAGTAGAATTAGGCCATTTGACCCATTGAGTCTGTTCCACTGTTCTGTCATGCCTGATTTAGTTTTTCCCTCTCAACCCCATCCTCCCGTCTTCTCATCATAACCTTTGGTACCCTGACTGATCAAGAATCTATCAACCACTGCTTTAAATATATTCAGTGACTTGACTTCCAGAGCCGTCCGTGGCAACGAATTCCACAGATGCACCAGCCCAGCTAGCACTGGGTCGATAGCACTGATTCACCCTTACTAGCTTTAGTTGTATTTCCTGTCAACTCTTTCTAGGGCTTTTATATTTAAAATACTTAACATTTTAACTTAATGCATTATCAATTTACATGATTTAACTTTGCTTGGATCTGTATGTGGGGAACCATTTTGCCATGGGCTCTCACCACTGTGGAATGAATTGTACAGGGGAGGAAGTCAGTTAAACAGTGCATTGAGGGGTTTTGGGAGCTGGGGAGATGATTGCGGATGAATGTGTCTCTTTCAGAGAGGGTTGAAGCTGGAGTTAATGCAAGAGAGGGATCAGGTGCTTGGTTGAGGCTGCAATCATGAAGCCTACTTGGAAGAAGATGAATTCCTCTAGTTCCCCAGCAGAGTCCAGATAAAGCTTGTTTCACTGCGCAAGGCAGGTTCCATTTGAAGGGGTTATCTGCACAGAATAATTTGACAGAACTGATGTTAAAAAAAAATCTTGTATAATTTAATATCTTTGCATTTGCCTTTCAGAAGTACAAAGAACCTGGAGCAAAACTCCAGAAGGCACCGTTGGTTGACTAACTACTAAATCACATTTATAGATCAATTCTGTTGTCATTTGTAATGGAACTGCTCGGCCATTTATTGTAACATATCTCCCTCGTGTGGGGAATTTTATGTAAAGCATTTAAGTTGTACCATGCTGATTAGAAAAAGGTCAGAGCAGTTTACACTTTTCTCTGCCTTCCTGCCCCTTCCTCCAAATTCAGAACCTCTTTCCCCTTGACCAAGATTCAGAATCAGGCTTAATATCACTGGCATATGTCGTGAAGTTTTTATGTTTTGTGGCAGCAGGATATTGCAATACATAATAATAACATTTATAAATTACAATAAGTACATATTTTTAAAAAAAGAAAATTAAATAAGTAGTGTTAAAAGAAAGTGGGGTTCATAGGTTCATTGTCTATTCAGAAATCTGATGGAAGAGGGGAAGAAGATGTTCCTGAAACATTGAGTGTATGCCTTCAGGCCCCTGTACCTCCTCAATGCTAGCATTGAGAAGAGGGCATGTCCTGGGTGGTGGGGGTCCATATTAATGGATGACAATTTTTTTGGAAGCTGTACTCAGTGCTGGGGAGGGTGGTGCCCATGATGGTGCTGGCTGAGTTTACAACTGTTTGCAGCTTTTCCCGATCCTGTGCAGTGGTCCCTCCATACCAGACGCTGATGCAGCCAGTTAGAATGCTCTCCAGAGAGAGCGTTCGTATTGTTTATTGTCATCCTTCAGTACAGGAGTGTAAAGGAGATGGAAAAGATTGTTACTCTGGATCTGATGTAGCATAAGAAAACACAATAAGCAGAAAAAACATAAAACCACAATACATATACATATAAAAGAAACCATACAATCAACTGTTTGTATGTTCAAAGTTAAAATGAAATTTATTATCAAAGTACATGTATGTCTCCATATTCAACTCTGAGATTCATATTCTTGCGGGCAATCACAGTATGTACAAGAAACACAATAGAACCAATGAATGACCACACCCAACAGGGCGGACAAACAACCAACCAATCAATCAATCAAGTCACTTTTATTGTCATTTCGTCCATAACTGCTGGTACAGTACATAGTAAAAATGAGACAATGTTTTTCAGGACCATGCTGTTACATGACACAGTACAAAAACTAGACTGAACTACGTAAAAAACTACGCAGAGAAAGCTACACTAGACTACAGACCTACACAGGACTGCGTAAAGTGCACAAAAACAGTGCAGGCATTACAATAAATAATAAACAGGACAATAGGGCAAGGTGTCAGTCCAAGCTTCGGGTATTGAGGAGTCTGATAGCTTGCCGTTCAATACTTTGAGTGCGTTTTTTTTTAACATCTACCTTTGGAGGGGAGCTGTCTTGATAAGTAGAATGGTTAACACTTAGTCATCAGAAGTTCCAGGTCGTTGGAACAAGAGTGTGACAAGACCGCTGTGTTCGACCATTACCAAAGGGTTTATCATGAAACACAGACCTCTACACTTTGCCTTCTCCAAATCAGTAGTCTAGTATATTCAGTGTATTGAGAAGCCCTCGGGTCTTACTAGTGTATCCAGCGTATCTGGAGTGAGCCATGTTTCCGTGTAACACAGAACACAGCAATTCCTCATTTCCTGCCAATATAGTAATTTTAACACTCTCCTAATCACACGACAATTTACAATGATCAGTTAGCTTACTAACAGTTGTGTCTTTGGACTGTGAGAGGAAACCGGAGCACCCAGAGGAAACCCCACGCACATGGGAAGAATGTACAAACTTTCTTATAGAGGACACTGGAATTGAACTCTGACCTTATGAGTTCAGTTGTGTTGTGCTAACCGCTACACAACTGTGGAGCTCTGTGTTGTTGATGGAAGACTTAAGAGAGCACAGACTTATTAAAACAAATACCTTCATGGTTCACAAGCAAAATTCATGTTTTTGAGTTGGTGAGAAATCGAGCAGGGAGATCACTGTAAAGTATTTGTAAATTGCTGCCTGGGTCTCAGCTGGAATATAATATGCGGTGAACGTAGATTTACCCAAGAGATATCAGGGTTGAAGGGTTTCAGTCATTGTAAATTTATTGTTAACATACATATATGTCACAGCGATTCATTTCTGGCGGACATTCACAGTAGATACAAAGAAGCATAATAGAATCAATGAATATCTACACATAAAGACAGGTAAATAACCAGTGTGTAAAGAAGGCAAACTATGCACATACAAAAAAACAGTAATGAATATATTTAAGTCTTAAATATATTAAAGAGCACTGCCACAGGAAAGCAGCATCCATTATCAAGGACTCCCATAATTTAGGCCATGCTCCACGTTCCCTTCTCACTACCATCGTTGGGTAGGTGGTACAGGAGCCTTGGGTGCCACACCACCAGGTTCAGGAACAGTTATTACCCTACAGTCATCAGGCTCCTGAATCAGCGTGGATAACTTCACTTACCTCAATTCTGAACTAATTCCACAACCTTCGTGCTCACTTGCGAAGACTTAAGTATATTCATTACTTTTTTTTGTATTTGCATAGTTTGTCTTCTTTATACACTGGTTATTTATCTGTCTTTATGTGTAGATTTTCATTGATTCTATTATGTTTCTTTGTATCTACTGTGAATGTCCACCAGAAATGAATCCTTGTGACAAATATGTATGTTAATAATAAATTTACAATGACTGAAACCCTTCAGCCCTGATATCACTTGGGTAAATCTACGTTCACCACATATTATATTCCAGCTGAGACCCAGGCATCATCAAACAAACATTTCCATAAGATGTATTTCAGACATTGTACATATATATCATATATATCACAAATCTCCACAAAGTATTTAAGTCTTTGAAAGTGAGCACGAAGGTTGTGTGATTAGTTCAGATTGAGGTAAGTGAAGTTATCCACGCTGATTCAGGAGCCTGATGACCGCAGGGTAATAACTGTTCCTGAACCTGGTGGTGTGGCACCCAAGGCTCCTGTACCACCTACCTGATGGTGGTAGTGAGAAGGGAATGTGGAACAGGGCCTGAGTGATGGGAGTCCTTGATAATGGATGCTGCTTTCCTGTGGCAGTGGTCTTTGTACATGTGCTTAATGGTGGGGAGGGCTTTTCCTGTGATGAACTGGGCTCTGTGCACTACTTACCGAGGCTGGAGAAGCTGGAATTGTTCTTCTCCCAGTAGTTAAGGGCAAGTTTTATTTTGAGAAGGCAGATAAGGAGAAAGTTTTCCATTTGTTAAGAGTTTAAGCACCAGATGGGCACACTTAACATAAAATTAATGACATAAAAAGTAAATCCAGTGGGAAGGGTAACATTTTGAATCATTTATGCTGTGAACTACGATCATATTAAGGATCAAAGATCTACTTTATTTTCCATATTCCATATACATTTACATGTATCAGGAATTTGCTCTGGTGTGTTGGTCAGGGCATGACATTCACTAGAAAACAACAAAATTCAATGATTATAAAGAGTAAGAAATTATATAAAAAATAAAGATAAAAGTACAGACATGGAATAAAATATGCATAAATACAGCATGTATTTGCAATGTAAACAGCATTATATAAAGTGGTTTAAAGTGTTTACTAAGGTAATGGAGGGGGACAGGGTCTAACTAGAATGGTTGATCAGATTAGCTGATGGGGGGGAGGGAATAAACTTTTAAGATGACGAAGTTTTTTTGTTTCAATAGTCCTATGGAGCTTTTGGGAAAAGCAGTTTCCAGAGTGGGTAAAATCCGCAGTGATTTTTTCTTGCCTGCCGCCTGAAAAGGTGTTGGAAGCAGGATTAATAACTTTCAGAGCTGAACTGATAATTAATCAGAGGGAGAATTTGCAGGGATCTCAAACTTCTTTCAAATGGTCCCATAAAAAGAATGGGCTGAATGGCCTCTCTGATGGTCCTATAATCTTTAAATGCCTATTTAAAACCAGTAGTCTTGTGCAGCTTCAGATGCAGGCTTCACTTGCTGATGCTTTTGCCTTGTATTCTTTCTGGAAATTTGTGTGGGACAGGTTCCATTCCAGAAAATAATTAAGTTCTTTCATAAAATTACTTTTATAGTCATTCCTTCATAGTGAGTGGCCTGGCAAACTATACACCAGTAATGGTGTGTGTTTCTTTGCCTCTAAATTTCTGTGGTGAATTCCTTAGCAAAAATAGCTTTGTTGATATCGGTCGCTTTGAAAGCTCTCTTTGTGGACAATCTGCTTTCCTGGTGTTCCCAGATGGAAGATGTTTGAAGAGCGCCCTACATAAACACTAAAATGATGAATGCCAAAATGTAAAAATAGTTAGGGGGAAGTCATAATAAAGCTCTCTGAGTCAATTGTAAACTGTCAGAGGTGTTTGGTTTAGACTTCTCTGCAAGAGAACAGAATGGATATTTGGAAAAATATATTAAACTAATAGTATGAAGTTCATACCTTTCGTTGGGTTGGGTATTTGAATATATTCTCTAGATGGCCCCACCGCCCACCTTTGTATCCTGTTTCTAGATAAGAGTGTTGGATCTGTTTAATTCATAGATTAGACTGGTTCATTGTTATTTTCTTTGCTTGTATTTTATATAATTACTTACATACAAGTAACTGCTTACTATGCTTTGTCATAACTATAGTATTTATATGTAAGTTTAATATGCATCCAGTGCAGGAGTTCCTAACCTTTTTTATAACATGGACCAGTATCATGGACAAAGCTTCTTTGTTCTGCATTATTTGAATAATGACTTTCTCATTGGTTTATTCTTATCTACAAATTTGAATGGAATTTTTGCTTATCTCTGGGTATGAAGTAACTAACTATTAGGCAGGGCCTTCATCTTAGTTCCTTTGCTTAGAATCAGAATCTGGTTTAATATCGCTGACATATGTCATGAAATTTGTTGTTGTGCAGTATCAGTACAATGCAATGTATCGTAATAAAACTGTGAATTACAGTAAGTATAATTCACAGTTGGAAATGGCAGGGCTGAGGGACAGCACAGAGGCGAGTCTCATGGCTGCACAAGAACAGGTGCTGAGCACAGGTGCGATAGAAACCGGGTCTGTCACACCAGACAAGACCCAAGATGCAGACTGTGCAGGAAATCTGCTGAAACCATCCAGCACATAGAAGCACGGTGGAAGATGCAGGCAGGGACAGCACACACTGAACGGCACAACCAAGTTGCAGGAAGAAAGAATATGAGAAGCTTGGTAAATACCAGGGCTTGAAAGAGCAGGTAGAAAGGAAGTGGAAGTTTAAAGCTAGAGTATTCCAGGTAGTGATAGGGACACTTGGAGGTGTGACTCCTGGGAGAGGGGCTCCAGCAAATCCCAGTAACAACATCTGAGATCTCGGTCCAGAAGAGCTCATTATTAGGAACAGCAAGGATACTCCACCAAACACTCAAGTTGCCAGGCCTCTGGTAGAGGACCTGAGATTGAGGGAAGAATACATTTACACACCACACATAATGGGTGAGAAAAATAATATACATGTGTTAAATTAAATAAGTAGTGCAAAAAAAGAAATTGGATGGTGGAGAGAAGCTGGTCGTGAAAATTGCGTGTTTGTCTCCAGGCTCCTGTACCTCCTCCCTGAAGGTAGCAATGGGAAAAGGGCATGTCCTCTATCACTGTCTGTTCAATTTTCCTTTATTTTATCAACTCTTTATAAAACAACAGTGAAGCAACATGTTTGGTGCCTCTTTCCAGACTTCTGAAAGAACTTGGATCAAAAAACATCAGGATCCAACAAGAAATACAATTTAAAGTTTAGCTCTGTGATGATGATGATATATGTGTTTCATTACTTTAAAACCCCACGTTAGTTAGAACATGGCATTGATGTGATAACCACACATTGGGGTGCAGTGTTTGGCTCAGGATTTGGGGCGGCATGATAGTTTAGTGGTTGGCGTAACACTTTTACAGTGCCAGTGACACAGGTTCATTTCCAGCCCTGCTCGGTAAGGAGTTTCCGCAGGACTGTGCTAAAGTCTTGGGCACCTACATATAGCTAGATTGCCTAAGACTTTTGCACAGTACTGTTGTAATTTTATGTATTGCACTGTACTGCTGCCGCAAAAAACCAAATTTCATGGCAAATGTTAGTGATAAACCTGATTCTGATATGGATCTGATCTGTGGACTGAGAGTGGGAAGTGTACAGGGAGAGGGGGAAGGAATGAGAGGGGGTGAACACCATAGAGGCATTCTGTAATGATCAATAAATCAATTATCTGGAACTGACTTTGCCTGGTGTCTCAGGTCTGGATGTGTCTGCTCCTGTGCCACCCCCTGCTCTGGCACTCCTTCTCTACCGCCTGACCCCCCGCCCCTCCCGTGGCGCTCCACACTCACCATTCCCAACATCCTTTATGCCTGCCAGATATACAAACTCATTCTTGACAAATACAGTACTGTGCAAAAGTCCTAGGCAGCGAACCTGTATATAACATATGTGCCAAAGACTTTTGCACAGTACTGTAGTTTCTTCTTGTAACTCCTGGGTGCTCTAGTTTCCTCCCACATTCAAAACTATTCAGATGAGTAGGTTAATTGGTTTAATGGGTGCACTGACCAGTGTGGACTCATTGGTTCTGAAGGGCCTGTTACTGTGCTGTATCTGTAAACTAGAAAAAATAAAAAATAATCTGTCACCCATCGAGATATTTCACTGACCACATCATTTTATATGTGTAATTGAGTTCAGTATTTCTGCAATCTCGTCCCTTCCTCCCTGCCTGAATTGAAATTCCTGTCCTCCATTTAAAGGGAAATAGAATTAGTATAGATTTTTTTAAATTTCAAGTAGCGATGAAATTTTGGTATAATAATTTGGCTTGTTTACAATTGCATATGTAATGTGGGATGTTCACAGCTTCAAGATGTATTGTCCAGATTTTATATTTTCTGAAGGTTTTGTTCTTGACTTGTCCGTAGGTTGAAGCCCTCTAATTGCCCTCTCCTCGATGATGGAGCTCTCCATGTGGCCCATCCTTGGTTCGAGTTTCTAATGAGAATAAGAGAAGTTGCTGACAATCCAGCAGGTATTCGTAACTGACCAATTTAATAGTTATTAAGATAATTAAACTGTCTTTGTCCATGTTCACTAAATTCCTTTTGCATATCACTTGTTGATCAATATTGGTTCTTAGTTTAGCAATTTTTTTAAAAAAAAAGTCTTTCAAAATCTGTCATGTGTTCTCATCTCTTTGTATTCTCTAGCATAGAAACCTCTCCCCTTCTGGCACTTAATCACTGCTACCTCCAGTTTACAGGCTTTCTCTGGAACTCCCTCCTGAAATCTAAGATTCAAAGTACATTTATTATTAAAGAATGTATATATTATACAACCTTGAGACTTGTTTGCTTAGAAGCAGCCTAAAAGCAAGAATCATGAAAGAACCCAATTTGGGGGGTGGGGGGTGGGAGGGAAGAATCTCCTTGTTTCTTCATTTGTTTGAGATGCTGTGTAAAGTCTGTCAATCTGACCAAGTTTTTGATAATCAAGATATTGATGTGGTATCAATTTTTATTTCATAGTTCTCCTGTGAAATGCCTTGGGACTCTTTACAGTCATTTTATAAATAACCCTGTTGTTACTTTGGCAGTAATATAGCTAATGTTGGAGATATCTGAAATATTACAGCTGCTTGGTTTGTTGGTCCTCCAGTCTACTCTGTCATGGCCTTTTGCACTCTGTTTGTATACCTGCAACTGTAACACTACAGTATATTCTGCATTTTTTTTTCTTTTTGTAATCCCTCTTAACAGGAAGACTTAACTACAGATTATGCCCTGATTATGGAATAAAATGATTAACCTCAGCTCTAAGAGCAAATCCAATTTTGGATTACAATGGGTGCACATTGTAGCACAGTTAATGAAGTTCCTGTAATCTGGGTGTTGTTCCTACTGCATCCCATGTCTCTACTTTTGACACCACATTAGCACAGTCCACATCACTGTTTACTAGTTATTAGCCCTCACTGGTCTTTCCCCAACAACACCGTATCACTGAACATCTGCACTCTTATGTTCAGAGTCACTGCAGAATCAGAGTCTGATATTTATTTGCTGAGGCTCAGAACGGAATAGGCTCTTCTGACTCTTCAAACTGCACCACCCTGCAACCCCCGATTAACCCGAGCCTGATCATGGGGCAACTTACAATGACCAGTTAACCTCCCAACCAGTACATCTTTGGACTGGGAGAAAACAGAAGCACCCAGAGGAAACCCATGTAGTCACAGGGAGAACATACAAACTCCTTACAGACAGCGGCAGGAATTGATCCCAGGTTGCTGGTAGCATTGTGCTAATGCCACTTTCAGGGTGGAGGAGCAACACCTCATATTCCAATTGGACAGCCTCCAACATGATGGCATGAACATTGATTTCTCCTTTCAGTAATTTTTTCCCTTCCCCCTTCCCTATTCTATCCCCCACTCTGGCCTCTTGCCTCATCTCATCTGCTTATCACCTCCCCCTGTGCCCTTCCCTTCCTCCTATGATCCACTCTCTGATCAGATTCCTTCCTCTCCAGCCCTTTACCTTTCCCACCCACCTGGCTTCACCTATCACCTAGCTATCCTCCTTCCCCTCCCTCCCACCTCTTTATTCTGGCATCTTCCCCCTTCCTTTCCAGTCCCGAAGAAGGGTCTCAGCCTGAAATATTGACTGTTGATTCATTTCCATCGATGCTGATTTCCTCCAGCATTTTGTGTGTGTTGCCCTGATATTTTGCACTAACATTAATTTGAAATGATACATATTTCGCTTGCACATATACTGATTTGCCATTATTTTCCTTTAGATACCTCTGTGGCGTTCCAAGCAAGCCTGGCAAATGCCCAAATGCTGATTCCCAGTAACCAAGCTAGTGTCAGCAGCATGCTTCTGGAGGGGCATACTCTGATGGCATTAGCCACCATTATGTTTGCCCCAGGAGGAATTGATCGGGTGAGTTTAACAAACAGCTGTACCCAACAGATTGAAACTTTTGATCCTGTTACATGAGGTTGTCATTCCAAGTGTCTTGTGTTCATAGATGAAGTACAGAACAGACCCTTAAGCCCACACTTTAACCTACTCTAGGATAAGTCAGTTCCTTGAGGTTGTTATAGTCGGGGTGGTAATGGGGATAAACTCCCACTGCCTTTTTAATTCTCACAGTGGCGTGCATCTCAAATAGCCTCTGACAACTAAGTCCAGCTCCTGACCTTCACGTGTGGCTTAGCTGCTAAACCCAGCAGAACTGTTTCTACTGACAGGAGAAGGAGCGAAGTTGGGTTACTGGTGCCTTAAAACCCAGTCACTTTGGGCAGATGAGGCTCATCAGTTACGGTTAGCAGCTCATCTAGGAGAAGGAAAACGCTGATCTCGAACTTCTGCTTTGTGGCTATATCCACTCATGGGGGAGGCTTCAGGAGTGAACACCAAGAGAAAAGACCAGAGCCACATTGAGTTCAACCCTGACTAGCAATTCCTGCAATGTCGCTGATGCCAAACTGTAGCGGTCTCTACCGTTCTTTTGGATTCACCAGCTGCGTGGAGAGGGGTGGCATGCAACATAGACAGCAGCTTGCTCTCCATATTGTACTGCCCTGGCCGCTGGGACACAACATCAATGGAGGACCCCTAGGATGTGAACAGATGGGACAGGTTCAGGTAGGGACATAGAAAATGACAGCTCAGTACAAGCCCTCTGATTCACAACATTGTGCTGACCTTTTATTCTACTTTAAGATCAATCTATCCCTTTCCTCCTATACAGCCAACACACACAAAATGCTGGAGGAACTCAGCAGGCCAGGCAGCATCACGGAAAAGAGTACAGTCGATGTTTCGGGCTGAGGCCCTTCGGCAGGACTGGAGAAAAAGAGATGAGAATAAGAAGGTGGGGGGAGGGGAGGAAGAAACACAAGGCGATAGGTGAAATGGGGGGAGAGGGGTGAAATACCGAGCTGGGAAGTTGATTGGTGAAAGAGATACAGAGCTGGCGAAGGGAGAGTCTGATAGGAGAGGACAGAAGGCCATGGAAGAAAGAAGAGGGGGGAGGAACACCAGAGGGAGGCAATGGGCAGGCAAGGAGGTGAGGCGAGAGAGGGAAATGGGGAATGGTGAAGGGGTGTTGGGGGGGAGACCATTACCAGAATTTCGACAAACCGATGTTTGTGCCATCAGGTTAGAGACTACCCAGGCGGAATATAAGGTGTTGCTCCTCCAACCTGAGTGTGGCCTCATCGTGACAGTGTATGGGAATGGGAAGTGGATTTTAAAATGGATTACCACTGGGAGATCCCCTTTCTCTAGTGGATGCAGCATAGGTGCTCGGTGAAACGGTCTCCCGATCTACATTTGGTCTCACTGATATCCAGGAAGTCACACTGGGAACACCAAACACAGTATATGACCCCAACAGACTCACCTGGAATGTTGCCTCACCTGGAAGGACTGTTTGGGGCCCTGAATGGTAGTGAGGGAGGAGGTGTAGGGGCAGCTGTAGTCACTTGCTCCACTTGCAAGGATAAGTGCCGGGAGGGAGATCAGTGGGAAGGGACAAATGGACAAGGGAGTCATGTAGGGAACGGTCCCTGCGGAAAGGAGAAAGTGGGGGAGGGGGAGGGAAAGGTGGGCTTGGTGGTGGGATCCCGTTGGAGATTGCCGAAGTTATGGAGAATGATGTGCTGGATGCAGAGGCTGGTGGGGTGGTAGGTGAGGGCAAGAGGAACTCTATCCCTGGTGGGGTGGCAAGATGATGGGGTGAGGACAGACGTGCATGAAATGGAAGAGATGCAGGTGAGGGCAGTGTTGATGGTGAAGGAAGGGAAGTCCTTTTCTTTGAAGAAGGGGAACACCTCCTTAGTTCTGAGATGAAAAGCCTCATCCTGAGAGCAGATCCATAGAGACAGAGGAATTGAGAGAAGGGGATGGCGTTTTTACAAGTAACAGGGTGGGAAAGAGGTGTAGTCCAGGTAGCTGTGAGAATCCATGGGTTTATAATAGACATCAGTAGATAAGCTGTCTCTAGAGATAGAGACAGAGAGATCGAGAAAGGGGAGGGAGGTGTTGGAAATGGACTTGGTAAATTTGAGGGTGGGGTGGAAGTTGGAGGCAAAGTTGATGAAGTCGATGAGCTCCGTATGGGTGCAGGAAGCAGCACCAATGCAATTGTTGATGTAGCATAGGAAAAATAGGGGAGTGACACCAGTGTAGGCTTGGAACGTAGACTGTTCCACTTAGCTGACAAAAAGGAGGGCATAGCTGGGACCCATGCGAGTGCCCATGGCTACGCCTTTTGTTTGAAGAATGTGGGAAGAGCTGAAGGAGAAGTTATTGCGTGTGAGGACAGGTTCCGCCATACGGAGGAGAGTGGTATTGGAGGGGAACTGGTTGGATGTGATGACCAGAAGGAAGCAGAAGGCTTTGAGACATTCATGACGGGTGATGGAGGTGTATAGGGACTGCACATCCATTGTGAAAATAAGATGACTGCGGCCAGGGAACTTGAAATCTTTGAAAAGATCAAGAGCATGTGAAGTGTCACAGATGTAGGTAGGAAGGGACTGAACTAGAAGAGATAAAACCTATATAGAAGCTGCATTTTTCTATCATCCATATGTCCTAAGAGTTTCTTAAATACCCGTAATGTATCTGTCTGTACTACCACCACTGGCTGCATGCTCCAAGCACCCACCACTCTCTGTGTAACAATCTTAACTGTGATCTGCTATCTATCCATCAATCACTTTAAAATTATGCCCCTCGATTTTGGCCATTTCTGGCTGTCCACTCAATTTATGCCTCTTACCATCTTGTATACATCTATCTCATCCTCCTTCAAGTTTTTGAGTTATTTAATTTGGTAAAAACTCCTGTGTTCTCGGAACATCTTGCAGAAAATGTTGGTAAAATGGGGAGTTGTATCGCAATTCATATGACATCTAAATGAAGTAAAACTTTTTGTATGTGAAAGTATTGTCCGGATAACTCCACGACTTTTCAAACAAACTGAATCATCTGGGAGAGCAACTCAAACTGCTGCCATCCTCCTGCCCGATCCTTATACCTCCTTTAAAGTTCTTTCAAAATATATACCTGTGTTCTTTTTAAAGTTTATTCCGCATTCTTCTTTGAACACTTTGCTGTGGAGCTTTTCATTTGACAACCTTCTTTGGGGAAAAAAAAAATCTCCTAAGTTTCCTTTTCATTTTATAATTAGTTATCTTAAATCTATTGTCCAAGTTGCCAATTCATTAATCACTAGAAATTAATTAGCTTTTTTTAAGACATAGAAGTGAAATTAGGCCATTTATCCAATCAAGCGGTCTGCCATTCGATTATGGTTGACTTATCCCATAACCTTTGACATCCTTACTAATGAAAAACTTATCAGCCTCTGCTTTATGTATATCCAGTGACAGCCTCCACAGCATCTGTGGCAATGAATTCCACAATTCTGGCTAAAGAAGTTCCTCATCTCTGTTCTAAAGGGACATCTAAGGCTGTGCCCTCTGACACTTGACTGCCCAAATACTCTCTCCACATCCACACTATCTAGGCCTGTCAATATTCAGCAGGTTTCAATGAGATCCCCCCTCCCCATTATTCTAAATTTCCTCTCATACTTAAAATTAATTATCTTACATTTACGGTCTTAAGTTACTGAATCATTAATCACGAGAAATTGATTAGTATGACTGGTCAGATCAAATCTGCCTGCTTAGTTTCAAATTCCTTAAATTGTTTCTCACAACTCATTAAATCAAAGGATAGCAACACCCGGATTTTGTGACTTTAATAATGCTTCATCAGCTACAGTGCCTTTTCTGATCTGCTGGGAAGGTTGCAAATACATAATCTTTATCTCTGTTCTGTAGGTGATGCAGAGAAAGGAAGATGTTGGTGATTCTCTCTGGAAGGTCGACCCCCAGTTACTGAAAATGGCACTCTCACCGTATCCCAGGCTACGTGCTGCTCTGTTTCCTCAGATCACTCCTCACGGCATTCCACCCCCTGACATCTCTCTCTACCACCTTTTGCAGGTATCGCAATGCATCTCTATTAAACGTTTGGATTTCCTCTGCTTTCTAAGAATGTTTTTGATTAATGGGAAACACGCACAAAATGCTGGAGGAACTCAGCAGGCCAGGCAGCGTCTATGGGAAAAATGTACAGCAAACGTTTCAGACCCTTTATCACAATGTGTTTTGTTTAATGGCGTATTTGTTCAGATTCAGATTCATTTTATTTATCACATGTGTATTGAAACTTTAATGAAATGCATCCTTTGCATTAACAACACAAACTAAAGAAATGCTGGGGCAACCTGCAAGTGTGGGATATTATACAATTGCAATGGTGATCATATTCTGTATTCCTTTCCTTAGAGCATTGATCAAAAAAAACTTATTATCAAAGTACATACAGTACTGTGCAAAAGTCTTGCGTGCGTGTGTGTGTGTGTGTATATATATATATATGTATATATATTTGTCAGTGTGTATTTGTCAATGTGTAAATCTGAGTGAGTTTGTAAATCTGATGGGAGCAAAGGATATTGGGAATGGCGAGGGTGGAGTGCCACTGGAGGGGTGCGGGGCAGGTATCAGAGACAGAGTGCCAGAAGCAGGGATTAGTGAGGGTGCAGGCTCACCCAGCCCTGAGACACCGGGCAAGGTCACTTGATTCCAAACAATTGGTTTATTGATCATTACAGAGTGTCTCTTTGGTACTCCCCTCTCCCTTCCTCTTTTCTCAACCATGATTCCCCTCACCCAGCCACAATCAAGACCCATATCAGAATCAGGTTTATCATCACTCATATATGTCATGAAATTTTCTTTTTTCTGGCAGCTGTACAGTGCAATACATAGAATTACTACAGTACTGTGCAAAAGACTCGGGCATCCTAGCTACATATATGTGCTTAAGACTTTTGCACATCACTATATATGTCACCATATAACACCTTGAGATTGCAGGCATTTACAGGAAAGTAAAGAAATAGAATAGAATCTATGAAAAACTAAGTAAACACAGACTGACAAACAACCAATGTGCGAAAGAAGACAAACTGTGCAAACAAAAAATGCTGAGAACATGAGTTGTAAGACTGCTTGAAAGTGAGTGTGTAGGTTGTAGAATAATTTCCAAGTTGTAGGGTAATAACTGTTCCTGAACCTGTGGTGTTTGACCTAAGGCTCCCGTACAGCGAGGCAGGGGCAGCATTCCATGTAAATGTGCTCAGTGCTTGGCTTGTGATGGACTGGGCTGCATCCTGTTCCATCGCTGGGCATTGGTGTTTCCATACCAGGCCGTGATGCAGTCGGTCGGGATACTCTCCACTGTGCATCCATACAAGTTTCTCAAAGGCTGCTTAGCCGGATGATGTTCGTTTTGTCTTTTTATTCCCAAATGAAACTGTTAAGGATATCAGTTAACTGGCTGGAGGTGAACCAGATGATTAATGACAGCTGCTTTTCTCACATTCCAGGGGGTGATACCAGGCAGGGAAATTTTCCAAGGTTCTGGAAACTGTAATAAATTTGAAATGTCAGTTTTAGTCAGGAAATAAAACTGAGTATCAAAAAAAAGAGTAGAGACTACAGGTTAAGTTAAACTAATACTAACAGCAATTGTACACACAGTGTAGTTTACAGGCGATGGAATAAGCTATATGTCACTTTTACAGCCAAACGTAGATTTATGGTCCTTTTGCTGATGGGTGACTAATCATAACGGACCAAATTTCACAGTTAAAGGTAAATATTTTTTTTAAAGATTAGTTGTATTTATCACATGTACGTCAAAGCACAGTGAAATGTGTTGTTTTTGCATCAATGACCAACACAGTTCAAGGATTGTTCTGAAGGCAGCCTGCAAGTGTCACCATGCTTCCTGAACCAACAACTCACAAACCCTAACCCGTACACCTTTGGACTGTGGGAAGAAACTGGAGCACCCGGAGGAATGACACACAGTCACAGGGAGAACGTACAAACTCCTTACAGCGGGTATTGAACCTCAATGGGTGATCACTGCTAATATGAAACGTTATGCTAACCTCTATGCTACTGTACCACTCTACTAGTGAAAATAGTTAACATGATAGTGAAGCATCAGTGGTCAAGGTATTAAATGTGTAAATCAATTAAGACACCAGATGATCAATAGAAAAATCACAAAGTTGTGAGTTAATCTCCAGTTGTTGCACCAATATGCAGGCATTTAATGCATAGGAGGGTATGGGTCTGATATACATGATAAATATTTACTAATCTAGCTAGAAATATATGTAGAGTAGATCTCTGGAGTTGTACAATGTTCAGAATGTTCGGCACAGTAGCAAAGAGATTAACGTGACACTTTACAACACCACCTGTAAGATGAGTTTAATTCCTACTGTTGTCTGTAAGGAGTTTGTGCGTTCTCCCCATGATTGTGTGGGTTTCTTCTGGGTGCTCAGATTTCCTCCCACGGTCCAAAGAGATACGGGTGAGGGTTAATGAGTTGTGAGGGTGCTGTGTTGGCCAGGAAATGTGACAATACTTGCCAGATGCATAGCACAATCCTTGCTAATTAGATTTGATGCAAGCAAAGCATTTCATTAAGTGTTTCGATGTACAGTCTGTGCAAAAGTCTTAGGCACATATACTGTATATAGCTTGGATGCCTATGACTTCTGCACAGTTCTGTATTTGTCAACGCGGAGTGGAGAGCAAGTTTGTAAATCTGGTGAGGTTGGAGTGCCGCAGAAAGGGCACAGATCAGGTGGCAGAGAAGGAGTGCCAGGGGCAGTGATGGCATGGATGCAGACACACCCAGCCCTGAGGCACCAGGCAAGGTCATTTGATTCCAAACTATTACAGCATGCCTCTCTGATGCTTCCTGCTCCCTCCCCTCTCCCTTCCCCTTTTCCCAACCATGATTCCCCTCTCCCTGCCCCCTTCCCACTCAGTCAACAATAGAGACCCATATCAGAATTGAGTTTATCATCACTCACATTGATCATGAAATTTGTTTTTTTTGCAGCAGCAGTACAGTGCAATACATAAAATTACTACAGGACTGTGTAAAAAGCCTTGTGTAAGGACCTCTTTCAGAACTCTTTTTGTCCCCAGTTTAAGATGAAGCTCTCCGAGGATTTTATTCATGATAAAATTATCTCCAATCAGGAAGGAATTGAACAGCAAATTGATTGCATGAATGTGGGATTATCTCTTCCAATTAATTGTACTCTTCAGTTTGATGTTAAAAGGTTTTAGGGATGTTTATTCATTGTCATTCAGATTGTTAAATGTCCCATGCTCCCAGCTCAATGTTTCTGGGCCACTGTAATTGATGTGCGATATGGTGCTGACTTCAGCTTTTCGATTAAACACTTGAATAAACATAATTTAATGATGACAGATGTTCATGTTAGTTTGAAGGCCTGTTTGACTGCGTGAAGACAGTTTGAGTCGAGGAAGAACAATATTAGACAATGCAAAAAGGTTTAATTTATTTTTTATTTTCAGCAGAGCAAGAATAAAGAAGATCTGAGTTGTTTGTAATTTGGCATGTGTGTTGACTGGAAAGTTTCATGAAGCTCATAATTGTGCATTTATTTTGAACATTTTATTTTTATTAAAATAAAAACATTATTATTATTAGTTGTTATTATTATTATTATTATTATTATTATAAAATAAAACAAATCCACTGAGACTTCAACCTGAGGTCATGGGTTAAGGGTGAAAGGTGAAATGTTTAAGGGGTACCTGAGGGGGAACTTCTTCACTCAGAGGGTGGAATGAACTGCCTGTGGAACTATACAATTCATTTTCAGTATTATTTATTTACTTGTTTAAAATTATTTGCACGATTTGTCTCCTTTTGCATATTGGTTATCAGTCTTTGTTTATATGTACGGTGGATTTTCATAAAATCTGTTGTCTTTATTTAAGGGAAGTGTAGGAAGCTACATGGATGAGAGGGCTGCAGGTCGATGGGACTGGGCAGTTGATAGTTCGGCACAGACTAGATGGACCAAAGGGCCTGTTCTGTGCTGCAGTGCAAGAATAAGATTTTTGCCTTCTGCAGGAATGCGTACATGTTTGTTTATCCGACGCACTTTGTTCACATTTTCTTTCTAGGAGATTTTGTTGATTCTTCCCCCCTTTTTTCTTACAGTCACTACACCCCTTTGACCCATCTCGGCTCTTCGGCTGGCAGTCCGCCAACTTGCTCTCCACTTGTGGTGAGTGCCTTTGAGATTAATGAGTGTAAAGGGAACAACAGACACAACCAAGGGAGAAGGCAGTCTGGGAGCTTACCGACTTTGCAAGAGCAGTTAGGGCACCATTAGATTATTTTCATCTACCTGTTCATTCATTTCCACCCATAAACTTGTTGTTTGTTTGTCTCTGCTCCTCAGTGTGGTGAGTCCTGCTTAACCAGATATAATACCTTCTTCATCCACTCACCGGTACCTCCTGTACCTAATAAAGTGGCCACTCAGTGAGTGTGTGTTCGTGTCTTCTGGCGCTGTAGTCCATCCACTTCAAGGTTCGACATGTTCTGCATTCAGAGATGCTCTTCTGCACACCACCATTGCCATTTGAGTTACTGTCACCTTCCTGTCTGCTTGAACCAGTCTGACCTCTCTCATTAACACAGTGTTTTTGCCCACAGAACTGCAGCTCACAGGATGTTTTTTTTGTTCTCATACCATTCTCTGTAAACTCTAGAGACTGTTGTGCATGAAAATCCCAAGAAATCAGCAGTTTCTGAAATGCTCAAACCACCCCCACCTGGCACCAATAATCATTCCACAGTCCAAGACACTTCAACCACACTTTTTTCCCCTTCTGATATTTGGTCTGAATAACAACTGAATCTCTTACCCATGTCTGCATGTTTTTAAGCAATTAGTTGCTGCCACATGTTTGGCTCATGCAATATCTGGATGAATGAGCAGGTATACAGGTGTAACGATTAAAGTGGCCACTGAGTGTAGATTTAACAGTTCCTTACAAATGGAGAGTAATTTTATTATGCAGTTAACAATGGCACCCAGCAAAAGCAACACTTAACTGAACTGTATGGGATTGGAACCTCCAAAATTTAATTCCCAGTTGAGTCGATAAATGCCCATATGAGCCACATTTGTAACATTGAAGATGGACAGCTTCTGCCACGTTGGCTTTGGAGGTCAGCCTCCCTCCTAAGGGACAGTCTTGGCAGAAGGTGATGACTCAGAGTGGAGTCTTGATACTGAAGTTAGAGGAAGCAAGCTTCTGCTGCAGTGCAGTTCCTGGGAATCGTGTGTGTCAGTTTCAGTCAGGGACAGGATCGGACTTGGCCATGATAGTATACACGTGACTCAACTGCAGCATTCAATCCAATTACATAGAAAATTATAGCACAGAACAGGCCCTTCGGCCCACAATGTTATACCAACCTTTTAACTGAGATGAATAGGATTTCTTCACCAATGGTTATAGTTTGTTGGAATTTTCCACCCCAGAAGCTCAGGAGTGAATTCAGTCATTCAGCCCATCGAGTCTGCTGTACCATTATTCCTGTCTTCTCCCTGTAACCTTTGATGCCCTGACTAATCAAGAAACTGTCAACCTCAGCTTCAAATATACCCAATGTCTGGCCTCCACTGCTTTCTGTGGCAATAAATACCACCTTCTGGGCGAAAGAAATTCTTCCTCTACTGTGCTCCAGATGAATCTCCTTCTATACTGTGGCTGTGCCCCCAGTCTTAAACTCCCCCACAATAAGAAACATCCTCACTAATAGAAACATGGAAAACCTCCAGCACAATACAGGCCCTTTGGCCCACAAAGTTGTGCCAAACATGTCCCTACCTTAGAAATTACTAGGCTTACCTATATCCCTCTATTTCTTTAAGCTCCATGTACCTATCTAAAAGTCTCTTAAAAGACCCTAACATATCCGCCTCCACCACCGTTGCCGGCAGCCCATTCCATGCACTCACCACTCTCTGAGTAAAAACTTATCCCTGACATCTCCTCTGTACCTACTCCCCAGCACCTTGAACCTGTGTCCTCCTGTGGCAACCACTTCAGCCCTGGGAAAAAGCCTCTGACTATCCACACAATCAATGCCTCTCATCATCTTGTACACCTCTATCAGGCCACCTCTCATCCTCCTTCGCTCCAAGGAGAATAGGCCAATGTCTAGGCCTTTCAGTATTTGATAGGTTTTAATTTGGGTATCCTAACAAAATCTGTGCTATTTTTCAACAGACTTTTCAAATGATTTGCCTCACTTTTCTTGCCCTGATTTGGTGAACAAGTATGCCATCACGGAAAGACTGGATTTTTCCTATTACCTGCAACATGGACGCCCGTCGTATGCTTTTGCAACTTTTCTCGTTCAGCAACTGGTGAAGAGCAGTTCACCCAAGCAGTTGTAAGTATCTTAGAAACGTGTATTACTGATTCAGCACAGTTCTCTTCTGCTCTCTTCATCTCTAAATATGAAGTAAACATGGGAATGGTGTTAGTGGTTCATTTGAACTACCAAAGTGTTCACGGAATTGGTTAATTTGGAGAAAAAAATTAATAATAAATATAAAATGTTATATTTTGTTGATTCTTGGTGTCTGCTGAAGTCGTGAGTAGAGTGTTTTACAATGTTATTCCAGATATCAAATTAAATCTCTCTGGTACTTGGAAGATTTATTTCTAGTTTACTCATAAGACTTCTTCTGGCGCTTATTAACTGTGAAGCATCAAAGACCCTGTCTGGTGTCTGACATTTATCTGCAAAGATCTCAGATTCGGTGTGTGAACTACTAACACCGCAGTGTTGGTCGTAGATGCAAGCAACTCATTTCACTGTCTGTTTCAATGTACATGTGACAAATAAAACTAATCTTTAACTGTATAAATGCAGATCTATTTTCTTTTTACAAATGAAAAGGAAACAAAGCTATTAATAATAATATTGATCTGTATATCAGTGCATCCTCAATTAATGTCCAGCACTGTTACCGTTGCTCCAAGGACAGAAGATTGCCAAGTAATGCAAAACCAGTTCCTCCTCGGCAGGAGGCAGTAAGATTCACTTCCGGAGACGATAACTTGGTATATGAAGATAATCCGTCTCACGGAGTAGAGAGCAATATTCAGGAAATGATCTAATGTTGATTTTTTAGTAGGCAAATTCTCAGTTTAATTATTGTCCATCTATTAATGGGATTAGTAACTCTCCTGAATCATGGGAAGTTCACAACTACAGATGCACTGGGCTGTCCGCTCCACTCTCTGCAGAATCCTGCGATTAAGGGAGGTACAGTTCCCATACCAGGCAGTGATGCAGCCAGTCAGGATGTTCTCAATTGTACCCCTGTAGAAAGTTCTGAGGATTTGGGGGCCCATACCAAACTTCCTCAACCGTCTGAGGTGAAAGAGGCGCTGGTGTGTACAGATCATGTGAGGTCCTTGGTGATGTGGATGCCGAGGAACTTGAAGCTGTTTACCCCTCTCAACCCCAGATCCATTGATGTCAATAGGGGTTAGCCCATCTCCATTCCTCCTGTAATCCACAACCAGCTCCTTTGTTTTAGCAACACTGAGGGAGAGGTTGTTTCCTTGACATCACTGTGTCAGGATGATGACTTCTTCCCCGTAGGCCGCCTCATTATTGTTTGAGATTAGGCCAATCAATGTCGTGTAAATAAAAGAACAGAAATTGCTTGGCAGGACCAGCATCTGATTTTCGATGAACTTGTCTTTCCACAAAGATTGCAAATGTCATCTGTTCATTTCCCCTGATTTAGGATTCAGCGAGTAAGTATGGAAGCGCATACCCTTGGATTAGCCCACTTCACCATACCCGCCGTGGCCGCAGCGTGCACTGCCTTTCTTGAACTGCTTGGTGCTGGCAGCTTTAAACTCAGAATTGACCTCAAAGTGGCAAATGTGATTTTGAAACACTGGTGCGCCAACACTGATGAGACTCGAAACAGCTCACTACAACATACTTTAGGTAATTATGATGCTTCTCTTTTGACAATTTGTATGTCAATGTAAATACTGTATATTATTCTCTGGTCACAACTGAAGGAGATGTGTAGTAGGAAAGCAGCAAAAATTTTTGTTTTTGTTTGGAGGGCTGTAATAGGTGAAATTCTCAAGACTTAACAGAGTATTAGAACATAGAACAATACAGTACAGGATGGTCCTTTCAGCCCGTAATATTCTGCTGACCCATATAAGCCATGATCAATCTAACCCTTCCCTCCTACACAGTTCAATACTCTCCGTTTCTCTTACATCCACGTGCCTATCTAAGAGTCTCCGAAATGTCCTTAATGTATCTGCCTCTATCACTACCCCTAGCAGGTTATTCCAGGAATCTACCACTTTCTGTGTTTTAAAAATATAAAAGCTACCTCTGACAATCTACCCTCCCCCCCCATACTTACCTCTGCTCACAGATGTTCTCTGGTATTGGTCTTTGGCACCCTGGAGAAAAGGCACTGGATGTTCACTCTCTCGATGCCTCACATAATCTTGTACACCTCTATCAGGTCACCTCTCATTCTCCTTCACTTCAAAGAGAAGAGCCCTGGCTTTCTCATAAATCATGCTCTCTAATCCTGACAGTATCCTGCTTAATTTCCTCTGCACCCTCCCTAAAGCTTCCACATCCTTCCTATAACGAGGTGATCAGAATTGAACTCAATACTCCCAAGCATGGTCTAACCAGAGTTTTATAGAGCTGCAGTATTACCTTGGGGGTCTTGAACTCAGTCCCCCAACAAAGGAAGGGCAACATACCATAAGCCATCTTAATCACCCTGTGAATTCTATGGACATGGACCCCAAGATCCATCTGTTCCTCCACACTGCTAGAAATCCTACCATTACTCCTGTACTCTGCCTTCAAGTCGATCTCGTAAGGCACATCACTCACACTTCTCCAGTTTGAACTCTCTCTCTCACTTCTCAGCCCAGCTCTGCATCCTATCAATGTCCCATTATAAACTACAACAACGTTCTACACTATCCACAACACCACCAATCATCGTGTCATCTGCAAACTTACTAATCCGCCCTTCCACTTCCTCATCGAAGTCATTATAAAAATCATAAAGAGCTTTGCTCTTCAGTTTTTGTGTTTTCTCTCCATTTAGAAAATAGTCAACTGTTTCATTTCTTCTACGAAAGTGCATGAAACACTTCCTGATGCTGTATTCCATCTGCCATTTCTTTGCTCATTCTCCTAATCTGTCTTTCTTCTACAGTCTCTCTACTTCCTCAAAACTACCTGCTCCTCCACTTATTTTCATATCGTCTGCAAACTTCGCAGCAAAGCCATTAATTCCATAATCCAAATCGTTGACATATAACGTAAAAATAATCTGTCCCAACACAGGCTCCTGTGGCCAGCCCCCAACTAGAAAAGGCTCCCTTTGTTCCCAATCTTTGCCTCCTGTTCATCAACCATTGCTTTATCCATGCTAGAATCTTTCCTGTAAAACCATGGACTTGTAGCTTGTTAAGCAGCCTCATGTGTGGCACCTTGTCAAAGGCCTTCTGAAAATCCAAGTGTACACAACATCAACCGATTTTCCTTTCTCTATCCTGCTTGTTGTTTGTTTAAAGAATTCCAGCAGACTTGTCAGACAGTATTTTCCCTTGAGGAAACCATGCTGACTATGGATTATTTTATCTTGTGCCTTCAAGTACCCTAAGACCTCATTCTTGATACTCAACTCCAACATCTTCCCAACCACAAAGGTCAGACGAAATGGTCTATAGATTCCTTTCTTCTGAGCCTCTCCCTTTTTGAAGAGTGGAATGACATTTTCAATTTTTCAGACTTCCGGAACCATTCCAGAATCTGCTGATTGTTGAAACATCATTGCTAATTGCCTCCACAATCTCTTCAGCCACCTCTTTCAGAACCCTGGGCTGTACACCATCTGGGTCCAGTATCCAAGGTATCTTCAAGGGACGTACCTCAGAAAGGTTTGTCCATCATTAAGGACCCCAATACCCAGGGCATGCCTTCTTTTTGTTATTGTCAGGAAGAAGATACAGAAACCTGAAGGCACACACTCAGTGATTCAGGAATAGCTTTTTCCCTTCAGCCGTCCAATTCCTAAATGGAACCCATGAACACTACCTCGTTTTTTATTATTTCTGTTTTTTCAACTATTTTTAATCTAACTACACACACACACTATATATATAGTTTTTATATATATATAGAGTAACTGATTTACTTTTTTTAAAATATTATCATGTATTGCATTACACAGCTGCTGCAAAGTTAACAGCTTTCACAATATATGCTGGTGATACTAAACCTGGTTCAGATTCTAATTCTGATCATCTTGAATGTTACAATGAAAATGGAGATTTAGAGGATGCAGTTGTCAAAAGCATTGTATGAAGGCAGTCCATTATCTGCACTAGATGTCTGCACTGATTTTGTTCATTAACAGTCAATCAAAAGAACACAGCAGGTGAACTCTGTAGGTAACTAATAGAAACTAATGCACAGTTTTATAGTATTGCAGAGATATTGGTTGTGCTCCAGTTTGTTCTGCATTTCATTTAAATACATAATTTATTACTGTTAAACAGTAGTTTGTCTTTTATATAACTTTTAGCTATTTTCAAAAAACTTTGGCTAATTGGGCCAAAACGTACTGGTCCTGAAGAGTCCCAGTTAACTAGAATCCTCTATATACAAAATTATGAGAGGTACAGATAAGGTAGGTAGTCAAGAGCTCTCTCCCCCCACCCCAACCAGGTGGAAATGTCAGGTACTAGTGAAGATAGTTTGAAGGTGAAAAGGAGCAGGGCATGTTTAAAGACAAGCCTTCCCTTGCACACAGTCAGTGGGACAGCTGCCAGGAGCAGTGATAGAATAGCAATGGTTATGAGGCATCTGGACAGCCTGGGAGTAGAGGGATAATGACCACACGCAGGCAGGTGGGATTAATTGGGTTTGGCATCACTGTGATCTGAAAGGCCTGTTCCCATGCTGCACTGCTCTGTGTAGTGTAGAATACCACTGTAGTCTCTGTATCTGTGATCGTTAACAACCTCGCATTCTCAGTGGCTACTTACCCTAACCACTAGCCACTATCAAGGACATGTATACAGAAAGGTGCTGGAAGAGGGCCAGTAACATCATGAAGGATCCTGCCCACCCTGCTCATGGACTGTTTGCCCCACTCCCATTATGGAGGAGACTACTATGTAGCACCCACACCAGAACCACCAGACTCAAAAACAGTTACTTTCACCAAGTAGTGAGGCTGATCAACACCTCCACCCTCTAACTCCGCCACTACTTTATTATTTCCTGTCAGTGACCTTATGTCCAGCCTAGCGTCACTTTATGGACATACAATACAATTGATGTATATAAGTGTAATGCCCTGGTTAAGATTTCTACTGCTATGCTGTGAGGTAGCGTATATTAGCAAATTTCTGTAAAAGCAGTGTGCCATGCTGGAAAGTGTGTTTTGGCTTTGGCTAAGGAAAAGAACCATGTTGTCCAACTTAGGATAGTGAGTCAACTAATCAGAACTGTGGGGAAGAGTTTTCTGAAGGACAGTAGTCTGGTTCGGGAGGGTTTGGCAGGAGCTGCGGAGCAGGTCAGGAGGGAAGATGCCGCAGAATGCCATCGGAAGGGGAATCCCTGTTGCACAAAGTGCTTTGTGCAGATGAGTGGCTCCAAGGCGAAAGGGACAATACTGCTGAGAGAGAGAGCCAGTTTGTTTGAGTTGGAGCTTGAGGGAAGTTTGGAATGTGTTGTGTGTTTTCACGTAGACTGTGGATCCAGAGTGTGAATTAAAGATGACTTCAGTGGGAGTTCCTATGGTCATGTGCACATTGGACTGGTTTACCTGTAATGGACCCTTTTCATCTTCATATTACTGTTTGATAAAGCTGAAATTTGTAAATATACTTTCTTTATAATTTTATGAGGTGTATAATCTGTTATTTCTGGCCAACGGACAACTCTGTATGGGCAGCATTTAAGACCATAAGATATAGGAGCAGAATTAGGCCATTTGGCCCATCGAGTCCGCTCCACTATTTCATCATGGCTGATCCAATTTTCCACTCAGCCCCAATCTCCTGTCTTCTCCCCGTATCCCTTCATGCCCGGACCAATCAGGAATCTGTCAAGCTCAGACTTAAATATACATCCGGTTTTGACCAGCAGCCAATTTGGACATCAGAAGTTTGCAGGGGAGGGGACTTCAGTCAGGAACACTGCTGAGGATAAAAGACAGAAGCGTAATGGCAGCGTAATAGAGCTTTGACCAGCGGCCAGTCGACTTTTGGGATTAAGTAGTAAGAGCAAATTAAAGGAAGACAGGGGCAAGCGCAGCGGCCATCATCTGAGTGGACAGAGTCAGAGTGGTGATCTTAAGGTTTTAGCATGTCATGGCTTCAGCAAAGAGAGGCTTCACTCAGAGAAAGTGAAGGAAAGAAAAGCCAAGTTTTTTTCCTTCTCTTTATATCTGCTCAGCTCGGTAGAGATGCCAGGCAGGATAGTAGAATGCTCCTCTTGTGGGATGTGGGAAGTCAGGGAGACCTCCAGTATCCCTGACAACTACAACTGCGAGAAGTGCATCCAGCTGCAGATTCTAACAAACTGCATTAAGGAGTTGGAGCTGGAGCTGGATGAACACCGGATCACTTGGGAGGTTAAAGGGTGAATGACAGGACATATTGAGGGATTGTTACACCCAAGGTGCAGGACACTGGAAATCGGGTGACAGTCAAGAAGGAGAAAGGATTTAAGGAGCCAGTGCAGAGTACTGCTGTGGCCATCCTCCTCAACAATAGGTTTATCACTTCGGAAACTGTCGGGGGGTGGGGAGGGTGGGGGGGATGACAAGAAGGGGGAAGAGGCATGCTGTGAAGATCGAGGATTCATTGGTTAGGGGAATGGACGGGAGGTTCTGTGGGCGAGAATGAGATTCCTGGATGGTAGGTTGCCTCCTGACTGCCAGGGTCCAGGATATCTTGGATCAAGTCCTCAGCATTCTTAAGTGGGAGTGTGAACAGCCAGGAGTCGTTGGTCCATGTAGGTACCAATGACATGGGTAGGACAAGTGATGAGGTTCTGCATAGGGAGTTGAGGGAGTTAGGTGCTAAGTTAAAGGGCAAGACCACCAGGGTTGTGATCTCAGGATTGCTACCTATGCCACGTGCTAGTGGGGCTAGAACTAGGAAGATTATATAGTTTAACACCTGGCTAAAGAGTTGATGAAGGAGGAAGGGCATAAGATTTTGGATCATTGATCTCTCTTAGGTTGGATCAGTACAGAAGGGACAGTTTGCACCTGAACTGGAGGGGGACAAATATCCAAGTGGGAAGGTTTGTTAGTGCTACACAGTGGGTTTGAGCTAGAGTTGTAGGGGATGCCAGAGCAGTTAGCAGAGAGGTTGTGGAGACAGATGATGGTAAAACCTCAGACACATGAGGAATCAAAAGGTTGAACAACAAGAGGGTGAAAAGGGCGAAGGTGTTGTATCTGAATGCACACAGTATATGAAATAAGGTAGATGAACTTGCAGCACATGTACAGATTGGCAGGTATAATGTTGTAGGCTTCACAAAATCATGGCTGAAAGATTATAGCTGGGAGATCCATGTCCAACGATACACATTGTATTGAAAGGATAGGAAGGCAGGCAGTGGCGTTGCTCTGTTGAATCATTGTGGATAGAGCTAAAAGGGCAATGTTACAATAGTCATGGGGGATTTCAATATGCAGGTAGGTTGGGAAAATCAGATTGGTGCAGGATTACAGGAAGGGGAATTTCTAGAGGCCTACAAGATGGCTTTTTAGAGCAGCTCGTGGTTGAGGCCACTAGTGGATCAGCTGTTCTGGATTGGGTGTTGTGCAATGAACCAGAGAGAGTTTAAGTTTGAAGAACCCTCAGGGGTAAGTGATCATAATATGATCGAATTCATCCTGAAATTTGAGAAGGAGAAGCTAAAGTCAGATGTATCAGTATTACAATGGAGTAAAGGGAATTACAGAGGCATGAGAGGAGTTGGCCAGAATTGATTGGAAAAGAACACTGGCAGGGATGACGGCAGAGCAGTAATGGCTGGGATTTCTGGAAGCAATTTAGAAGGCATAGAATATATACATCCCAAAGAGGAAGAAGTATTTAAAGGGAAAGATGACACAACCAATCAATGGCAACATAAAAGCTGAAGAAAGGGTATATAATAGAGCAAAAATTAGTGGGAAGCTTTTAAAAGCCAACAGAAGGAAACTAAAAAAGTTGTGAAAAAGGTGAAGATGGAATACGAAAGTAAGCTAGCCAATAGTATTAAAAAGGATGCCAGAAGTTTCTTCAGATAACTAAAGAGAGGTGGGAGTGGATATCGGACCACTGGAAAACAATGCTGGAGAGGCAGAAACGGGGTCAATGAAATAGATCAACTGAATAAGTATTTTGTGTCAGTTTTCACTATGGAAGAGCCTAGCAGTATTGTGGAAGTTTCAGGTGTCAGGGAGCAGGAAGTGTGTGAAATTACCATAACTCGAGAGAAGGTTCTTGGGAAACTGAAAGGTCTGAAGGTAGATAAGTCACCTGGACCAGATGGTGTACACCCCAGGGTTCTGAAAGAGGTGGCTGAAGAGATCGTGGAAACATTGGTAATGGTCTTTCAAAAGTCACTAGATCCTGGAATGGTTCTGGAAACTGGAAAATTGTAAATGTCACTTCACTCTTCAAGAAGGGCGAGAGGTTGAAGAAAAGAAACTATAGGCCATTTATCTATCCTCAGTGGTTGGGAAGATGTTTGAGTTGATTATTAAGGATGAAGTCTCAGGAGTCAGCATGCTTTCCTCAAAGGACAGTGTTCGCTCAACATAACACGGCGTTTGCTCAAATCGAGATTTCTTTAATCGGAACATCAGAATATTCCTGTTTGGTTAAACCCCAAATCATACAGACAATAGACCTAAATTGTTTTTGAAATGTGGCCTTCTCACCACTGAGTCATGTGGCTGTTGCAGAGCTAACTAACGAGCCAAGTTTATATATGAGCCCGGTGAGAGGATTACATAAGCTATCTTCCGTATTTACATTTATTGTGTTCTATCGGATCTGGAGTAACAATTATTTTGTTCTCTTTACATTTGTGTACAAGAAGTAACATTAAGCAATCTTGAATCTTGAGAACTCCCTCTCACTTTTTGATATTTTTTTTTATGAATGCACCACCAGACAGTGAACCAATTTCCTTCTTCATTGGTCACCACAACAATCTTAGAAATATACCTTTCAAATGATCTCTGATTTGTCCTTCTTTTGTTCCCAGCTGAGAAACTCCAGAACCTGGTTGTGGGGAATAGATCATCGGCAGAAGAATTACTAACACATTTAGAGAATGCCACTTGGGAGATTATACAAAGAAAAAATATAAAGAGGTATCAAAATTCTGTGATCTTAATCTGCCTCTCTTTAGCTCTGTTATGGCTTAGCCTCGTTATGTCAATAATAACATTGAGCTTATGTAATAGTCTTCAGGTTGGGTGATTATCAGTTTCTCTAACTCCCAGTAATTTCTCCCCCTCCCCCTTCTCTCTTTATTTCTCTCCCCCATTTTGGCTCCCCTTTCACCTATTTTCCTTTCCTCACCTGCACATCATCTCCCTCTGATGATCCTCCTCCTTACCTTTCTCCCACGATCCACTCCTCTCCTATCTTCAACCCTTTACCTCTTCTACCTATCACCTTCCAACTTCTTACTTAATCTCCTCCCACCCACCCACCCACCTTCTCACCTGGTTTTACCTGTCACCTGCCAGTGTGTACTTCCTCTCTCCCTGACCTACCACCTTCTTCTGGCCTCTGCCCCTTTCCCTTCCAGTCCTGATGAAGAGCCTTGACCCAAAACTGTTTATTAATTTCTATAGATACTGCCTGCTGGCTGAGTTCCTCCAGCATTTAGTGTGTATTTAATTGCAGGGTATCTTTCGAAGCTGGTCAGGAGTGGTCACTGATGGCCCAGTTCTGCAAGCTTCATGGCATCACGCTCAGTGTGGCCTACCTGCAGGCCTGTGCACAGGAGGATGACTGGCTACAGTTTATGATCTTTGCTCAACTTCACAACTACCAACCAGAAGAGGTAAAATGTTTGAGATATTACAGTATCTACTCCCTATAGACTACCCTATGGATAACCTAGCCTATCAATACTCATCATAATTTTATATGCCTCAGTCATGTCCTCTCCTTAATTCTTAAGTCTTAATTCTAACTGGTCATTTAAGGTTTAAACAAACATACAAATACTTAGCAAACTAAGTGAAGAGCTGAAAAGCAAGGAAGGCAGGTTCGGTGTTGTCATTTAAAGTAAAATGGATAGGTATATGGACAGGAAAGGAATGGAGGGTTATGGGTTGAGTGCGGGTCAGTGGGACTAGGTGAGAGTAAACGTTCGGCATGAACTAGAAAGGCCGAGATGGCCTGTTTCCGTGCTGTAGTTGTTATATGGTTATATGGTTAACCTTGGCCATTCCAAGGAGAACTGGCCAAACTTCTCCTGTCTCTCCTCATCCCAGGCAAAGTCCTGGTGGATCTCTTCTGTGCCTTCTGCAACACTCTGTTGGATTTCTTGTTATTTTTCTCATCCTTGGGGTTCTCCTGGGGGTCAAGAATGGCAGGGAGTCTTAATTCTTACTGGTCATTTAAGGTTTAAGCAAACATACAAATACTTAGCAAACTAAGTGAAGAGCTGAAAAGCAAGGAAGGCAAGGATAAAACTCCATCTCGGGTATAGTTGAGATAACAGAATAATCCTTGGATAAGTATAAACCAGTCACTGGTTGCACAATTACATCACGTGGGTAATGTGCTAATACTGTACTTAGCCAACTGCTGTACCACCTTCCACAAGTAAATGGGGACGAACCACCACGTACTGTGAAAAAAACATGAGCTTGCTTAAAAATGTGCAAATCATGACTAAGCTATGACTTTAGTCTTAAATTAATTCATCTACTATCTTATAAAAAGCATTAAAAAACAGTGGTTTCCAACAACTATCATGTCCTTCCTAAAGCATGATGACCACAACAATGTGCACTACTCCAACTGAGGTTTTATTAAGTAACTTTGTCACGTGTACATCAAAGCATCGAACATACAGTGAAATGTGTCATTGGTGTCACAACCAACACAGTCTGAGGATGTGCTGGGGTCAGCCTGCAGGTCTTATCGTGCCTACGGTGCCAACATAGCATGTCCACAACTCACGAGCCCTAACCGTAGGTCTTTGGTCTGTGGGAGGAAACTGGAGCGCCCAGCAAAAACTCACAAAGTCAAGGGGAAAACATGCAGACTCCTTACAGACAGTGGAGGAAATTAAACCATGACCTGACCCCTGGCACCGTAAAGCGATCTGCTAACTACTACACTTCCCTATGCTCTTGCGCTAACCTTCCCATTTCTGACCCTCCTCTGTAACCAGTAGTACTAGAACTAGCATTAAATAATAATAATAAATACTTTATTGATCCGGAGTGGGAAATTCTTTTGTTACAGCAGCAACACACTTAGCAGTGTGCAAGTTAACCAGTAATAGAGTACAGAATAATATGCACAATAATAATTTACCAATGTGCAATAATAATTAACAAAATAATGAAACAGAGATTAGGTCCGGGGTTCAGCTGCAGAATAAAGTTCTTTTCTCCAGTTTGCCCAACGTGTGCTAAAGACTTGGTCTCAAGAGTTCATTCCTGCTCCAATGGTATTTTTCTTCCATTAGTTTCTAGTTCTCTTCAAAACAGGATGGCTTGTTGAAGACATAAATTTCTTTTTACCCAGAGGACGAGGAAAACTTTCATCAGTCTGGGTAAAAATTTCAACAAAGAACATAAATTTGTATGACCTGTTCCCTGGAGTTTCTTGTTTAGTTAATAAATTATTCTTGCATCATTGCAGTAATTTTCGTCACTGGCATCTGTCAAAGGACAATCTGGTGCTGCTGCAGTGAGTTAATTCCTTTAGTACTTTCTCCATATGTGACTGATTGCCTGACAGCAAAGGTCCAACTGGGAGATATCTGTCAATAGATCTAGACAATTGTTAGTGCGACTTTCTCACCCTTGTAAACTGGATGCTTTCACTGTGTGATATTAGGAGTTTTTGTAAAATATGAGGCGATCTCATTGAAGGATAAGTCTCTGAGCCAGGTGATGGGGATAGACAATGAGAGGCTGCTTCCTTCAGATGGATAGTCTGGAGCCAGAGGGAATTCTCAGGATGAAGGCTCAGCCATCTGGGGTGGGATGATTCCTTCAGGCAGAGGGTTGGAAATGTTTGGAGATTTCTACTCCAGGACTCTTCAGTTCATGAGGATGTAATGTTGAGTCTTTATAAGGCATTAGTGAGGCCTCATTTGGAGTATCGTGGGCAGTTTTGGGCCCCTTATCTAAGAAAGGATGTGCTGACGTTGGAAAGGGTCCAGAAGAGGGTCAAGAGAATGATCCCGGGAATGAAAGAGTTACCCATATGAGGAGTGTTTGATGCCTCTGAGCATTTACTTGCTGGAGTTTAAAAGAATGAGGGGGGATCTTATTGAAACCTATTGAATGTTGAAAGGTCTTGATAGAGTGGATGTGGAGAGGATGTTTCCTTTAGTAGACCAGAGTGCTCAGCTTCAGAATAAAGGTGTGTCCATTTAGAACAGGTGAGGAGGAATTTCCTCAGTCAGAGTGTAGTGAGTCTGTGCAATTCGTTGCCACAGGCAGCTGTGGAGGCCAAGTCATTGGGTGTATTTAAGGCAGAGGTTGATAGATTCTTGATTAGTCAGAGCATGAAATGTTATGGGAAGAAAGCAGGAGATTGGGGTTGAGAGGGAAATCGGTGAGCCATGATGAAGTGGCAGAGCAGGCTCTACGTACCGAATGGTCTAATTCTGCTCCTATGTCTTACGGTGTTAAGGACTTATGACTAAAATCAATAGATCATTGGCCCTAAGAGAATCACAGTTTAATGGAATCAGGCAGAGTTCGCCATAACCTTGAATAGTGATGCATAGAATGGCTGCACTGGGTCAGACAAGCTGCAGAGGGTTGCAAACACAGTCAGCTCCATTTGTGGACTAACCTCTCACCATCAAGGACACCTTCAAAAGGCAATGCCTCAAAAAGGCGGCATCTATCATTAAGGACCCTCATCACCCAGGACATGCCCTCTTCTCATCGCTGCCATCAGGGAGGAGGTATAGGAGCCTGAAGACATGCAGTCAATGTTTCAGGAACAGCTTCTTCCCCTCTGCCATCCCATTTCTGAGTAGACAATGGCCCCATGAACACTACATCAGTATTTTTCCCCACTCCTTTTCCATTACTTACGTAATTTTGTGTGTGTGTGTGTGTATTTTTTTAAAGTTGAAGTACCCCTTATCTGAAATAGTTGGGGCTGGAAATATTTCGAATTTCGGATAAGGGCTGCTCAATCTGTGTATTGCAATGTACTGCTGTTGCATAACAACAGATTTCACAACATATGCCAGTGATATTAAACCTGACTCTGATTCTGTATGGCCGCAGCTGTTCCTGTTATGTTCCTGTGATTCCTTTGTACTTTCTGAAGGTAATGAGACAAATCTTTTGTTGCCTCCAACTCGGTGTCTGCACTACCTCTAAACAGTGCTGTTTGTTTCCGTCTGGCTGACACCACATCAGCTGGCTGCTTGCTAAACCTGTATCACGTTAAACTCACTACAATAATAGTCTTCCTCCATTTTCCGTTCTGGCCTTACAGTTATCTTAGCACAGAGCCTTGTCCAAAATACATCAGGTTCTTGGTACAAGTTCTTCTTTCACCCAGAAGATGAGGAAAATTTTCATCAGTCTGGACAAAGAATTGGAACTCTCAATTCCTGTGTTGTGAGCAAACTATGCATACACAGAGAATGGGAGGCATCAACATAGGCCACACACACAAAATGCTGGTGGAACTCAGCGGGCCAGACAGCATCTATGGAAAAAAGTACAGTTTACATTTCAGTAAGAGACTATTTGTCCTGTCCGGCCCAAAATGTCAACAGTCCTGCCGATGGGTCTCAGCCAGAAGTGGTGACTGACTACTTCTTTCCATAGATGCTGCCTGGCCTGCTGAGTTCCTCCAGCATTGTGTGTGTGTGTTGCTTGGATTTCCAGCATTTGCAGATTTTCTGTTGTTTGTGGCATCACAGGAGGTAGCCTGAGGCACTCAGCTGCCAATATCCTCATTGTTATCAGGGCTGTTCAGTGTTTGTTCAGCCTTTGACATTGACAGGCATTCAGTAGCACTTGGCATAAATTTTTAAAAACAAAATTATTGCTTGTAAATAAAAAATATCCTTTAATATTTTTAAACCATGTTAAGAGGATTGGAAATTTTTGGAGTTTTCTATCCCAGGACACTCAGTTGTTGAGTTCATGACTGAAATCAATAAATCATTGGCCCAAAGGGAATTACTGTTTGTGGGTATCAGCAGAGTTAGTCATAGCCTCTGAATAGAATAGTATGGTGGCACAACAGTAAACGCAATGCTTTACAGCGCCCGCGATTCGGGTTCAACTCTGTTGCTGTGTGTAAGGGGTTTGTACATTCACCATGGGCTTCCTTCAGGTGCTCCAGTTTCCTCCCACATTCAAAAGACAGAAGGGTTCGTGTTAGGCTGAGGGCATGCTATGTTGGCACCGAAAGCATAGTGACACTTGCGGCTGCCCCCAGCACATCCTCTGACTGTGACAGTCACTGACTCAAATGACACATTTCACTTTTTTGATATTAATGTCAAGTCACTTTTTATTGTCATTTTGACCATAACTGCTGGTACAGTACACAGTAAAAACGAGACAACATTTTTCAGGACCATGGTGCTACATGAAACAATACAAAAACTACACTGAACTACGTAAAACAACACAAAAACGACACTAGACAACAGACCTACCCAGGAGAGCATAAAGTGCACAAAACAGTGCAGGCATTACAATAAATGATAAACAAGACAATTGGCACAGTAGAGGGCAGTAAGTTGGTGTCAGTCCAGACTCTGGGTATTGAGGAGTCTGATTGCTTGGGGGAAGAAACTGTTACATGGTCTGGTCGTGAGAGCCCGAATGCTTTGGTGCCTTTTCCCAGATGGCAGGAGGGACAAGAGTTTGTATGAGGGGTGCGTGGGGTCCTTCATAATGCTGTTTGCTTTGCGGATGCAGCGTGTAGTGTAAATGTCTGTAATGGCAGGAAGAGAGACCCCGATGATCTTCTCAGCTGACCTCATTGTCCGCTGCAGGGTCTTGCAATCCGAGACAGTGCAATTTCCAAACCAGACAGTGATGCAGCTGCTCAGGATGCTCTCAATACAACCCCTGTAGAATGTGATGAGGATGGTGGGGGGGGAGATGGACTTTCCTCGGCCTTCACAGAAAATAGAGACGCTGCTGAGAAGCTAATCTTTAAATCTTATAAAAAAGATACTTTTACATTCTGCACAACAATTAAATACAAAAAAGCTAATGACTCTGAAAAAGTTACTAAGCAACTTTCCCCTGTCCACTGTACAGTGGATTCGTTAGCTGAGACACATTGGGACCAGTACATTATGAGCTAATTAAGCGGCTGCCCCTAATTAGCCGACATTTTATGGAAATAGTTAAAAAAGTATAAAAAAGACAAACTGTGTAAAAACAAAATATATTTAAATGAAACACAGATATACTGTTCTATAAAACTTCTAATACCAGAGGACATAGCCTCAGAAAAGAGGGGCCTCCTTTTGGAATGGAGGTGAAGAGGGATTTATTTAGCCAGAGGTTGGTGAATCTGTGGAATTCTTTGCCACAGGCAGCTGTGGAGGCTGTCTTTATGTGTATTTTAGGCAGAAGTTGATAGATTCTTGATTGGTCAGGACATGAAGGGATGCGAGGAGAGGGAAGGAGATTGCGACTGAGAGGAAAATTGGATCAGCCATGATGAAATGGCAGAGCAGACTCAATGGGCCAAATAGCCTAATTCTGCTCCTATGTCTTATGGTCTAAAAATAGTACAAGTTGAGCACCCCTTATCGGGATGTGTTTCAGATTTTAAAATATTTGCGTCTATATATTTGCGTCTTATAGAAAGGACCCAAGTCTAAACACGAAATCCATTTCCATTACATGTACAGCTTATACATACTCCCTGAAGATAGTTGTATATAATATTTTTAATAATTTTGTGCATGAAACAGTAATGTGTACATTGAACCATCAGATAGGTAAGCTATCACTACCTCAGCCACCCAGCTGGACAGTCAGTGGCTATTTGGCATTGCTGTCATTCCCAGCTCAGAATTTATGTAGAAACTGATGCCAGCAGGGCCCTTCTCCGGGCACATGAGGTCATTTCACAGAACTCTCTGGTCTGCAGAACTCTTTCTGCATCGCCTGGGAACCTTCACAGTGTCTTGTAGAATTTTCCATTTGTAGCACTAATTCAATGCTCAAAAAAATTACAGATTGTGGAAACTTGGATAAGGGGTGCTCAACGGTATTAGTTCCTAATAGTTATCGACTGAGGAATTCATCCATTGTGTGCAATGAAGAAATCAGCGCATCACCTAGTGCAGATAATAAACTGTATTCATACAATGCTATCGATGATGCATCCTCCAAATCTTCATTTTCATTGAAACATTCAGGATGATTGTAAATACCTTCAAATTCTTTGTAGTTCCTAACTTGCTGAAGAGTGAAATCGTTTCATTTTCACTCCTGGCCATTCCTGGCATCTCCAAGCCTGAATGCTTGAAACCACAGTGAGCAAAACAGTTCTGAGCTGTCTTCCTGCTTATTTCTCACCAACTCTCAGGGACAAAAATCACTGCTTTTTGAGCTCACACATCTGCAAGTGACACTATTTAAAAACTGCTCACTCTAAGCATGGTATAAGATCGATCAACCACACAAGCGTGCAACTGATGCTAGTTAGAACCTGTTCAGCAAGTTTCCTGTCTCAATTAAGTAGCATAGTGTCCCAAATAAACCAAAGGAATCCCAGCTTTTTTTCCCCAATGAGGTTTTGTTCTTTAAGAGTTGTCCCAAAAAAGCAGCTGCCCCGATTAATGAATGGTCCAGTTAACCAGAGTCCACTGTAGTTGTCTTCGGTTTGACCTGGCACAAGCCTGGTGAGCACTTCTTCCATCCTCAGAGCTGCCAGCCTGCTGCAGTGCCTTTAGACCCCATGGCACAGCAAGCACACCCAAAGGTGCTGCTCGAACACACACCAGCAGGGTGCTCTGCGAGTTCCTGTCATCAATGTTGGAAGTTCTGCACAAATAGCCTGAAGCTGAAGAAATGTTCTTGCAGGTTTTGCAATGTTTTGGTGATACAAGTAGAAAAGCATTTCCCTTTGATGCCCTCCTCTCATTGCTGATATTGGGGAGGAGGTACAGGAAACCGAAGGGTCACACTCAAAAATTCAGGAACAGCTCTTCCCCTCCATATTTCTGAATGGTCTGTAAGCACTGCCGCATTATTCCTTTCTTTTGCACAGCTTAATTTTGTGATTTATAGTAATGTTATGACTTAGTACTGTACTGCTGCAGCAAACCATTTTCACATTGTTTCAGTCAATGGCAATAAATCTGAATTAGATTTTGACTTTGATAATAAATTTCAAGTCTGGGGCATTTGGGACTGTGGTGCTTTGAACTTTAATTTCTCACACATCAATACTGCTGGTTCCTGGTTTAGTTCATAAAGGTACCACAGTCCCAAATGCCCCAGGTTTGAAAGTGAACCTATATTAAACTAACTGAAGCAACACACACAAAAGATTGAAGGAACTCAGCAATTCAGGCAGCATCTTTGGTAAAGAGTAAACAGCTGATGTTTTGGGCTGAGACACTTCTTCAGGACTGAGAAGGAAGGGTGAAGATTCCTGAATAAAAAAGGTGGGGGGTGGGGAAGGAGGCTAGCTGGAAGGTGATAGGTGAAGCCAGGTGGGTGGGAAAGGTCAAAGGCTGGACAACAATGAATAAGGGGGAGTTGATTGACAGTAAAGAGAGCTTTTGGTACATTGGCCTTTATAAATCAAAGTATTGAGTATAAGAGTTGGAATGTAATGGTGAGGTTGTATGAGACATTGGTGTGAACAAATTTGGAGTATTGTGTGCAGTTTTGGTTACCTAATTACAGGAAGGATGTTAATAAGGTTGAAAGAGTGCAGAGAAGGTTTACAAGGATGTTGCTGGGACTTGAGAAACTGAGTTACAGAGAAAGGTTGAATAGGTTAGGACTTTATTCCCTGGAGCGTAGGAGAATGAGGGGTGATTTGATAGAGGTGTATAAAATTATGATGGGTATAGATAGAGTGAATGCAAGCAGGCTTTTTCCACTGAGGCCAGGGGAGAAAAAAAGAGGTCATGGGTGAAGGGGGAGAAGTTTAAAGGGAACATTAGGGGGGCTTCTTCACGCAGAGAGTGGTGGGAGTGTGGAATGAGCTGCCAGATGAAGTGGTGATTGTGGGCTCACTTTTGACCTTTAAGAAAAACTTGGTCCGGCTTATAGATGAGAGGTGTACGGAGGGATATGGTCCAGGTGCAGGTCAGTGGGACTAGGCAGAAAAATGGTTTGGCACAGCCAAGAAGGGCCAAAAGGTCTGTTTCTGTGCTGTAATGTTCTATGGTTCTATGTAAGAAGTTAGAGTGCGGAAAAGAGGAAGGCGGGGTGGGGTGGGGGGAGAGAATTTATTCACCAGAAGGAGAAATTGATATTCAAGTTGGAGGGTACCCAGGTGGAATATAAGGTGTTTCTCCTCCACCCTGAGGAACTCTGCAGGTCAGACAGCGATCGTGGAAGGCTGAGACCCTTCTTCAGGACTGCCCTTATATGGAGCCTCAGTATGTTTTTGCACCATGTGGCATGGGAAGGTGGAATCTGTCATCGTCATTTCCTGTGCTCCTTAGTGGAAAGTATGGATGGCATAGGACGATTAAATGTGCATTCTACTGCCCCACCTAGACATGGGTTGAGGGAGTGTGCAAGCTCTTGGAAATCGCCTGGAGAGATGCAAAGGATTAAAAGATGACAAATCAGAATCAGGTTTGTTATCGCTGTCGTGAAATTTGTTGTTCTGCAGCAGTAGTACATTAAAAAAATTACTGTAGGTTACAATAAGAAATAATTAAACAGTGCAAAAAGAGCAAAATAGTGAGGTGGTGTTTCTTATTCATGGATCATTCTGACATCTGATGGCTGAAGGGAAGAAGCTGTTCCTAAAAATGTTGAGTGTGGATCTTCGGGCTCCTGCAACTCCTCAATAAGGGGGAACATCCTGGATGGTGAGAGTCCTTAATGATGGATGGCATCTTATTGAGAAAGGAGGCATCCATCATGACTCAGGTGGACTATGCATATTGTGCAAAATGTCTTGGTGTAGCAGCACCTTTGAGTGTAGGAGGGGATGAGACCTTGACAGCTTATCTTTTCAAAAATAAAAATACTCAGTTTTGAATTGGAATTGCTTTAGTTTCAATTCAGTGTGCTTATCCATAGACCTGAGACAGTAGATCTATCCGCCTTCCTCCACATGAGAAAAATAACAAATTGTCAGAATAGTTCAGTTGGGAAAAAAGTAAAGCTTAGGTTTGTCAAGGCCAGTTACTCAACAGTCGTGACCATTTTCCCAGAAGATAGTAAATTGCTTTAGGTATCCTGAGCTGTTAGTCACACTAAGAAGGTACTGTAAGAATTGTCTTGCTTTGTCTTGCTGTAAAATCAACCCTGTCTTTATGTTCCATCTGGTCCTTTCCATTAGGTAAAGGGATTGCTGAAAGACTTCAGCCCCGTTCTTCAGGAACACCTGACTCTGGCCTTTCAGAATTTGCAATATGTTTCACAAGAAAAGCCACCAGGTTGCACTGAGGTGAAGAAAGAGAGCGAGCCCACACGGGATCTTTTTCAAGTCCTCTATAAGTGCCAGGAGAGCACAAATCCTTGGCGTTACCTTTTAAGTGAAGCAGTGCGGCAACACGCGCCAGTGTTGAGTGTCCTAGCTGCATGTTTTCAGGTGAGTGGAATATAAATAACATCAGTTACCAAAGCACTGACATTTTTGTGCACAGTATGACAGAAGTAGTATTAATTTTGGAAGCCGTAAGAAGTTTGGAAGAATTTTTCTTTCCAGCGCAGTTGGAATGGTGGATGTTCCTGTCAGGGACATTGGTTAAGGTAAATAGGACAAATGCAGAAAGAAGAAAGGATCGAGGAAAGATCAGGAAAAGTTGTGTGGAGAAAAAAAATGCAAAATGCTAGAGGAACTCAGCAGGTCAGACAGCATCTTTGGAGGGGAATGAACAGTCTACGTTTCAGAATGAGTCCCTTCATCAGGACTGGGGAGGAAAGGGGGAAAAGCCAGAATAAAGTGGTGGAGGGGGGTGGGAAGGGAGAAGCAGCCTTTGTCGTTTACTTTTGAACTTTTTGTCAGCCCTAACCTTTTAACCTGAAATACAAGAGTCAGTGGATGCTGGAAATCTTGGGGACACACAAATAAAAATGTTGAGGATACTCATCATGTCAGACATCTATGGAGAAGAATAAACAGTCAACATTTTAGGCCAAGGCCCTTCTTCAGGACTGGAAAGGAGGGAGCAGAAGTCAGGAGAGGAAGGTGGGAAGAGGGGAAGGAGAATAAGCTGGCAGGTGGTAGGTTAGACCAGGTGAGGGGGAAGGTGGGAGATGATAGGTGAAAGAGCTGAGGGGCTGAAGAAGAAGGAATCTTAACAGGAGAGGACAGTGGACCATGGGAGAAAGGGAAGGAGGAGGGGAATCAGAGGCAGGTGAGGAGAAGAGAAGGGGTAAGAAGGGAACTGGAATAGGAAATGGGAAAAAGAATGGGGGGGGGGGGAGAAATTACTGGAAGTTAGAGAAATCGATATTAGAAGCTATCCAGATGGAAGATGAGGTGTTTTTCCTATAACCTGAGAGAGGCCTCATCATGGCAGGAGAGACTATGGGCCGACAGCTGGCATTAGCAATTTGTAAAAAAATAACAAATAGCCCATTATTCACTAATTTTCATCAGATTGCCCTTCTTTGAAATTTTCTATTCATCACATGGCAAGATTGAATGTAATTATATTATATTCTGATAATCAAAGCCAGACTTTTTTGTCTTAATCTTGAAAAGTGGAGAATTGGCAACATAGAGCACTGCTTAACTACATAGTTTTCAGGATGTGTAATGCAATGAAAAGCTATCTTTCTCCTCTCTAGAATTCCCTCAGAAAGCATATTTTTAAACAGAGAATTAGGGGATTAATCTGGCTTTGCAGAGGAGGCTCTGTGAGGCTCATAAACATGAGATTCGACAGGGACTGGAGATCCAGAGAAAAACACTTAGAATGCTGGAGGAACTCAGTCGGTCAGGCAGTTTCGGCAGAAAGAGATAAAGAGCTGACATTTTGGGCTGAGGCCCTTCATTGTGACTGGAAAGGAACAGCGATAAAGCCAGAATAAGAAGGTGGGGATGGGGAAAGGTGTACAAGATCAAATTTAATCGTTTAATTGTCATTCAATCACACATGAATACAGCCGAACAAACCAGCATTCCTCTGGGGCCAAGGTGCAAAACATACACAACACGTATTCAAAACAGCGAGCAAAAAGAAACATCGTCACACACACAAAAAAAACCACATAGTCCAAGACACCAAGCAACATGTCCCGCAACTTGGTGGTACAATTCCCAACAATCCATCCGGTCATTCCACAAATTGATCACTGGAGATCAACGGGAGAGGCCAGTCCCAACCGAGCACGGGTGCCATGCTACACTCACCTAGTCTCCAACAGCAAACGAGTCTATCATTTGAGGCCTAGTCCTCCCTACAACTGAGCTACACAGCTCCCCTGCCACCAAACAAGGGAAACATTATCGATGTCCAACAGGGTCTTGCGATCGGAAGAGAAACCTCTTATGATGGCAGCTGACAGGTGAAGCCAGGTGAGGGGGAAGGTTGGTGGGTGGGAGAGGGCTAACGAAGTGAGCAGCTGGACCTAATGAAGGGTCTCAGCCCAAAACGTTGACCCCTAATTCGCTTGCATCGATGCTGCCTGACCTGTTGACCACCTCCAGTATTTTGTGTGTGTTACTCTTTGAGGATCACTTTGATTGTCACTTTCTGGACCATTATGACAAATAATTTGAATTGTTCAACTCTAAGAGAGTATAAATTTATGATCCTTAAATAATGTGTCTTTTAATCGAGTCATTAGTACTCAATATGTATAACAAAAAGTTTTGGTATAAATTGAAAACAAGCTAATCGCCAAAAGCCTTGTACTAAATTGTGCAATGGCTTATATAAGCCTTGTGTAATTTGTTCTGCATGTTGCATCTGGAAGTATTCTTGCTCTTGTAACATGGAAATAATGATGCATGAATTACAGCATGCCCTTATGTGTATGGGAGCATATTGTTTTCCTTCCCAGATAAAACTTAAAAGTAAAGTGGGCAAAATAAATGATAATCATTTTCTATTAATTTCCAAAAGCTCCTCAAAGCATTAAGTACCAAAGTGCATCTTCCTGCCCTGTTTCTTCCTCCCGCCCCCCCCCCACCCACTCACTTTAAAACTTTGGAAATAGCTAATGTGGACTTTAGCCTCCAACCTGGAAGCAGCCAAAGACTGACCCCTCTCTGTCCGCATCTAAGAGCAGTCTATTGTTGTTGTAAATAAACTAGCTGTTCTAATTTTGGCTTCCCTGGCAGCTCTATCCTTCTGGCTTCTCAACATCTCAACATCACACCCATTTTTATTCTCCACAAATGTGACAATGAATTCTATTGTCTCAAATTGATCGAGTACAGAGATAGAAGCTTCAGCTGGCAAATTTACATTTTCAGAATGTGGGAGCTAAGTCGAAATTTAGGGCGTACTTAAAGCAAAGCTTGATGGTTCTCGATTAGTAAGGATATCAAAGGTTACAGAGCAGAGGCAGGAGAATAGGGTTGAGGGAGATAATAAATCAACCATGATTGAAGGGCAGAGCATACTCAGTGGGCTGAATGGCCTCATTTGCTCCTATGTTTAATGCTCTAAATTCAACTCAATAGCAACATCTTAAAGTAGATTACCTGGAATTCCATTTATGTGATAGAATATCATATTCAAGGTAAAACTTGTTCATTTGAATATAGAATGTTTCCTCACAGATTTATTGAATGTCACCAGTCTGGCAAATCTTTGCAACTTATGAATTCCACGTAATTCAGTGACCTTGCCTCTCAAGTCAATTGTTCTAAGCTATTTAAAACTCGTCTCAGACGATCTTAACTAAAACATTCATCATTGAAGGGAAATGGTTTTGTCCATAAATCCTGATTATGTAAAGATAAGTTTTCATTCTGCTGCGCACAATCAATCAGTTAACAGATAAAATACAGCTGTAATTTTGCTATAGATGAGATTTTCCAACCATTCTACATTTTTCCTATTAAGGCCCATATGGAAAATTCATGAAATTAAATAGACTCATGAATTTTTAAGTTTGACCCTCTGTCACAACTTTTACTTTTTCTGAAGATGATAAAAAAAATACCTGAAGCAATTAAACTTTGGCCATCATCAATATAATGATAGTATTTTGTCTTTTCTGAATTTAACTGTCTGTGGGGAACATACACTCAGTGGCCACTTTATAGGTACACTTGCTCACTAATGCAATATCTAACCAGCCAATCATGTAAGAGCAACTCAATGCATTAAAATATGAGGACATGGTCAAGAAACTCGGTTGTTTTTCAGACCAACATCAGAATCTGATCTGAGTGACTTTGTGGAGCAATTGTTGGTGCCAGTTGGGGTGGTTTGAGTATCTCAGAAACTAATGATCTCCTAGGATTTCAAGCACAAGTCTCAAGAAGTTGCAGAGAATGGTGTGAATCCAGTGGATGGCAGTTCTGTGGGGGGAAAAGCCTTGTTAATGAGAGGTCAGAGGAGAATGGCCAGACTGGTTCAAGCTGACAGGAAGACGACAGTAACCGTGTGTTGCAGCAGTAGTGTGTAGAAATTCAATTGTCGCTCAGCCATACATGAATACAGCCAAATTAAGCAGCGTTTCTCTGGGGACAAGGTGCAACATGCAGTACCAACAGTCATACACAGCACAAGGCACAAATAGCAACATATAACATAGTAGCAATGCCTTTTAAACGTTGTGACTGTACTTGCCCCCACTACCTCCTCTGGCAGCTTGTTCCATATATTGAAAACCTACCCCTCAGGTTCCCTTTAAATCTTCCCCCTCTCACCTTAAGTCTATGCCCTCTGGTTTTGGACTCCCCTACCCTGCGAACAAGTCAGTGACAATCTCTGAACTGAGGGGTGGTACTGAGAGAGTTTCACACTGTGGGAGGGGTGGTACTGAGGGAGAGTCACACTGTGGGAGGGGTGGTACTGAGGGACGGTCACACTGTGGGAGGGGTGGTACTGAGAGAGGGTCACACAGTGGGAGGGGTGGTACTGAGGGAAGATCACACTGGGAGGGGTGATACTGAGGGAGGGTCACACAGTGGGAGGGGTGGTACTGGGTGAGGATCACACTGGGAGGGGTGGTACTGAGGGAGGATCACACAGTGGGAGGGGTGGTACTGAGGGAGGGTCACACAGTGGGAGGGGTGGTACTGAGGGAAGATCACACTGGGAGGGGTGATACTGAGGGAGGGTCACACAGTGGGAGGGGTGGTACTGAGGGAAGATCACACTGGGAGGGGTGATACTGAGGGAGGGTCACACAGTGGGAGGGGTGGTACTGAGGGAAGATCACACTGGGAGGGGTGATACTGAGGGAGGGTCACACTGTGGGAGGGGTCAGTACTGAGAGAGGGTCACACTGGGGAAGGGGTCAGTACTGAGAGAGGGTCACACTGGGGAGGGGTCAGTACTGAGGGAGGGTCACACTGTGGGAGGGATTGGTACTGAGAGGGTCACACTGGGGAGGGGTCGGTACTGAGGGAGGGTCACACTGGGGAAGGGTCGGTACTGAGAGGGTCACACTGGGGAAGGGTCAGTACTGAGGGAGGGTCACACTGTGGGAGGGATCAGTACTGAGGGGAGGGTCACACTGTGGGAGGGATCGGTACTGAGAGAGGGTCACACTGGGGAAGGGGTCAGTACTGAGAGAGGGTCACACTGGGGAAGGGGTCAGTACTGAGAGAGGGTCACACTGGGGAGGGGTCAGTACTGAGGGAGGATCACACTGTGGGAGGGATTGGTACTGAGAGGGTCACACTGGGGAGGGGTCGGTACTGAGGGAGGGTCACACTGGGGAAGGGTCGGTACTGAGAGGGTCACACTGGGGAAGGGTCAGTACTGAGGGAGGGTCACACTGTGGGAGGGATCAGTACTGAGGGGAGGGTCACACTGTGGGAGGGATCGGTACTGAGAGAGGGTCACACTGGGGAAGGGGTCAGTACTGAGAGAGGGTCACACTGGGGAGGGGTCAGTACTGAGGGAGGGTCACACTGGGAGGGATTGGTACTGAGAGGGTCACACTGGGGAGGGGTCGGTACTGAGGGAGGGTCACACTGGGGAAGGGTCGGTACTGAGAGGGTCACACTGGGGAAGGGTCGGTACTGAGAGGGTCACACTGGGGAAGGGTCAGTACTGAGAGAGGGTCACACTGGGGAGGGGTCGGTACTGAGGGAGGGTCACACTGTGGGAAGGGTTGGTACTGAGAGGGTCACACTGGGGAAGGGTTGGTACTGAGAGAGGGTCACACTGGGGAAGGGGTCAGTACTGAGAGAGGGTCACACTGGGGAGGGGTCAGTACTGAGGGAGGGTCACACTGTGGGAGGGATTGGTACTGAGAGGGTCACACTGGGGAGGGGTCGGTACTGAGGGAGGGTCACACTGGGGAAGGGTCGGTACTGAGAGAGTCACACTGGGGAAGGGTCAGTACTGAGGGAGGGTCACACTGTGGGAGGGATCAGTACTGAGGGGAGGGTCACACTGTGGGAGGGATCGGTACTGAGAGAGGGTCACACTGGGGAAGGGGTCAGTACTGAGAGAGGGTCACACTGGGGAAGGGGTCAGTACTGAGAGAGGGTCACACTGGGGAGGGGTCAGTACTGAGGGAGGGTCACACTGTGGGAGGGATTGGTACTGAGAGGGTCACACTGGGGAGGGGTCGGTACTGAGGGAGGGTCACACTGGGGAAGGGTCGGTACTGAGAGGGTCACACTGGGGAAGGGTCAGTACTGAGGGAGGGTCACACTGTGGGAGGGATCAGTACTGAGGGGAGGGTCACACTGTGGGAGGGATCGGTACTGAGAGAGGGTCACACTGGGGAAGGGGTCAGTACTGAGAGAGGGTCACACTGGGGAGGGGTCAGTACTGAGGGAGGGTCACACTGGGAGGGATTGGTACTGAGAGGGTCACACTGGGGAGGGGTCGGTACTGAGGGAGGGTCACACTGGGGAAGGGTCGGTACTGAGAGGGTCACACTGGGGAAGGGTCAGTACTGAGGGAGGGTCACACTGTGGGAGGGATCAGTACTGAGAGAGGGTCACACTGGGGAAGGGGTCAGTACTGAGAGAGGGTCACACTGGGGAGGGGTCGGTACTGAGGGAGGGTCACACTGTGGGAAGGGTTGGTACTGAGAGGGTCACACTGGGGAAGGGTTGGTACTGAGAGAGGGTCACACTGGGGAAGGGGTCAGTACTGAGAGAGGGTCACACTGGGGAAGGGTTGGTACTGAGAGAGGGTCACACTGGGGAAGGGGTCAGTACTGAGAGAGGGTCACACTGGGGAGGGGTCAGTACTGAGGGAGGGTCACACTGGGGAAGGGTTGGTACTGAGAGGGTCACACTGGGGAGGGGTCAGTACTGAGAGAGAATTACGCTGTTGCATCACTGCCTGGAATGGAGGAGCCAATGTACAGGATTGGAGAAGTCTGCAGAGGGTTGCAAATTCAGCCAGCTCCATTATGGGCACTAGCCTCCCCATTGAGGACATCTTCTAAAGTCAATGCCTCACAAAAGCAGCATCCATCATTAAGGCCTGCATCAGCCGGACCCTTTTCTCATTACTACCATCAGAGAGAAGGTAAAGGAGCCTGAAGATACACACTCAGACTTTTAGAACAGTTTCTTTTCCTCCAAAATCAAGATTTCTGAAGGGATAATGAACCAACCCATGAACACTATTTTTGACTCTCTTTTTACACTACATATTTGACTTATTATTTTAGGGTTTTTATGCATTGCACTGTACTGCTGCGACAAAACAACATATTTCACGTCATATGCTAGTGATAATAAGCCTGATTGTGTTCCTGCCTCCTCCTCATTCGCAGGAAGCTGATGTTCTTCAGTGTCTTTGTGTTTGGGTCGTGATGTCCTCGGATGACGTGACCTTCTCTGAAGCTACAAAACACATCGAAGATTCTGTGGAGTGTCACGAGTGGGATCTCCGTGATCTGTCACTCATGTGGAAGGTGCTGTTGGGAAGAAGGAAAAGCAAACAGCTTGTCCGAGGATTTCAACTCTTCCAGAAGGTATTGTCTGATGTATACATTTTATTTGAAATTGAAAGGTACAATGCTGTAAATACTCAGCAGATAAAGTTGTATAAGATGTTGGTGAGGCCTAATTTGGAGTTGGATTTTTTGTGTACCCTTCTGGTCACCTACCTACAAGAAAGATATCAATCAGATTGAAAGAGCACAGATAAAATTTACAAGGATGTTAACAGGCCTTGAGGACCTGAGTGAGAGGGGAAGGGTTGAATAGGTTAGAAGAAGATTCCCTTGAGCAGGGGTTCCCAACCTGGGGTCCAAGGACCTCTTGCTTAATGGTATTGGTCCATGGCATAAAAAAAGTCAGGAACCCCTGCACTTGAGCATTGGAGAATGAGAGGCATGCAAAATTATCGAGGGGTATAGAAGGGGTAAATGCAAGCAGTCTTTTCCCATTGAGGTTATTTGAGACTAGAACTAGAGGTCATGTGTTAAGAGTGAAAGGCAAAATGCCAGTTTACCTTTAGGGAATTCTGCATGAGGACTCCCAAGTCCTTTTGCACCTCTAGTTTCTGAATTTGCTCCCCATTTAGAAAATAATCTACACCTTTAGTTCTCCTCCCAAAGTGCACGACGGTACACTTCCCTGCACTGTATTCCGTCTGTCCATTCCCTTTATCTGTCCAAGTCCTTCTGCAGACTCCCTACTTCCTCAACACTGTGTGCCCCTGTACCGATCTTTGTACCATCTGCAAACAAGGCTACCAAGTCATCATTTCCATCCGAATCATCGACCTGATTCTGATGCAGAAGCCAGCAGATGTGGTTTGACGTGATGAACTAGGAGCTTATGAAGCACAAACACAAGTTGTCATGGATTGACACTCAGCAGGTCAGGCAGCATCTATGGAGGGGAATAAGCAGTCAACCTATCAGGCCCAGACCGTTCAACAGCCAAAAACATTGACTGCTTATTCCTCTTCATAGATGCTGCCTGACCCGCTGAGTTCCTCCAGCTTTTTGTGTGTGTTGCTCTGGATTTCCAGCATCTGTAGAAACTTTTGTGTTGATGTCTTGGTTTGGAAGCTCCACCATATCTCCAGACTAGCAAAGTAGCCCTTCCCGCAAGAGTGTTGGATCGAACCCTGATCTTACCTGATGCTGCAGATCGACTGTGTTAACCACTGTAGCACAGTGAGTACTGTAGCACCCACAATATAGCCAATGCACAGGAAAGGATCATTTGTTCATTCATCTTGCTGTGTTTTCACAGTCTGCACCGTTAGCCATGAGGATGCCTCTTCATAAGTTTGTACTTAAGTTTTCCAGAAAAATAACATTATTTGTCTGTAGCTGAACCGATCATTCAATCTATAAATCCCTAGCATTGATAAAACTGTGACTTTTCACCTTGTTTGATCTTTTTTTTTTAAAGGACTGTCCCTGGCTTTACATGTTAGAGATGTATGAACTGTGCACAGAACACAAACGTTACAAGGAAGCGAAGTTGAAAATTCAGGAATTCCAAAAATGTCTCCAGTCTGTAAGTTTGCGATTTCTCATCATTCTGTGTTGATTGTTCTGCCCTGCCTTGCAACAGTACAGAACAAAATTAGAGAATGCACACTGATGCTTGCACTACTGCTGAAGGATGAAGAACTTTGGAGAATAGGACAAGCAAGTCAGAAGCAGCTGGAATTATCAAAAGAATAAGAGTTGCTGTGTAGATTCTTATAATGATCCACCTGGAAATTTGGGAGTAAAACTACAGCCATTAGATATCCTCATGGTCTTATCTCTTGAACATATAAAAAGTGATTCATATCTCAAGTCCAAACTAAATTTTATGATCAGAATCAACCCTGAGATTCATTTTTCTGCAGGCATACTCGGCAAATCTATAGAATAGTGATTATATCAGGATCAATGAAAGATCAACCAGAAGACAACAAACTGTGCAAATGTAAATAAATAGCGATAAATAACAAGGACATGAAATAATAAGATGAAGAGTCCTTAAAGTGAGATTTTGATTGTGGCAATATCTCACCAGGTGGGCATGTGAGTGTAGCTATCCACTTTTGTTTTCAGTATTTTTCAGTGAATTTACAAAGTACAGCTTTAAAATGATTTGGCAGTGCAAATACCATCTATTTCTATCTGTGTGTACATAAAAGTACTTGAGTAATGATTATTATTTCAATGTTCAAAGTAGATTTATTACCAAGGTACATATGTCACCATATACAACCCTGAGATTCATTTTCTTGTGGGCATACTGAGTAAATGTATCAAATAAAAACCATTGCAGAATCAGTGAAAGATCGCCCAACCTCAGCATTCAGCCGGGGTGCAGAAGACAACAAACTGTGCAAATAGAAAAAGAAAAAAATACTAATATATAAATAAGCAATAAATATCAAGAACATGAGATGAAGTGAGTTCATAGGCTGTGGGAACATTTCAATGATGGGATAAGGGAAGTTCAGTGAAGTTATTCACTTTGGTTCAAGAGCCTGATAATTGAGGGGTAGTAACTGTTCCTGAAGTTGGTGGTGTGAGTCCTGAGGCTCCTGTAGCTTCTTCTTGATGGCAGCAGTGTTATGAGAGCATGGCCTGGGTGGTGGGGGACCCCGATGATGGATGCTGCTTTCCTGCAACAGCATTTCATGTAAATGTGCTCAATGGTGGGGAGGACTTTACCTGTGGCAGACTGATAGATAGATAGATACTTTATTCATCCCCATGGGGAAATTCAACTTTTTTCCAATGTCCCATACACTTGTTGTAGCAAAACTAATTACATACAATACTTAACTCAGTAAAAAATATGATATGCATCTAAATCACTATCTCAAAAAGCATTAATAATAGCTTTTAAAAAGTTCTTAAGTCCTGGCGGTAGAATTGTAAAGCCTAATGGCATTGGGGAGTATTGACCTCTTCATCCTGTCTGAGGAGCATTGCATCGATAGTAACCTGTCGCTGAAACTGCTTCTCTGTCTCTGGATGGTGCTATGTAGAGGATGTTCAGAGTTATCCATAATTGACTGGGCTGTATCCAATACATTTTGTAAGATTTTCCATTCAAGAATGTTGGTGTTTCCATACCAGACTGTGATGCAATCAGTCAATATACTCTCCACCACACATCTATAAAAAGTTTGTCAAAGTTTTAGATGTCATGCCAAATCTCTGCGAACTCTAAGGAAGTAGAGGCACTGCTTTGTTTTCTTCATAATTGCACTTCCACGCTGGGCCCAGGACAGGTCCTCTGAAATAATAACACTGAGGAGTTTAAAGTTGCTGACCCTCTCCACCTCTGATACTCCAATAAGGTCTGCTTCACGGACCACTGGTTCCCTTCTCCTGAAGTCAACAATATATGCACTTACTTACTGCCCATTGTGCCACTGGCATTTAGGGCTTCAGTGAAGGTCTTCCATCTGTGGCCGTGTTCAGGGCCTTCGTCATCATGTCAGTAGCTTCCTCACGGTTTTTACTACAGTCAGTTTTGCAAGTCCCGGGTGGTGGAGACTCAGGAATACCATCTCACTCAGATGTAGAAGGATTCTTTATTGCTGTTTCCGTAGCAATTTTGTTTTACCAGTGAGGGTTGTTAGTCCTGATCTGAAACCCCTGAACCTGGAGGACTGGTGCACCACTCTTAGTCTAGCCTCTACCCTTTGACCTGTTTTGCATGGGTGACCCTACGAAGAACCAAAGCAAAAAGCCCAGACTCCAGCCAACATGGCTCTCTGAGTCATTGAGGCACGAAAGCTTCCAAACTGTGACAAGGTTGTGGTCCTCTTGGAGGATAATGTGTGTACTTTGTACTTTGATAACAAATTTACTTCAAGCATTTATTGTTTTTCACCAATAGCCCTTGAAGTCTTATTAACTGAACCATTTCAATGGGCAGTTAAGAATCATCCTTTTTACTGTGAGATTGAAGTTCAAAGTAACCCACAGCTGGGTGACGGAAAATTTTGTTTTCTAAAGATCATTTGTGAACCAGGTGGACTTTGGCAAAAGCACCACAGCTGCACTGACCCCTTCAACTAACACCACCTATTTATTTATTTAACAGAATTACTAATCTGCTGTGATGGGAATTATTAGTCTGGATTACATGTTCATTAATTTAACTCCAGTGCTACTGCACCTCATCTGCCAAAGTACAATTGCCCAAGATTGCCGTGCAGATTTTCTGTGCAAAATTCTGCATTCAAGTCAATCGGTATATTAAGGCAATGATTGCCAATAGAGAGCAATAATGGAGCATTTCAGGTTGGTTATCAGTCCTAAAACATAGTCTAGGGTGCTGTTTGTCACTTCCCATTTCTGAAAACTTAATGCTTAAGGCAGTTTTACCCATGCAGTCTCATTAAATGAGAACCTTGTGTATCTCTAGACTGTCTTATAATCAACATTTTACAACTATAATGATGTCTAACAGTCAGATTAAGTTGGAGGCAAAAATCAATTTTCATGGGGACTGTAATTACTGAAATAATGGAGGCAGTTTAGCAATTTAGAACTTTTCCAATACCTTACAGTGTAATGAACTCAGTGATACTCTTGATTGTTTTTAGCTGATGTTAAATCTCTTTCTGCACTCTATCTATTGGATGTTGCTCAGAAGGAATGTAAGCAAGTTACAGAGATGCTGTTCAGGGTGTTCTGAGATCATTGCCTTTTGTGGCTAAATTTATGTTGATTCTGTATCTAAAATCATAGAATACAGAACAGAAAAGCACAGAAACACAAAATGAAATTAATCAGGTTGAGTTGGTGGTAAGGAAGGCAAATGCAATGTTAACGTTCATTTCGAGAGGACTGGAATAGAAAAACAACAATGTTATGCTGGGGTGTTATAAGGCATTGGTCAGGCTACACTTAAGTATCATGAGAAATTTTGAGCTCCTTACCTAAGAAGGGATGTGCTGGCATTGGATTTGGTCCAGAGGAGGTTCACGAGAATGATCGGGAATGAAAGGATTCCTGTCTGAAGAATGTTTGATGGTTCTGGGCCTGTACTCGTTGGAGTTTAGAAGGCTCTGTCAGCAATGGGAGTTAAGCTCGAAGTAAATTTATAATCCAAATACAACTTTGAGATTTTCCTGCAGGCATTTGCAGATAAAAATAAATACAATAGAATTTTCTGAAAAAATCAGACTGACAAGCGATCAATTGTTCAAAAGGGTGAACGGTTACTTTTTGTTTTACTGCAGATTGTGGTCTTTCTTGGGGGGGGTTGCTATTACATGCTTGGGTGAAGGGGGCTGATGCTTTTTGCTGAAGTAAGAGGGGAGAGTCATTGCTTTGCTGTTGCTTGTACATGGGAGGGCAATGGGGGGCTTTAGGGTTCTAACGTTTTTACTGCTACTCAGTCTTCGGGTACTCTTCTGTTTTCATGGGTGTCTCCGAAGAACAAGAAGGTCAGGTTATAAGTTATGTACGTTTCTCTGATATTGAATGGAACTATTGAACTGCAAATAAAAATAATATTGAGAAGTTGCAAAGCATCCTTGGAAGTGAGGACTTCCCTCACCTCCTCTACTCACTGCCCTGACTGATGAAGGCCAGCACACTAAACTTCCCCTTCACCACCCTCACTACGTTTGACTCCGGCATCCCGAGGTTGCTCGATTCCCTGGGAATAAGAAGAAACAAAAGAAGTGACCGTAAGAGTGATCACAGCAAGAAGTTGAAAAATGGGGTATGGGAGGGAATGCAGGCAGAATCGTAGGTAGCATTAATTTAACTATTGAATGTTCAGTTCTGGCCCCATCATTATAGCAAGAATATGGAAGATTTAGAGACTGCACCTAAATGGCTCCTCTGTGGAGAGAGTTAGGCACCAAGTTTCTGGGAGAGCACATAACAGATGATCTCACCTGGGTACCTCAACATCACCTCTTTAGTCAAGAAAGCACAGCAGCACCTCCACTTTCTGAGGAGACTGAGGCGAGTGACTCTGCAAAGGATTGTGAGGACTGATGAGAGGATCATTGGGTCTCTTCCACCTATCCAAGACACTTAGCAGGAGTGCTGAGTACACGGGTCCTTCTCATTGTCAGTGATCCCTGCCATCCATCCAGCAATCTCTCTGACATCCTACCATCACACATTAGGACAAGAACCAGCTTCTTCCCTCAGGCCGTACGGCTACTGAACTCTCTGCCACCATCCAGATCTCATCACGTATGAGGTGTCAGTAGCGTTATACAGTTTACTTTTTTAACTTGCGTTGTAAGCACACCTTATTATTTGTTAATTTATTTGCAGTAGTATAATTTTATGTGTTGTGTGTCAGTTATATGTACTGTGTTGTGCACCTTGGTTTGTAGGAACATTGTTTTGTTTGGTGGTATATGTGTATATGGTGAAATGACAATAAACTTAAACCTGAGAGGGTACACAGGAGAGTTACCAGGATGTGCCTGGATTAAAGAGCATGCTTCATGAGGAAAGGTTGAGAGAGCTATAGCTTTTGCCTTTGGAGTGAAGGAGGATGAGAGGTGACTTAATAGAGGTCTACAAGAAGATGAGAGGCACAGATCAAGTGGACAGTCAGAGACTTTTTCCCAGGGCAGTGTTTTATAGAATTGCAACATTACCTCATGCCTCTTGAACTCAATCCTTTGTCTAATGAAAGATAACACACCATACATCTTCTGCACCACCATATCAATTTGCAAGCAACTTTGAGGATCTATGGACCTGGACCCAAGATCCCTCTATTCCTCCACACTGCTACAAATCCTGCTATTAACCCAGTACTCTGCCTTCAAGCTTGAGCTTCTGAAGTGAATCACTTCACAATTTTCTGGATTGAGTTCCATCTGCCATTTCTCAGAGCATCTCTGCATCCAATCAATGTCCCATTGTAAACTTAACAACCTACGCTGTTCACAAAACCACCAACCTTCGTGTGAGGAATTTTTGGAAGATTTCCATATAAAGGCATTAATCCTTTCAAGGAAAGGACGCTGATGTAGTTACATTTGGATTGTTTCAGTTAGGATGTAAAAATGTATTTGCCAAGTTTTATGTATGGCAAATGATTTATACTGCACTAAGTAGTTGGTGAGCAGCTAATCCGGTGATGCAGTGAAATCCCCATCATTTTGAACTGCTCGGTAATTTTGTGGAAAACAGGCACCACAGCAGCATGAACGGAATAGCCGACCAAAAGCAGTGGACATGGCCCAGTCCATCATGGGTAAAGCCATCCCCACCACTGAGTGCATCTACACTAAGCTCTCTTACAGGAAAGCAGCATCCATCATCAAGAACCTCTATCCAGGTCATGCTCTCTTCTCACTGCTGCCATCAGGAAGAAGATACAGGTAGCCTCAGGACCCATACCACCAGTTTCAGGAACAGTTGTTACCCTTTAGCTTTCAGGCTCTTGAACCAAAGAGGATAATTTCACACAACTTCCCTTGCCTGAACGCTGAACCCTATGGATTCATTTTCAAGGACTCTTCATGTCATGTTCTTGATATTTATTTATTCATTTATTTTTTCTTTTTTCATATTTTTGTTTTGCATAGTTTGTTGTCTTTTGCACATTGGTTGTTTGGCCACCCTGCTGGGTGTGTTCTTTCATTGATTCTGTTGGGTTTCTTGGAAAAACTCTAATTGCCTGCAAGAAAATGAACCTCAGGGTTGTATATGGTGACATACATGTACTTTGATAATAAATTTCACTTTGAACTTTGTTGTGGTTTCAGTGCCAGTGGCCCAAGTTCAATTCCCACTGTTTTATATGAGTTTTTACATTCTCTACGTGACCGTGTGGGTTTCCTCCGGGTACTCCAGTTGCCTCCCACATTCTAAAGGCATATGGATTAGTAAAGGTTAGCAAGATGTGGGAAGCATGCCAGCACTTGCGGGGTACCCCCAGCACAAACGACGCATTTCACAGTATGTTTTGATGTATATATGACAAATGAAGTTAATCTTTATATTTTAAATCTTACGTTTATAACCCAGCTGCTTCTGATTATGTAGAACCCTAGCTATATGTATGGTCCTAAGACTTTTGTACAGTTCTGTATTTGTCAACATGGAGCGGGAGGGAGCAAAGGATGCTGGGAATGGCAAGGGTGGAGCACCATTGGAGGGATGTGGGACAGGTGGCAGAGAAGGAGTGCCATGGACAGGGATTGGCGCGGGTGCAGACACACCCAGTCCTGAGACAGCAGCAAGGTTATTTGATTCCAAAAAATAGAATTATTGATCATTACAGAATATCTCTCTGGTGCTTCCTGCCCCCCTCCCACTCTCAGTCCACAATAGAGACCCACATCACAATCAAGTTTATCATTACTCACATTTTTTTTTGCAACAGCGGTATAGTGCAATACATCAAATTACTACAGTACTGTCTTAGGCACCCTAGCTGTGTGTGTGTGTGTGTGTGTACACAGACATGCCTAAGATTTTTACACAGTACTCTATGTACCTCTTGTAGCGTAGTGCTGGCCACAAATTTGGTCTGTGTGTATGAAAGTAACTTAAGCACTCCAGTCCTGCAGGCATTTTTTTGTGGGCATTCTACTTATTAGTACTCAATAGTCCGTGCCCTGTAGTTCAGCAAAAGTCATAACAGGATCTATGATTCTTTGTGTGTCTTCAACTATTCTCAGCAGTCTCTATTGATCTTACCCCCAGCTGAAGGCTGAAGATTCAGGAGGCACCCAGATTCCAGTGGAGTGGATGGAGTCAGAGGCGAGTCTGCTTCTGAAACTGATGATGCAACAATGTCCAACGCAGTATGAACTTGGCAAACTCTTCCATTTACTGGCAGATGTGGACTACTCCTTTGTAACAAGTGACAAAGGTTTCTGTAAGTAAAGACCGTGCATTCGCGTTGAGTTTTTCCTGACAGAGGGATACCATTAAGCATTACACATCAGCTCAATGACTTCACACCCTCTAAACATTTGGAGGTTGTCCCCCTTGGTGGCTGACCGCATGTTCTAACAGGATGGTCACCAATTCTAGGCTCTGCTGTATGATCACCTGTCGGCATGTACTGAGTCACACGCTTTAAAAAATTAAAGATTAGATTAATTTTGTCATCTGTACATTCAAGCATACAGTGAAGTACACCGTTTGCGATGCAGTGGGGGTAGCCCGCAAACGTTACCATGCACCAACATCACATGCCCACAACTTACTAACCCTAACCCACACATCTTTTTGGAATGTGGGAAAAAGCAAAGCACCTGGAGGAAACCCCCCTCCACAATCACAGGAGAATGTAAAACTGCCCTACAGGCAGTGGCAAGAATTGAACCCCAGTCTTCCAATCCGTTAACTCCTAAGCTACCGTTCCGTTCCTTGTATTAATCTTATACTGCAAATAGATTGCTTGTTGTTCTCAACTCTCTTTAGGGTTGTAGGCCTAGAATTCTCATAACAGGTCCCAGCCCAAAACCTCATCTACTCATTTCCCTCCATAGATGCTGTCTGATCTGCTGTTCCTCCAGCATTTTTTGTGCGTTGCTCAAGTTTTCCAGCGTCTGCACAATCACTTGTGTCTCAAGTCTAATTCTTTCTCTTCATAAGCCAGTTTGCTCAGCCTGGGAGCTTTTATTGAATTCCCCTTAAGGCAAGTGTATCTTCTGGTAAAGGGAACAAAGTTGGTAGATGTGGTCTCTTGAGCCCCCTACAACTACACTGGGAATTCTCTTATTCTTGTTCTGTGATTCCTTTGTGAAACAGGCCAAAGTACCATTTCCTAATTGCTTGTTAAACATGAATATTTTACATTCTGCGCAGTGCATCACACAAAGCAAATCGCTTATTGTTAGGGCTAAGTGCCTGAGGCATTTCAAAACAACATGACCTATAACACCAGATGCTTTTTTCCCCTTTACTTCCTAACACATGTCCTCCATTATGCAAGCTGCCTGTCAAAATGAAGAGTATTTTCTCCATAAAAATTCCCTGTTCTGCCCAGAGTTCCTCTACAAAAATAAAATGACAATCAGGTGCTTCCTCTTATGTCGAGGTCGAGGAAGAACAGAGCAGGCTACAAACCATGTGTGAACTCTATCTGCTCACACACTGATCAGAATTATCCTGACAGAAGGCTGGGAGCATGTCATGACCGTGGATGGAAAAGAATTTAGGCGACAGTATGTAGGAAGCTGTGTTTAATTCTTAGAAGACAAAGTTTCCAACTTTTATCTAAGACCTTTAATTTGAGAGATATTTAGCCAAGCACATTGTACAGCATGAGAAAACATCATCGTGTATCTGTTCCATAAAAAAAGTATCTCCCATTTATTCTTAGAATCAGAATCAGGTTTAATATCAAAAGTTCAAAGTACATTGGTTTTCAAAGTTCATTTGCAGTATACAACCCTGAGATTTGTCTTCCTGCAGACAGCCACGAAACAAAGAAACATCTTGGAACCCGTTCAAAGAAAACATCAAGCACCCAACACGCAAAATAAAAGAACAACTCATGCAAACGGCAAAAAAAGAGTGGATAACACACACACACAATATTAAACATCAAACGCAGAGTCCTTGTATTACGTGGAACCAGCAATAATAGATGTGGAACAGAGTCAGGGAATTATTGCAAAACAACTAAGTTTATTAACACTCAAGCAGAAACATGGAAAATTAAACAAGTGACTAACTTAAAACGAAGTTAACAGCACTGTGTATCTATAGCTCCCAAATGGTTAAACTTAGAAACAGTTCTTTTTTTTTTAAACTTTTTTTAAATTGTTTTCAAATAGTTACAGAGTAAATATGTATGAAAAAAAATGTGTTACCCAGCCCCCCTCCCCTCTAACATCCCTATTGAAAAAATAAGAGAGAAAGAAAAAAAAAGGAATGCCTGGACATTGGAAGATCCCCACATGCTCCATGGAGTTCGCAATAACTTTAGTATATATATTTCTTTCTTTCCCCAAGTAACCAATTATTTCCATTAAAACTTAAAAAATTTAGTAGATTAGTCATTGTTTTTTTTTATTATATTAATCCAATCTATAATAATACCTAATCTTTCAACTTTCGTGGTATCCTGGGAAATCTTTATAAAAATCTCCATGTTGCTATGTGTGTCCCCACCAATCATCCAGGCAAAAAGATAGAAGAAAATTAAAATATAAAGAAAAAAAAAACAAAATACCCCCCTACTAATGTTGTGGGGGAAAAAAACACAACATTACCCCCCTCTGCTGTACGGGTCATGGCAACCGCCATGATTACACACGTGAATCCCGCAGTAACCGATCCAAAGCTCCCCAGCCCCCCCGCAACATAAAAAAAGTATATGTATAAGAAGAGAAAAAAAAATACTATTCTCATTTAGTATTTCTAAAATTTTGCTTTTCTCTTCTGTAATATCCATAAATGTCCATCACTTCTGTTCGTTGGGTCTATCTTCATCTTTAATCCATTACGTTTGGAAGCCTCTATGTGTAATTAGCGAATAGATGGAAGTTCTTGTACAAACTCCTCCGCTTTTCGATAATCGGAAAAAAAAATTTTTCCCTCCTCCAAAAAAATTATCAGTGTTGCTGGATGACGCATTGTAAATTTATAACCCTTTTCCCATAAGGCTTTTTTCAATGGGTTAAATTCCTTCTTTCTCTTCAACAGGTTGTAACTTATATCAGGATAAAAAAGAACTGGTTTCCCTGCTATCATCAGTGGCCCGTTTCTATTTTTGGCACTTTGGGCAGCGGCCTTCAGGATCTTTTCTTTGTCTTGGTATCGTAAGCATTTTATCAAAATTGATCGTGGGTTTTGATCAACTCGAGGTCTTGACCTTAATGATCTATGAGCCCTTTCGATCTCAATTGGAGTTTCTCTTTCCATTTCCAATTTTTCAGGGATCCATTTTTGAAAAAAATTTATTGGATCTTCTCCTTCTATATCTTCTTTAAGTCCAACAATTTTAATATTATTTCGTCTACTGAAATTTTCAAGCTTATCAATTTTTTCCATATATTGTTTTCTTTCTGATATCCAAGCAGTATTTTCATTTTCCATTTTGTCCATTCTTTCAACCATGTCCTCCGTTGTAGTTTCCAAGTCCGTAATTCTTTTTTCCATTTTTTCCTGTCTCTTTGTCATTTTATCAAGCATAACCTCCATATTGGTCATTTTTTTTCGAGTATTTTTTGATTATTTTTAATTACTTTTAATGTGTCTAATTTATGCATTATTTGCCTCAAAGTCTTTTCTATATTTCTAGAAGGACTTTTAACTCCCTCTTCATCTGATCTTTCCGGAAGATCTGTCTCTCCCTCCGATTCGCTATCACTTTCAGTTGCAGTGGTAGCTAGGCTTTGTAGTTCTTGTTGCTCCCATTTGCGCATGCTCCATCCTTCGCGTTTGCGCAGTTCACGATGGTTTTTTCCTTTAGAAATTGCCGATGTTGCCGCAGTCTCCTGTTCCGTATCGCAGGTGGTATAATGTACCTGAGACCGCGGTTCCTCGGTAGACATGGGCCTTGTTCTTGTTCCAACTTGCGTAGTCTTCCCGGTATTAGTTTTCTTCATCTTCCTTCCTTGAGGCATAGCTTGACATAATCCGGAGTAGTTTATAAGTAACTTTTAGAAAGTATTGACTAACTTTTCTTCATTTGGACATTAATTTATTAACAGAAACAATTCTTAGCAGAGTCTTACTGGAGCACAGTCTCAGAATGTCAGTTCAGAAAGTTTCAAGGATTCACAGGGTAATTGATAGGAGAGACTTTTAGTTTCGAAGTGTAGCGAAGTGACGATCTTGAAGACGGAGATTCAAAATACAGTAAAGAAGCGAGTCCCGCAGAGATACGCCAAAACAGCCACCGTACCTTTCTGAAGGCGATTCGGCAGACAGACAGTACCTCTCGAACGCTGATCTCACAAAGCAGCCACTGTACCTTTACAGTGGAAGCGAGTTCACGACGTGGACTGTTTCAAAGAGTCTATGAAGAGTGAGAATTTCACCACGTAACTGACATGAGAAGTCCCTTTTCTAGGGGTGGTAGACTTTGCAGGGGTCACCAAAGTGGGTGCCAAAAATCCACGTTTGGATTACGAAATGTCATTCACCTCCGAAATGTACAATGTTATCGACTACCCAAAAAATGTTATCATTCTCACTGATGACTCTGCTGTCCAAACACCAGCGACTCTCCACCAAAGTGTGTCCCTCTCAGAGTGTATCTCTCTCAGAGTGTGTCCCTCTCAGGGTGTGTCCCTCAAAGTGTGTCCCTCTCAGAGTGTGTCTCTCTCAGAGTGTGTCACTCTCACAGTGTGTCTCTCTCAAAGTGTGTCCCTCTCACAGTGTGTCCCTCTCAGAGTGTGTCCCTCCCAGAGTGTGTCCCTCCCAGAGTGTGTCTCTCCCAGAGTGTGTCCCTCTCAGAGTGTGTCTCTCTCAGAGTGTGTCTCTCCCAGAGTGTGTCCCTCTCAGAGTGTGTCTCTCTGAGTGTGTCTCTCTCAGAGTGTGTCCCTCTCAGAGTGTGTCTCTCTGAGTGTGTCTCTCTCAGAGTGTGTCCCTCTCAGAGTGTGTCTCTCTGAGTGTGTCTCTCTGAGTGTGTCCCTCTCAGAGTGTGTCCCTCTCAGAGTGTGTCTCTCTCAGAGTGTGTCTCTCAGAGTGTGTCTCTCAGAGTGTGTCTCTCTGAGTGTGTCTCGCTGAGTGTGTCTCTCTCACAGTGTGTCCCTCTCAGAGTGTGTCTCTCAGAGTGTGTCTCTCTGAGTGTGTCTCTCTCAGAGTGTGTCTCTCAGAGTGTGTCTCTCAGAGTGTGTCTCTCTGAGTGTGTCTCGCTGAGTGTGTCTCTCTCACAGTGTGTCTCTCCCAGAGTGTGTCTCTCAGAGTGTGTCTCTCTGAGTGTGTCTCTCTCAGAGTGTGTCCCTCTCAGAGTGTGTCTCTCTGAGTGTGTCTCTCTCAGAGTGTGTCCCTCTCAGAGTGTGTCTCTCTGAGTGTGTCTCTCTGAGTGTGTCCCTCTCAGAGTGTGTCCCTCTCAGAGTGTGTCTCTCAGAGTGTGTCTCTCAGAGTGTGTCTCTCTGAGTGTGTCTCGCTGAGTGTGTCTCTCTCACAGTGTGTCTCTCTCACAGTGTGTCCCTCTCAGAGTGTGTCCCTCTCAGAGTGTGTCCCTCTCAGAGTGTGTCTCTCAGAGTGTGTCCCTCTCAGAGTGTGTCCCTCTCAGAGTGTGTCCCTCTCTGAGTGTGTCTCTCTCAGAGTGTGTCCCTCTCAGAGTGTGTCCCTCTCAGAGTGTGTCTCTCTCAGAGTGTGTCCCTCTCTGAGTGTGTCCCTCTCTGAGTGTGTCTCTCTCAGAGTGTGTCCCTCTCAGAGTGTGTCTCTCAGAGTGTGTCTCTCAGAGTGTGTCTCTCAGAGTGTGTCCCTCTCAGAGTGTGTCCCTCCCAGAGTGTGTCTCTCCCAGAGTGTGTCTCTCTCAGAGTGTGTCCCTCTCAGAGTGTGTCTCTCAGAGTGTGTCTCTCCCAGAGTGTGTCCCTCTCAGAGTGTGTCTCTCAGAGTGTGTCTCTCTCAGAGTGTGTCCCTCTCAGAGTGTGTCCCTCTCAGAGTGTGTCTCTCTCAGAGTGTGTCTCTCAGAGTGTGTCCCTCTCACAGTGTGTCTCTCCCAGAGTGTGTCTCTCAGAGTGTGTCCCTCTCAGAGTGTGTCTCTCTCAGAGTGTGTCTCTCACAGTGTGTCTCTCTGAGTGGGTCCCTCTCAGAGTGTGTCTCTCTCACAGTGTGTCCCTCTCAGAGTGTGTCTCTCTCAGAGTGTGTCTCTCAGAGTGTGTCTCTCTCTGAGTGTGTCTCTCAGAGTGTGTCTCTCTCAGAGTGTGTCTGTCAGAGTGTGTCTCTCTCTCTGAGTGTGTCTCTCTCTGAGTGTGTCTCTCTCAGAGTGTGTCTCTCTCAGAGTGTGTCTCTCAGAGTGTGTCTCTCTCCGAGTGTGTCTCTCTCAGAGTGTGTCTCTCAGAGTGTGTCCCTCTCTGAGTGTGTCTCTCAGAGTGTGTCTCTCAGAGTGTGTCCTTCTCAGAGTGTGTCTCTCTCAGAGTGTGTCTCTCTCAGAGTGTGTCTCTCAGAGTGTGTCTCTCTCTGAGTGTGTCTCTCAGAGTGTGTCTCTCACAGTGTGTCTCTCTGAGTGTGTCTCTCTCAGAGTGTGTCTCTCAGAGTGTGTCTCTCTCTGAGTGTGTCTCTCTGAATGTGTCTCTCTGAGTGTGTCTCTCTCTGAGTGTGTCTCTCTCTGAGTGTGTCTCTCTGAGTGTGTCTCTCTCTGAGTGTGTCTCTCTCTGAGTGTGTCCCTCTCAGAGTGTGTCTCTCAGAGTGTGTCCCTCTCAGAGTGTGTCTCTCTCACAGTGTGTCCCTCTCAGAGTGTGTCTCTCAGAGTGTGTCTCTCTCAGAGTGTGTCTCTCAGAGTGTGTCTCTCTGAGTGTGTCTCTCTCAGAGTGTGTCTCTCACAGTGTGTCTCTCTCAGAGTGTGTCTCTCTCAGAGTGTGTCTCTCACAGTGTGTCTCTCTCACAGTGTGTCCCTCTCAGAGTGTGTCTCTCAGAGTGTGTCTCTCAGAGTGTGTCTCTCAGAGTGTGTCTCTCAGAGTGTCCCTCTCAGAGTGTGTCCCTCTCAGAGTGTGTCCCTCTCAGAGTGTGTCCCTCTCAGAGTGTGTCTCTCTCAGAGTGTGTCTCTCAGAGTGTGTCCCTCTCAGAGTGTGTCCCTCTCAGAGTGTGTCTCTCTCAGAGTGTGTCTCTCTCACAGTGTGTCCCTCTCAGAGTGTGTCTATCACAGTGTGTCCCTCTCAGAGTGTGTCCCTCTCAGAGTGTGTCTCTCTCAGAGTGTGTCTCTCTCACAGTGTGTCCCTCTCAGAGTGTGTCTATCACAGTGTGTCCCTCTCAGAGTGTGTCTCTCAGAGTGTGTCTCTCTCAGAGTGTGTCCCTCGAAGTGTGTCGCTGGAGCAACCTGCGCGGCTGCTTTTACACTGTTGGGGTAGGTGATCGCGTGACACTCACAGAAACAAAGTCACAGATTTCCAGTACATCACGTACCATGCCAGGTATTGAAACTGGGGTTCATAACATGTTGAGTTTAGTTCAGCTCAATTCAATTTGTGTCATCTGTTGATTGCAGGGCCAGTCTGCTCCCGATCAAAATCACACAAAATTGCAATAAAAAAAAGAGTAATTAGAAACCAGAAACACACATAATATGAACGCCAGTCCTCTAAAAATGAGTCGAATCCACAAACTACACTGATCAAACCTTGCCCAAGACTCAAGACTCCTGCACCTTCCACCGGCCACAGCGAGTGAGAGGGAGACCAGACAAGCGCATAGAGATGACAGTGAATACCCACTCGTGTTCCACTCTCATCCTCATTGATTTTAATCTTGCTTGACACTTTAATCGGTGAGTTGGTTGAGTATTGGAGCTGTTCGTGGGTTAATGTTCCGCCATTAGGCGTGCTTCTTTCTCAATCTCACTCTCCACCTTGCCTTCAGAGACAGCAGAAGTGCCCGATTGCTCAGTCAGTCCAAAAACACATTGTCAAAATGTAAATTACAGGTTCCAGCCACACACAGATTAGTCATTAAAGTATATTTAAAAGATGAAGAAGTAGTTTTGTGAACTGTCTGCAGGATGTCGCCATTAGTTACGTCGGTCGCTGACACCATCTTGTTGAGAGACTATTGCTAACAAATGTTGTGAAATCTGTTGTTTTATAGCAGCAGTACATTGCAATATAGTAATGATAGCAATATAGTAATACAATAAGAAGTATATATTAAAATTAAATTAAATAAGTAGTGCTAAAAGAGACAGAAAAGAACACTGAGGTGGTGCTCTTGGATTTATTGTCCATTCAGAAATTTGATGGCAGAGGGAAAGAAGCTGTTCCTGAATTATTGTGTGTGTGTCTTCAGGCTTATGTACCTTTTGCCTGATGGTAGCTCCTGTACTTCTTCCCTTTTGAATATCTCCCAGATGCCGGGAGCCTAGTGTCCATGATGGAGCTGGCAGAGTTTACAACATTCTGCAGCTTTTTCTGATCCTGTGCAGTGGAGCCTGTGTAGTAGACAGTGCTACTACTTAGAGTGCTCTCCTCAGTATATCTGCTGTAACTTGCAAATGTCTTTGGTGACATACCAGTTCTCAAACTCCCAATGAGATATGGCCGCTATTGTGCCTTCTTTATAGTTCCATTAATATGTCGGGCTCAGGCTCGTCAGAGTTGTTGACGCCCAGGAAGTTGAAACTGATTGCCCTTTCAACTTTTGGTCCCTCAGTGAGGACAGGTGTATGTTCTCAGAGTGCTAGAAATTCCAAAATGCTTGACGAACTTCATTCTAAACTCAAGATATTCTGCTGATGCTGGAAGTCCAAAGCAATTCATACAAAATACTAGAGGAACTCAGTAGGTATGGCAACCCCCATTTATGGAAAGGAAAAAAAAGCATCGATGGTTCAGGCTGAGATTCTTCATCTGGATTTATTCTCCTTCCTTGAGATGTGACTCAAGATTTTTCAACTGTGATAGACACAGTTACCTAATCAACCATTCTAGTTAGCTACCCTCAGTCACTGCACTGTAGACATGTTAAACCACTGTTTATAATGCTGTTTACATTGTAAATATATGCTGGTATTTATTTATTTATGCACATTTTATTCCATATCCGTACTTTAACTTCTAACTTTATTTTTTATATTGTTCTTTAATCTTTATAATTGTTGGATGTTGTTGTTTTTCATTGCATGCCGTGTCCTGACCATATAGTATAGTGTCTTAGAGTTTTTCGAGGAAATTATCAGGAAAGTGGATGTTGTCTGCATAGACTTTAGCAAGGCATTTGACAAGGTCCAGCATGGGAGGCTGGTCAAGAAGGTTCAGTCACTTGGCATTCAGGATGAGGATTAGACATTGGCTTTGAGGGAGAAGCCAGAGAGTGGTAGTAGATGGTTGCCTCTCTGACTGGAGGCTAGTGACTAGTGGTGTGCCATTGGGATCAATGCTGGGTCCATTGGTGTTTGTAATCTATATGAATGATCGGGATGATAATTAGTTAACTGGATCAACAAATTTGCAGATGGCACCAAGATTGGGTGTATAGTGGACAGTGTGGAAGGCTATCATGGCTTGCAGAGGGATCTGCATCAGCTAGAAAAATGGCAGATGGAGTTTAATGCAGAAAAGTGCAAGGTGTTGCACTTCGGTAGGACCATTCGGGGTAGGTCTTACACAGTGGCACTGAGTAAGGCACTGAGGATTCCAGTAGGATGAAGGGATCTGGGAATAGAGGTCCATAATTCATTGAAAGAGGTGGCACGAGTAAATAGGGTCGTAAAGAAAGTTTTTGGCACATTGTCCTTCATAAATCAATGTATTGAGTACAGAAGATTGGATGTTATGTTGAAGCTGTATAACATGTTGGTGAGGCCTAATTTGGAGTATTGTGTGCAGTTTTGGTCACCTACCTACAGGAGAGATGTAAATAAGTTTCATGGAGTACAAAGAAAATTTACAAGGAAGTTGCCGGGTCTGGAGGACTTGAGTTATAAGGAAAGATTGAATAGGTTAGGACTTTATTCATCGGAACATATTAGACTGAGGGGAGATTTGATAGAGGTATACAAAATTGAGAGGTATAGATAGGGTAAATGCAAGCAGGCTTTTTCTACTGAGGTTAGTTGGGACTTCAACCAGAGGTCATGGGTTAGAATGAAAGGTGAAAAGTTTAAGGGAAATATAAGGGGAAACTTCTTCACTCAGAGAATTGAGAGAGTGTGGAATGAACTGCCAGCATGAATGGTGCATGTGAGCTTGATTTCAATGTTTCAGAGAACTTTGAGTAGATACATGGATGATAATGGGATAGAGGTCTATGGTCCCAGTGCAGGTGAATGGGACTTGGCAGTTTAAATGGTTCAGCACAGATTAGATAGGCCAAATGGCCTGTTTCTGTGTTGTCCTTTTCTATGAGTCTATGACACGTATGATGAGTAAAGTTGATCCTTGATCTTTGCTCCTTATTGTTGGTCATCCCAGCTCCTGAGATACCATTGCACTCGCCCGTCAACTACAGACAATGTTAAAAGACAAATATAACTTCATCCTCCCTACCACAGATTAGGCACAATAGTTGCTACTAAGGCAACTCGACGAGGTTATCAATTTCTTCAGTTTAAATTCCCTGTCACAGCCCAATTGATGAAATAACCCAGTTAATAACAGGTTTCCAAGAAGCAGTGTCAGGTTCAAACAGGCATGAGAACTCATGTAGAATATCATTGAAGTGTAAGCGTTGACTGTGCCATTCGTTACTGGGAAGTATTCTGTGCAGTTTCATTTTGTTTTCAGCCACAGTGGTGTGGCAAGTGTAATGCTATTACAGCTCGGGTCACTGGAGTTCAGAGTTCAATTCCAATCCATCTGTAAGGAGTCTGTACATGCTCCCCGTGGAATGCACGGGTTTCCTCGTCCCACACTCCAAAGACGTACTGGTTGGTGGATTTATTGGTCATTGTAAATTGTCCCGTCATTTGGCTAGGGTTAATTAGGACGTTGCTGGGCATGTGATTCAAAGGGCTGGTAGGGCCTATTCCATGCAGTATCTCACTAAAATAAATAAATAAATAAAAATGCTTATTCAAAGAGTAGAATAGTGGATATTTCTATCAAGTTCCAAATGGAAACTTTTCTTCCACCAGCAAACAAAAGATAAGTCTAGCCAACACAATTTGCCATACAGCAGAAACTGAATATGCAGGTTTCCCCCTTCTATAAAAGGTACTGTTATATCACACACCATCCAAAACATATTTAATGATATCCTTCTTGCTGAATGGAGAGGTTAGAGTAAGCTATCACCTTCCTGTGTGATTCATGACAAAAGAAAATTGTTTCCATATGATTCAATTCTGATTTATCCTGTATGAAATTAATTTTCCTGTTCAGGAAGCTTTTACAAATAATACAAACCACATGCCATCCTGCTCCTTTTGACGTAAGCTGATCTGGGAGCAGGGAGTGATTTCATTAGACTGCATTTTTCCATTTGCTACCAGATTTTATTCACCAGCAGTGGTGAATTGTCCTCAAGTTAGCTCTTCGACATTTGCTTAATGGCGTGGTGTAAAGGTCAAGAGGGAGAGGGTGGTGGAAAGTGGCAATGGCAAATGATCTGCTGATCCCACATCCCAATGAGAACAGTTGTGGCTCAATCTTCTAACCTTTCATTCGCTGAGAATCTCAGGGTTGTATATGGTGACATAAACAATATGTACTTTGAACTTCGATAGAAGTCTCTATCTCTAGAGTCACAACTCAAGGCAGGAGAATAAAGTGCAAGCAGTTTAGAAGCTCTAACATTGAGGATAAGGTTCAACTTTATTTGCCATATACATTTACACTATTAACAGTTGCTGTGGTGCGTTGATACGACATGCATATATATATAAAAAATACTTCAGGACAGTACTGTACATGGATGGGAGGTGTATGAAGAACTAGGCTCCTAGTGCATGTTGATGGGACTAGGCAGAATGATGGTTTGGCATGGACTAGATGGGCCAAGGGGCCTGTTTCTGTGCTGATATCTATCACTCTGTAACTTGTTGAAAAATAAAGCACCTCTTCTAGTTACCCACTATTGATCTGTGCAGTATTGCATTTTGTGATTCAGTAAATGCTATTAATTGTATCATTTAATGCAACATTTGTCTAAAGCAGGAATAGTATTGACTTCGTTAAGCGTATAATTCTGGTATTAATTTATATCATTTTAAAAAAACTATATTAATTTACATCTTTATTTAAGCTGAAAAGTGTCTTTTTTTTAAACTCTATAAACCATTATATTGGAAGCCACCAGTCCATGGTTTGGGATCTAGTTGTCTAACAATATGGCCAGCTCTGTCATGGACATTAGCCTTCTCAGCATTCAGGACATCTTCAAAAGGTGATGCCTCAAAAAGGCAGCTTCTGCCACAAAAGACCCTCACCTCTAGGGCTTCAAAAAGGCAGCATCTGTCATAAAAAGAGCCTCACCATCTAGGACATGCCCTCTTGTGTCATTGCTACCATCAAGGAAGAGATACAGGAGCCTGAAGACACACACTCAGCATTTCAGGAACAACTTCCTCCCCTCCATCATCAGATTTCCGAACAGTCCATGAACACAATCTCACTTTTTTCCCCCTCTCTTTTTGCATCACTTAATAAATTTATTTTATTTACATATATATTCCTTATTTCAATCCTTTATTAGCAATTATCAAACATACAATTAATCATTATTGAGCTTTATCTCAGTGGTCAGCAAAGATATAGCCTCTGCGGTCCCAAAATTGCCACAAAATAAGTATGAATATGTAACTTATTCCCTTCACTATGACTTAGGCTATCACAGTCTTTCCATGACCATGATTGGTCTTGGCAATTTTTTCTACAGAAGTGCCTTCTCCTGGCAGTGCCTTTACAAGATGGGTAACCCCAGCCATTATCAATACTCTTAAGAGATTGTCTGCCTGGTGTCAGTGGTTGCATAACCAGGACTTGTGCTATGCACCAGCTGCTCGTACAGCCATCCATCACCTGCTCCCATGGCTTCACGTGACCCTTATTGGGATGGAACATGGGGTGCTAAGCAGATGCTGAACCTTGCCCAGTGCCAGTTCAATTCCACCAGTCTGTAAGGAGTTTGTACGTTCTCTCTGTGACCATGTGGCCTTCCTCTGGGTGCTTGGGTTTCCTTCGCCATTCCAAAGATTAGTAGGTTAATTGGGCAGCACGGTCTCATTGGGCAGAATGGCCTTTTACTGCTGTATTTCTAAACGGGTGAATTAGTTCGGCACAACATCACGGGCAGAATGGCCCGTACCTATGCTGCACCGTTTTATGTTCTGAGTGAAGGTTTGTCTGTCTTTATCAGGTCCGGATTTCCAAAAACTGAGCAGACTCGCTCAGCTCCTGCAGGAAACGTCCATCTCCATCGATCACTCACTCTTTGATGACTACAGTGTTGAAACTCTACAATATGTGTGCGGGAAAATTCTGAACCAGTTGCAGAAAAAGGGACTCTTCGTTCTCGCGAGACAAGTGGTGGACCTTGCCGGTCTGACAGTGGACAGCTTGCTTGTTGAGGAGGTGATGTTTTCCATTTATAAATACAGTGGATTCCCGTTAATTGGGCCATTGCTTAATCGGGGCAGCCTTTTACTTGGGACACCTTTAAAGATCAAAAACTAAATCAAGAAAATAGCTGAGACTCCATTTGTTTATTTGAGACACTATGCCACTTAACTGGGGCGGGAGACTGTTACCGAACAGTTTCTAACTAGTGTCAGTCGCGTGCATTTGTGTGGCTGTTAGACACTACACAGCGTTTAGAACGATCAGTTTTTACTGTCAATTCTGTGTTCAAAAAGCAGTGATTTTTGTCACTGATAGTTAGCAAGAAATAAGCAGTAAGGCAATTCTGAAGTGTTCTGCTCACTGTGGTTTCAAGCTTCCAGGCCTGGAGTTGTCAGAAACAGCCGAAGGTAAAAATGAAACGATTTCACTACTTCAACAAGTTAGCAATTAAAAAGGCATCAGCAATCATCTTAAATGTTACAATGAAAATGAAGATTTGGAGGACGCAATTGTTGATAGCATGGTATGAAGGCAGTCCATTACCTACACTGGGTGTCTGTGCTGATTTTGTTTATTTTCAGTCAATCAAAAGATCTTGGCAGATGAATTCCTGCATTGATGACTAATATTAACTAATACACGGTTTTATAGTACTAGGGTATTGGTAGTGTTCTAATCTGTTCTGAATTTCATTTAAATACTTAACTTGTAACTCAGTTTGTCTTTTTTATACCTTTTAACTATTTCCATGAAACCTTGGCTAATTGTGCTGATCCTGATGTGTCCCAATAAACTGGAATCCACTGTTTGTGATCACGGGTAATCATGATAGATTGGGTCAAATATGCCTCACTTTTTGGTCAGAACCCTGCAATATAATTTGTTTTCTCAGTGGAGGGTATTGACAGAACAGAAGCTGTTTGAAATTTTTATTCCTGAGAATGGAATTAAACTGAAAGCCTTGTGTTTCAGGACAATGAAATGTAGCCGCTGTTTTATTATTGGATATGTGTTTGACATTTTATACACAGCAAACTGCAGCAAATACCAATCTGAACATCACAAGAGGTTCTGCAGACGCTGTAAGTCTTGAGCAACACACACAAAATACTGGACGAATTCAGCAAGTCAGGCAGCATCTATGGTGGAGAATAAACAGTCAGCTTTTCAGGCTGAAACATTTCATCAGCACTGGAAAGGAAGGTGGTAGAAACCAGAGTAAGATGGTGGGATGGGAGGGGAAAGGAGTACAAGCTGGGATGTCATAGACCAGGGCTTTGAGTATCAGGGTTGTGAAGTCATGTCGCAGTTGTACAAAACAGTGGTTAGATTCACTTAGAGCAGGGGATTCCAAACTGGGGTCCATGGACCCCTTGGTTAATGGGAGCGGTCCATGGCATTGAAAACCACAGTTGTGGTTTCTGCATAGCTAGAAAGGATGAAGTAGCAACAGGGAGAGTGCAGAAGAGGTTCACCAGGATATCATTTGGAATGGAGGGCTGAGGTTGGATAAACTGGTGTTGTTCTCAGTGGAACAGAAGGAGGCTGAGGAGTGGCTTTACAGAGGTCTATAGAATTTTGAGAATGAAGTTGGTGTTTAACTTAAACTTGCAGGTAACACCACAATGGCGTTATAGTGGTCAGAGGAATGGGTTATCTAAGATTACAATGGGATCTAGATCAACTGAAGAGGTGGGCAGAAGAGTGCAGATGGGATTTATCTACACGAGCTGCTCCACTTTGAAAAGTTAAACCATGTCAGGACTTGCACAGTAAATGTCAAGGTCCTGGAGACCATTGTAAAACAGAGACCAGGGGGTATAGGTACAGTTCCCTGAAAGGAGAGGCAGAGTAGTTCGGGTGGTGAAGAAGCTGCTTGGCACACTTGCTTTCATCAGTCGGGGCCCTGACGGCAGGAGTTGGATGTCTTGCTGCAGCTGTGCCTTCGTCAAGGTCCCCCACCATCCAGGCCATGCTCCCTCCTCAGCTCAACACTGAATTGATTCCATCACCTATAGACTCACTTCCAAGGACTCTACAATTCACGTTCTCAGTGTTTTCTGTCGACCTATCTATCTGCATTATTTATTTATTATTTGGGTTCTTTTTTGTTTTTGCACATTGGTTGTTTGTCTGACTTTGGGTGTAATTTTTCATTGATTCTGTTGTGTTTTTTGTTCTACTGTGTAAGCCCACAAGAAAATGAATCTCTGAGTAGTATATGGTGATGTGCGTGTGCTTCAGTAGTGAGAACACCTTTGTACCTTTACGTACAGGTCTGGTTGCCCAGCTGCAGGAAGTGTACCATTAAGCCGGAAAAGGTGCAAGATTTAAAGGACGTTACTGGGACTGGGGAGGCTGGATTGGCTGGGACAATTTTCCTAGGAGCTTGGGAGCCTGAGGGGTGACTTTAAACGTTATATAAAATCACAAGGAGCATAGATAAAGTGAATAATCATCATCTTTTTCCCAAGATAGGAGAGTCCAGAACTAGAGGGTGGTGGTGTATGGAAGGTACCTCCAGAGGAAACTGTAAAAGTGGGTACGATTGTATTTCAAAGGGTATTCGGACATATAAATGCATCGGAAACACGAGAGGAGTGTGAGCCAAATGCAAGCTAATGGGAGTGGCTCAGGTCAGCATCTTGGGGCCGAAGAGTCCAATTTAGAGCTATGTAACTCTGACTCTGAGTGACATAGGAAGGACAAATGTTCGAATCTTTTTCTCAGGGGCATGTGGTCTAGAACTAAAGGGCACAGGTTTATGGTGAGAGGGAAGAAATTTAACTGGTCTGGGACTGGAGTACATCACAGAATTGTTTTCATTTTATAAACCTGCCCGAGCTCTCAGGTCTTCTTCCGCTGATCTCATAAATGTAAACAATCTCCCTCAAAAGGTAATTTGTAGATCAGCTTTTTTGAACTACGCTCCTAAACTGTGGAATGCAATACCTAAAACGATAAGGAATGCAGACTCAGTTAAATGCCAGCCCAAAACCTATTTATTTAATCTTTTAGTCTTTTATTTCATATTTATTTTTATTTTTGATTTTATTTTCATGTTTGCACTTTATCTGTATGAAAAGTGCTCGATAATTCAGTTATTATTATTATAATTGAAGGTTAGGCTTTCCACACAGAAGGTGTGCATAAGTAGAACGGGAACTGGTGGAGGCAGATACAATTGCAATGTGAAAGGGCATTTGCATAAGGTATGTGGATAGGAGAGGAGTGGAGGGATATGGGCTTACTACAGCAAACAGGATTTGCATAGATATCTCTACCTGACTCCTTCGTCCACTCATCCTTCCCCACTGATCTTACCCCTGTAAAGGAGACAAGTGCTACACCTGCCCTTACACCTCCTTCCTCATCGTCACTGAGGATCCCCAACAGCCCTTCTAGGTAAGCCGGCACTTTCCCTGCGAGTCCCTCAGGGTTGTACAAGTATTCACTGCTCATGGCGCAGCTTCCTCTGCATTGGTGAGGCCCAATGATTTGGGAACCGATTTGTCAAGTACTTTAGTTCTGTCCGTGACAAAAGGTGGGTTTTCCCATTCCCATTCCGACATGTCCGTGGCCTCCTGTACTGCCATTATGGAGCCACTCTCATGTCTGTGGAGGAATACCCCATATTCCGTCTGGCTAGCCTCCAAGCTGCCTGCATGAACATCGATTTCTCCAACTTCCGGTAATTTTGTCTGCCCTCCCTCCTTCATTTTTCCATTCCCCATTGTGGCTCCCCTCTTACCCTTTCTGGTCTCCTCACTTGCCCATCACCTTGCACCGGTTTCCCTCCTCCTTCGCTTTCTTCCCCGGTCTTCGGACAGATTCTTTCTTCTTAGTCCTTTCTATTTGCTCTCTAGCTTCTTACTTCATCCCCCTCACCTGGGCTCACCTCTCACCAGCCAGTTTGCACCCCTTCCCTTCCCTTCCCTTCACCTTCTTATCCTGGATTCTTCCCCCCCCCCCACTTCCTTTCCAGTCCTGATGAAGGGTCTCGGCCTGAAACGTTGACTGCTTATTCCTCTCCATAGACACTACCTGACCTGCTGAGTTGCACCAGCGTTTTGTGTGTTGTACAGATAGGTGGGTGGACAATAGTCAGAGGCATTCATGTTCTATGAATCGACATAAAAAGTTTCAATATATTGTGTTTGGACCCATTATTTAATTTTTTTTTTACAGGTATCTCAGGAATTACAAAACCTGAAACAACGTGGTCAGTGGCAAAGGAAAGAGACCAGAATAAATTTTTGGAAGAAGTGCCATGATTGTTTCAAAAATAATTTGATCTCCAATGTAGTTGCCTCTGAATTCTTTCTGTGCCAGGCTATGGATAAGTCCTTCACTAACGCACAGCCACCATTACCTTTCAAAGAACAGCTCCTGGCTATTCAGGAGAAGTGCCTGCTCCTGACCATCGCAGGACACTGGCTGTCAAGCAGCACACCTCCATTCCTAGAACAGCTGGAAGAAGTAGAGAAAAGGATTTGGTTGTGTCGCATCAGTCAGCAGACTTTGCTGATGTCCACAGCTTCCAGATTTGCTTGGCAGGTTTCAGTCTGTGGTGAACTTACCTTTGAAGATGCCACCAAAGAGTTCCTCTTCTCAAAGCTGCCTGCCCTGAACTCGCCGAAATATCTCAAGCTGGAAGGATTTCCAAACAAGGACATGGCTTCCAACTGTAGACTTGAAGCAGTGGAGCAAGAAGCCCTTAGTATTTTGATTGGCAGTTTATTAGATGGAGGATGCATCCATGAAGCCAGTAGAGTCTCCAGATATTTTGAATTTTATAACCAAGATCTTTCACTAGTTCTCCATTGCAGAGCTCTGGCCTCGGGGGAAGCACAAGTGGCTGATCTCCACCCTGCTATCAAAACCATCTTGAGTGCAGGCGCTGCTTTGAACGGGGAGACGAGACACCCTCGAAAAAGGATCTCAAGCAGTAAGTTGATTTGTAATTGTTTCAGTGCATTCATGGACATTTACAATCTCTTCAGGAAGCTCTCTGACTTACTGTGGGGGTGTCAGAATCTATGAAAGGGCAGACATGAGACTGGAGATGGTCATTCTTGGAGAAAGAAAAAAAACTGCAGAGGAACAGCAGATCAACTCTCGATTGAGGTGCACAAGATGATAGAGGCATAGGGACAAGCCAGAGCCTTGTTCCCCAGAGTGGAAATGCATTTTTAATAGGCTCATGGATGGAAGAAAAATGGGGGGTTATATGGGAGGGAAAAGTTAGATTGCTCTTGGCGCAGCTTAAAGGATCGGCACAATATCTTGGGCTGAAGGGCCTGTACTGTGCTGTACTCTTCTATATATAGATGGACAGTGTGCTGGAAATTTGTCATCCTAAGAAGCCTTTTAAAATGTAAAGTTTATAGAGATAATAAAGATAGCACAGGGAGCATTGTCATAAATCTCTCTCCATACTTATTCTTAATTTGAAATGCAATTTAATCCGTACACTGCTCGCTGGGAGTAGTACAACTACTGTTCATCATTGTGAGAGTAACTCTGTCCGAAGGGTAATGATCCTGCCCCTGAGCCAGGAATAATTATCACTGGGTGAATGATTTCACACGTAGTCAATAACTGTTTGCAAAGACCTGGTTGTATTCGAGAGTGCTGACTTTGAAGGAATCTCCTGAGGCTTAAGGGCATTGGTTCATTTTGTACTCACACAGCGTGCAGGAAGTTAAGAACATCCTTGGGGTTTGGGTAAAAGCGGTGAGGTAATTGGACTTGTTGCCCCATTTTAGAGCGATCCATTCTGGCAGAGAAGCATATGGGTTACTTTCCATTGTTGGCTGAGCCATAGGATATAAGATTAGGGAGGACAAGTTGGAACTGTAGAAACATTCAGCCAGCACTATATCACTGCACACAATCCAGAGTTCGCTCAGTACAGGAAGAATGAGAGTTCCGGTCTACAATAATGTTGGCAGTGTTGACAGATTTTGGTTTACTTTGAAGTTTAGGCAGCTGAGAGGAATTTAAAATAAATGGCAAAATCAAATTGGGTCCTCATCTTCTTACCCCTTGCAGAGCCGTTAGTGACCTGGGCTCTTAGATCTGGGTGCCACGGTAGTGTAGGGGTCAGTTTGGAGTTCAATTCAGACATCGTCTGTCCTCCCCATGGAATGAGCAGGTTTCCTCTGGGTGCTGTGGTTTTGTCCCACTGTCCAAAGACACACTGATTAGCTGGTTAATTGGTCATTGTAAACTGTCCGGTGATTGTGTTACGGTTAAATCAGGGGTGGGCCGGAGGTTGCTGGGTGGCATGGCTCAAAGGGCTGGAAAGGCCTATTCTACGCTGTATCTCGAATTAAATACAGTGCTGTGCCAAAGTCTCAGGTACATGTATATGGCTAGGGTGCCTGAGATTTTTGCACAGTCCTGTATTGCACTGTGCTGCTGCTGCTGCTGCTGCAGCAAAAAAAAACCAAATTTCTTGACATGAGTGATGATAAACCTGATTCTGATATGGGTCTACATTGTGGAGTGAGAGTGGGAAGGGGGCAGGGAGAGGGGAGTCATGGTTGTGAAAGGGGAATGGAGAGGGGAAGAGAGCAGGAAGCACCAGAGAGACATTCTGTAATGATCAATAAACTAATTGTTTGGAATGAAATGACCTTGCCTGGGGTCTCAGGGCCCACACCACCCCTCACCCCTGGCACTCCTTCTCTGCCACCTGTCCCACCCTCCTCCCACGGTGCTCTACCCTCGCCCTATCCAACATCCTTTGCTGCTGCCAGACTTACAAACTCGCTGTCTGCTCCACATTGAAAAAACAAGACTGTGCAGGAGTACTCTACAGTATATAGCAGGGCTGTATACTTTATAATGTGCCTCAAACTCCCAACAGTACATCAGAGGTTCAGACCATGATCACAGAGAAGGGGGAAGGCAGAGAGCCCCGCCACTGCCAGGAGAGTCCTGCCATCTGTATATAATCTCCCTCTGGAGTTCCTCCTCTTTCCCTTTCTCCCATGGTCCACTCTCCTTCCTTCCTTCTTCAGCCCTTTACCTCTTCCAGCTATCACTTCCCAGCTTCATCCCTCCTTCCCCACACACCCACCTTCCCCCTCACCTGATTTCACCTATCATCTGCCAGCTTGTAGTCTTTCCCCTCCGCACACCCCCACCCCACCTCTTACTCTGGCTTTTCCTCCTTCCTTTCCAGTCCTGATGAAGGGTCCCAGTCTGAAACGTTGACTGTTTATTCCTCTCCACAGATGCTGCCTGACCTGCTGAGTTCCTCCGGCATTTTGTGTTTGTTCCTCCGAATTTACAGTATCTGCAGAATCTCCTGTTTAAGTGGGCGTTCAATGTGACGTAATTTACAAGACTATGAATGACAGCTGGGATTAGATGAGATAGTTCCTTGTAAATTCTGCATGGGTTTCTGTACTTCAAGGACTTTGCGGGATCGGAACTGGCAGGGCTGTAGAGAGCTGTGTTCTTTGCAGCAGTTTGCTACCTTGGTACTTGGTTGGTTACGAAAGAGCACGTTGTTACCACAAAGAGAGAGGCTTACATTAAGTTGCATTCTTTTGTCATGAATGGATGCTTTCCATTCAAGTGATTCCTGAGATGATTATAATTAGTCTATTTCAGGTTGGTATTTCGTGTTGCTTTTTTGTGCAGTTTTTGGATGACACGGAAGTATAGCTTAATGCAGTTTTCACAGGTTAATGTGGAAACTGGAAGCTCATGGTGTAGGAGATTGGCGTACAGTTATTACAGCGACAGGGACCTGGGTTCAATTCCCTCTGTTGTCTGTAAGGATTGTGTATGTTCTCCTTCTGACCATGTGGGTTTCCTCCGGACACTCCACTTTCCTCCCACATTCCAAAGATGTAAGGGTGAATGGATTAATTGGTCACGTGGGTGTGTTTGGGCTGGAAGGTTCCCTTACCGTGCTGATTCTCTTAATTTTTTTTAAGTTCTTCTTTATTCGATCTGATCATTTACTTTGCATATTGTAGCTAAATGGTTGCCACAAGTAATAATGTTCCACATTTGGGCTGTAAAGGAAACTCTTTATTGTTGCACCATCTTTAAACAATCATTTTTTGTTTTCTCCTGACAGTGGGCAATATAAGTTCATCATCTGTTCTGAGTCTAGAAGACAACGTTGTTAAAGACCAGGTCGTTAATGATCTGCAGGTTCTCATTGATGAATGCAGCCATGGAAAGAGTTACTGCCACCAGGTTCTTAGCTTATTCGAGCTCTCAAAGGTACAATCATTCATGTAGTAATCTGCTACCAATTATTACCACTGTTCTTAAACCATATGCAGCTAAAAATACACTCAGTGGCCCCTTTATTAGGTACGGGCGTTGAACCCAGTGTGGTCTTCTGCAGTTGTAACCCATCCACTTCAAGGTTCAACATGTTGTGCATTCAGAGATGCTCTTCTGCACACCACTGTTGTAATGTGTGGTTATTTGAGTTACCATCACCTTTGTGTCAGCTTGAATCAATCTGGCCTTTCTCCTCTGACCTCTCTTGTTAACAAGGCTTTCTCACCCACAGGACTGCCGCTGACTGGGTGTTTCTTTGTTTATCACACCATTCTCTGTAAACTCTAGAGACTTGTGAGATCAGCAGTTTCTGAGATACTCAAACCACCCCCCGGCACAAATGATCATTCCACGGACAAAGTCACTTCGATCACATTTCTTCCCCATTCTGATGTTTTGTGTAAACAGCAGCTGAACTTTCTGACCATGTCTGCATACATTTATGCATTAAATTACTACCGCGTAATTGGCTGTTAAGAGATTTGCATTATCGAGTAGGTATGCCTAATAAAGTGGCCACTGAGTGTAAGTCAGAGCTTTTATCTAACCATTAATTAGCTTATTTCTTTGAATTCTGTTCTTGAATTTTATGTTGGTTTCTTTGTGAGTGGATTATTTCATGTTGTAAGTAAACTTAATTCCTTTAAAAATATATTAGTTCAAAAATGTTCTTAGTCCGGTATTTAATTTTTACTCACCTATAGGAGCTTGGCTTTTCTTTCAATGATATCTCAACACAAGATTCCAACACGGTTCTGCGGAAAGTGTTATCGTCACAGCAGCCTGACCGTTACAAAAAGGCGCGGGCATTTATTACCACACAAGGACTGAAGGCAGAGGCAGTGGCAGCTCTGGTAGCGGACGAAGTGGTCCAAGCATTGCTGTCTTCAGCACAATCCAAAGGTAAACTATCAGCCTTGTGTTTACCGGGACAGGTTACACGGGCAGTGTGCAGAGTGAGTGGGAAACCCAGAACTCCGGTTCTCTCTGCATGCAGAGTTTTCAACTCCGACGTGTAATCTAACTTCCAGAGAAAAGTGTTATCCTGATCAGTGTGTCCTCTGGAGCAGGTCTGATCTCTAATCACTGGGGAGAGTCTGATCCCAAGACAAAGGATTGAAATCAGAATCAGTATCACCAACTTAGATGACGTGAAACAACCCGAATGCTCTGGATTTCGAGCTTCTGCAGAAACTCTTGTGTTTAACACCATAATTCTCCATTCTACATCCACTCTGATCACTCCTTCCTTTACTTTGTCCACCTATCCCTCCCAGCTTTCATTTCATCCCCCTCCCCTTCCCCCATCCTTTCCCCTCACCTGGTCTCACCTCTCACCTGCCTGCTTGTACTCTAACACCCCCCATTCTCCCGTTCTAGCTTCAGTCCCCTTCCTTTCCAGTCCTGATGAAGGGTCTCAGCCTGAAAAGTTGATTGTTTATTCCCCTCCATAGATGCTGCCTGACCTCCAGCGTTTTGTGTGTTGCTGCAGAATGTCTTGTGTTTACAACACAAAATGTGTCGTTTTTCAGTAGCAGTACCGTGCTAGGACATAAAATTACTATAAATTGCAAAAATAAGTAGTGAACAATGGAATAACTTTCTGAAATCCTCCAGCATTTTGTGTGTGTCGCTCTAGATTTCCTGCAGAATCTCTACTATTTATAATGAAATAGTGTTTGTGGGTTCATGAATCATTCAGAAATCTGATGTCAGAGGGGAAGAAACTGTTTTTGAATCACTGACGGGTTCCTGTACTTCCACCCTGATGGAAACAACTTGGTGTTGTGTGATGACAAGAAGCTGGCTGTAGAAGAAAGTACGTGCTCTGCATGCCCATTAGCTGTATCCAGTTGGGTCAGTATTGGGGAAGTGTAAAGACAACTAATAAATCCTCTGCCTCGCAGTGTCAAAGTCCCAATTCAGTCCTAACCTCGAGTGCTGAGTGTGTGGAGTTTGCACATTCTTCCTGTCATTGTGTGTTCCAGCGTCCTAAAGACCTGAGAGTTAGTAGGTTAATTGGACATTATAAATTGCCCCCAGTGTGTGGGTGAGTGCCAGGATCTGGGACAGTTGACAGGAATGTGGGGAACATCAGGATTAGTATAAACGTGAGCTCAGTGTGGACATGGTGAGCCAAAGAACCTGTTTCCATGTTGTACGGCTGTATAACTACCTTCTCCCCTAGCTTGTCCTCTCCTCACTACAGCTGCCTGACCTCTTTAGCACTGGGAAACCCAGGGGTTGCCAACCTAGAATCCGTGGACCCCTCGGTTAATGGTAGATCCAATGGCATAAAAAAGTTTGGGAAGCCCTGGTCTAATCAGATGCACTGAAGCTGCGAGAGAAACCCGGTGGGTTAGGCGGCATCTGTGGAAGGAAATGAACAGGTGACGTTTCAGGTCTCGGTCCTTCAGCTGGACTGCATTGCAAACCTGCCAACTGACCACAGACGCTGCCTGCCCAGCCGAGAGTGGCCCAGAACAACCCACAGGCTGGGTGGGCTGCTTCTCGCATTATTGAAACCTGTGAAATTGGCCTGCCCAGTAATATATTAGCTGCATCCATATCCTTTGATGATAAATGTACTTTGAATATACCCCCAAGTAGGCTTCCTGCCGCCTTCTGATCCCTTTCACGTTCCAACATATGGAGCACACCAAACCTTTGTTTGCCTAACTCGCAAAGAATGCTCGCCATTTCCACACGGAAATTTATTTTATCATCTATGTGAATGATTGCTTGTTTTCAAAGATGAGGCTTATCCAAAATTCCCTTTGTACAAGCACTTCAAAGATCACAGGGAGATTCAAAACCCCTTTCTGAGTAAATGTATGTTTGAGATTTACCAAAACATCGCACAGACTTTGATGAATAACATTTGTTTTTTTAAAAAATCTGATTCCTGACTTCAAAAGGAGTTAATTGAAGTGTTTACCTCGCTGAAGGAACTCCAGGGGTAACTTCAAACTATTTCCTATTTATATACCGTTAAAGCAGTAATACGTTAAGTAAAATGAAGCATTGCAAATGTTGGAAATATGAATTCAAACACACAAAATGCTGGAGGAACTCGGCAGATCCCGAAGAAGGGTCTAGGACTTGAAAAATCATCTATTTATTCATTTCCATAGATGCTGCCTGGCCTGCTGAGTTCCTCCAGCATTTTGTGTGTGTTGCTCCGGAATTTCCAGCATCTCTTGCATTTGGATTGTTTTATTAGAGTCATAGAAGCATAGAACAGTCGAGCACAAAAACAGGCCCTTCAGTCTGTGCATCTATTATTGTCACATGTGCCAAGATACAGTGAAAAGCCTGTCTTGCATGCTGTTCATACAGATCAGGTCATTATGCAGTGCGTTGAGGTAGAACAAGTTAAAACAGTCAGCGGAATAAAGTGTAAAAGCTACTGAGAAAGTGCAGGTAAAGATTAAAGTGCAAGATCGTAACAAGAGGGGGGTCAGCGGAATGTTTCTCGTCGGGGGCTGTCGATTCTGAGTCAGCTTTGCTTCTGCTGGTGGGCCTGTTGTGTTTCCCCGGAGAGGGAGAGGTGGGCTCCTGGTCCAGATGTCCAATACCAGAGGGCAGGCTTTAAGGTGGGGGGTGGGGGGGAATTTCAAGGGAAATGTCAGGGGCAAGTTTTTTACACAGAGCCTGGAATGTGCTACCTGGGATGGTGGTAGGGGCAGGTACATTAGGGGTGTTTAAGAGATGTTTAGATAGGCACATGAATGTGAGGAAAATGGAAGGATGTGGACATTGTGTAGGCAGAGGGGATTAGTTTAGTTGGCCATTTGATTACTAATTGGTTCAGCACAACACTGTGGGCTGAAGGGCCTGTTCTGTGTTCTGTGAGTGCTTCTGGCTGGAAAGTCACCAAGGAGCAGGCCAGGCCCAGCCAGACTGTGTCCCAGCTGCCTAACCTGGTGGATACTGAGGTTCAGAGACGGGCTGTCTATGAATAATCTGCTGTTACTCTTCCAACAGCATCCCAACATGAGTCACTGCATTCCAAAAAGGGGACAAATTAAATGTCTATAAATAGACCGGGGAGTCCAAGCCGTCTGATATTTATGAGCAGACGAACTTGAGTTTTCAGAAACTATTTGCTGCTGTAACCCTGGCTGTCTGACTCTGATCCTCTCTCAAAGATCATGTTTGCAGTTGGTCAGAGTACCTTCATTTCACTACAGTGCTCTCCAAGCACTGATGCATATACACATCTGTGCCTCAGCCTCCTGACCCACTGAGGTCCCTGTTATGATATCGTGCTATGCTGTTATATCAAGTTACAGGCTAAACCAGTAAAAACATTGATGAACTCACATGCATGAAGACATCATTTCTGATTTTGTGTCTTGGGCTTTTTATATAAACAACAGGAAAATTTATCCTCATTACAGATATCCCAGACACCCAATCTGTTGTGAAAGGTCTGCTTGTGTGAATCAGAATTAAATTATATCCTGAGGTTGACCATGTCTATGTGGAATTTACTGAGTGGGGCTGCCTGTGGTTTGGTGGTGCCAGCGTTGGTGCATTGAGCGCGGGGCAGTGAGACCCGATTCTTGCAGCATCTTGTCATCTCAGGCTCCAGGTGTTTTCTCCAAAACTAACCTGAGATCTGAAACACTAGAGATCTCACTTACAAACCCTAACCCACTTGTCTTTGGGATGTGGGAAGAAACCCACATCGTTAAAGGGAGAACGTACAAACTCCTTACAGACAGTGGTGGGAATTGAACCCGGCCGCTGGCGCTGTAGAGCGTTATATAACTGCACATTGACCTAATTCTGCAATCATGATTGCCACCGTCTGCAAGGAGTTTATACGTTTTCCCTGTGACTATGTGGGTTTTCTCCCACATCCCAAAGACGTGTGGTTACGGTTAGTGAGTTGTTGGCGTGCTGTGTTGTGTTGGAAGATCATAGACACGGGAGCAAAACTCAGCCTTTGGTCCCAATGAGCCTGATCCACTATTCCATCATGGCTGATTCATTATCCTCCTAAACCCATTCTCCCTCCTTCTCCCCGTAACCTCTGACACCCTTACTAATCAGGAACCTACAAACACCCAATGACTTGGTTCCACAGCTGTCTGTGACAATGAATTCCACAGATTCACCACCCTCTGGTTAAAGAACTTCCTCCTCATCTCTGTTCTGAAAGGACACCCCTCTATTCTGAGGTTCTGCCCTCTGGTCCTGGACTCCCCCACCATGGGAAACATATCCATTCTGACTGTGGCCTTTCAACAGTTGTAGCGTGGTGACATTAGTAGGCTTCCCAGAAGACTCCTTGTTCATTTGAGAAACGACACATTTCACTGAAGTTTTCAGTGTATATGTGAGAAATAATGTTAATCTCATTGCAGGTATCTTCAAGCCTGACACCATAGGTGCTGTAAAGGTCTAAATCCTGGTTCCATTCACAACATGAAAGTGTTAAACAGAAACAGTTTCTCACTGCCTCCTTCAAGTGGGCCAGGAGCAGCGGTCTCTCTAATGTTTTTAAACTGCGCAGCTCTTAAAATGAACATTTTAGAAAAGGAAACTCCAGCTGTGTGGGAGCATCTCAGTTACAGTGTGGCCACACAAGTTCAGAGGGAATAGTGACCAGGACGGTATTGAGAGCCTGGAGTCCATGCGTCAGTCGTGGGCAGCGTGGTAGTGTAGCAGTTACCGCAGGGAGCTTTACCCTTATCCGAGGGGTCCGTGGACCTCAGGTTTGCAACCCCTGAGTTAGTGTCACACCTCACAGCACCACCAGCTGTAAGATTGGGGTTCAATTCGCTCCGCCATCTGTTAGGAGTGGATATGTTCTCTCCGTAATCGTGTGGGTTTGCTGTGCGTGCTCCAGTTTCCACCCACACTCCAAAGACCTGCGGATGGGGGTTAGTGAGCTGTGGATGTGCTGTGTTGGTATTGGGAAGCATTCCAACACTTGCGGGCTGCCCCCCAGCAAATCCTGGCTCTGTGCTGGTCGTTGATGCAAACAACACGTTTCACTCTATGTTTCAATGTTTTGATGTACCTGTGACAAACAAAGCTAAACTTTAATCTTCAAATCTTTAAACATCTTTCGGAGCATAAGTGGCAGGAGGAGGGTAACACCTCACAAGCTACCTACTCACCCAAGGGTTATGGTGGCAGGTACCCAGGGGGTGGGGGGGGGGGGGGTTTGTAGTTTATCAACTTGCCTTCATTACCATAAGAGGGCTGGATGGAGCCCACTCCTGGACAGAGAAAATCTGTAGCCTGAGAAGCATTGTATCTGTCATGTCTGATTCACTTATGGGTGTACTGGTCTCAGAGTGAAGCTGCTTGATTTGTCGGAATATCCAGTTCCCACCGGGGTTGTCTCAGATTCAGACTCAAATCAAGCATCAAACAATTTAGTGCTGACAGCTGCAAGTGTTGGAGACCTCTGAGCTGGTTTACTTTTGACTTTTTCCCCCAGCAGAGGTGGGAGCTGTCACCCAGCTGTATCATTGCGATTTCTGATCTGGGCATTGGACAAGCAATTTCATACCTGATCTGTTCTTGGACTTGCAGTGTTTCTGTAGTTACAGATTTACACTGGGCTTACAGACCTTTATCTGTAACACACACAAAATTCCAGAGAAACTCAGCACGTCAGGCACCTTCTATGGCAGTCAATGTTTCAGGCTATCGTCCTAGCCCTAAGCCTTCAGGGGTCTCGGCTCGAAACACTTGACTGTTTATTCTGCTTGATAGATGCTGCCTGACCTGCTGAGTTCTTCCAGCATCTTGTGTGTGTATTGCTTTGAATTTCCAGCATCAAATGCCCTCTGCCATCAGATTTAATTAACCCATGCACACTGCCTCAATTTTTTTTCTATTTTTGCTCTCATTCTGCACCACTTCTTTAATTTTGTAATGTATATATAGATCTTATTGTATTTATAGTTTTTAATTATGTATTGCAATGTATTTCTGCCATAAAACAAAAAATTTCATGACATATGCCAGTGATATTAAACCTAATTCTGATTCATGTGCAGAAGCTCTTGTGCTGCAGTTCGCATTGTTGATGGTTGTTCCATTAATTGTCTCTGCACACAGGACAAGAAATGATGCAGGTCTATAATCCTCGTGATGGGAAAGAGGCCTTTCTTCAACTGGCCAAACTGTGCCAAGATCCGATTCTTGTTGGCATGAAGCTGCTGGATAAAATTTCATCCATTTCCGCGGGGGATCTGGACTGCAGTAAGTTACTGGAAATTCAGAGTGTGTATGATCTTGAAGTAATGGTCCGGAGGGTGCAGGGGCTGTACTAAGAGTAAAGATAAGTAACGGTCTGTCCTGCCATCCATATCTTGCAAATTATTTATTTTTGAATCCAATCCATAGGGAACTGTACTCAGACCTCAATCAAAGCTCTTGTTTGGCCATAGTTTTTTGATCAGGAAAGAAAATTCTCTTAGTGATAGAAATTTTGCCCTGAGTTAGATGTGAAGAGCATGTCTTCTAAGGAAAGGTTGAGTGAGATATTGTTTTTTGCTTTGGAGCAAAGGAGCACGAGAGGTGACTTGACTGAGGTGTAAATTTGATAAGAGGCTCCAACAGAGTGGACAGCCAGGGACTTTTTTTCAGGGCAGAAATGCCTCATATGTGGAGATGTAATTTTAAAGTAATTAGGGGAAGTATAGGGGTGATGTCAGAGCTAAGTTTTTCACACAGAGAGTGGCGGGTGTGTGGAATGCACTGCCAGGGGTTGTGAGGAAACTGGTGGGGGTGGAGGGGTCGTTGCTTCGCTGCTGCTTGTGCGTGGGGGGGGGAGAGCTGGGGGGCTTTGGGGATCTAACATTTAACTGTCACTCATTCTTTGTTTTCGTGAATGTTTGCGAAGAAAAAGAATTTCAAGATGTATATTGTAAATATTTCTCTGAAATTAATGTACCTATTGAAGCAAGGATAATGGAAAACTGGAGGGCTGTGTAGGAGGGAAGGCTTAGATTGATGTTGGTGTGGGTTAAAAAGTTGGCAGACATTGTGTGCTAAAGGACCTGTTTAAACTCTGATCCCTGCTGAGCGCAGAGTAAACTACTGTGTTAACATTCAACAGCAGGGAAAGTCACCTGGCCCAATTCCCCACGTTGGATTCGCATCACCCTCCCCTTTAGGATTCAGCACTACATTTCAAATACCAGCAGTTTTGAAAACGACCTTTAATTGTCACAGATACATGGAAACATACAGCTACATGTGTCGAACCTATCAATGATCAACACAGTCTGAGGATATGCTGGGGGCAGCCCGCAAGTATCGCCACGCCTCCGATTTCAACGTAGCATGCCCACGACTGACTCTCCTAACCCATACGTCTTCAAAATGTGGGGCGGAAACTGGAGCAAACCCACACAGTCACTGGCACTGTAATAGTGTCCTGTGCTGTCCCTAATAATTACCATCCCACACTTTAAAATCCCACCATTAGATCCACTCCTCTGCTCCTGTCTTTGTCCTGAAAACTTCCTCCCATTCCCTCTTCATTCATTTCCATTTTAATATCTGTGCTAGTATCCGGCATGGGCCTTTGGTGTCCATTGAATGTGACTGGTATGTTACAGCTGTGTTTCAGGGTCAGAAGGTGGTATGTTCGAAGCACACTGCAGAACTCTGAACACAAACCCAGGCCGAGGTTGCCAGAACGTGTACTGAGCGGGCTGCAGAATTCGAACACAGATTGAGAATGCTTAGCTTTGTAGGGATGGCTTTGGGGTCGGTGCAGGGAGTTAGGGTTTGTGGACAGAAATGAGGGAAGTTACATACATGGTAAATGGTAGGGCATTGAAGAATGCAGTAGAACAGAGTGATCTAGGACTAATGGGGCATAGTTCCCTGAAAGTGGAATCTCATGTGGATAGGCTGGTGAAGAAAGCTTTTGGTATGCTGGCCTTTATAAATCAGAGCGTTGAGTATAGGAGTTGGGATGTAATGTTAAAATTGTACAAGGCATTGGTAAGGCTGAATTTGCAGCATTGTGTACAGTTCTGGTAACTGAGTTATAGGAAAGATGTCAACAAAATAGAGAGATTACAGAGAAGATTTATTAGAATGTTACCTGGGTTTCAGCACCTAAGTTACAGAGAAAGGTTGAACAAGTTAGGTCTTTATTCTTTGGAGCGTAGAAGGTTGAGGGGGGACTTGATAGAGGTATTTTAAATTATGAGGGGGATAGATAGAGTTGACGTGGATAGGTTTTTTCCATTGAGAGTAGGGGAGATTCAAACAAGAGGACATGAGTTGAGAGTTAGGGGGCAAAAGTTTAGGGGTAACACGAGGGGAAATTTCTTTACTCAGAGAGTAGTAGCTGTGTGGAATGAACTTCCAGTAGAAGTGGTAGAGGCAGGTTCGGTATTGTCATTTAAAGTAAAATTGGATAGGTATATGCACAGGAATGGAATGGCGAGCCAGTGGGACTAGGTGAGAGTAAGCCGAGATGGCCTATTTCCGTGCTGTAATTGTTATATGGTTATAAGTTGGAGGTCAGGGGTAGTATATGAAGCATCTGGGCAGGAGACTCGATGTCTGCAGGTCTGAGAATACAAGTACAAGGACTGTGGGCATGCTATGTTGACACCAGAATGTGTGGTGACACTTCAGGCTGCTCCCAGCAAATCCTTAGGTGTGCTGGTTGTTAACACAAATGTACAATTCAATGTACACGTGATAAATTAATCTGAATCTGACTGTATTTAATTGCCTGCAAGTGTTTTGCAATGCCCTAAGTGAACTGTAGAAAAGTCTAATCATGGAAGGAAATGATGTTTGTTTGATTGCTGTCTGATTCGTGTCTCCTTTCTCGTCCTGAAGCTGTGGAACTGCTGATTCTGGCCCACAACTGCTTCAGCCTGACCTGCCACATGGAGGGGATCGGCAGAGTACTGCAGGCTGCCCGTCATCTCAGCCACAAGCATCTGGCTCCCAATGAAGCGTACAGCCTCATGGTACAGTATATCTGGTATAAATGTAGTAGTCTCGATAGACCTTGGAAAGTTTCCAGGGCTCAAGCCTGGGCAAGGTGTTTTTTTTTATGGAAGACCGGCAGTTGCCCAAGCTGCAAGTCTCCCCTCTCCACGGGAAGGGCATTAGGACCCATACAGCTTGGCACTGGTGTCGTCGCAGAGCAATGCCTTGCTCGAGGATACACACGCAGCCTCAGCCAAGGCTCGAACTAGCGACCTTCAGATCACCAGACGAACGCCTTAACCACTTGGCCACGTGCCAACACTACCCGGTATAAATAACACTTAAGAGAGTGGGTATGAATGTTTGCTATGATGAGTGATGTGGCACAGGCTACAGCTGGGATATACAGTATACTGCAGGTAAGCATCTACTAGATTCCCAGAAGCCATATCTCAACTGGAAGCTCATGTTGTTGGGAGATTGGCTATGGTGGCATAGTGGTTCATGGAACTGACAAACCGGGTGCAGTTCCCACTGCTGTCTGTAAGGAGTTTGTAGGTTTTCAAGTGCAGTGTTCCCTCTAAGGCATGCACGCGCACACATCTGGGCTGAGAAGTGGCAGATGGAGTTCAACCCAGATAAGTGTGAAGTGGCTCATTTTAGTAGGTCAAATATGATGGCAGAATATAGTATTAATGGTAAGACTCTTGGCAGTGTGGAGGATCAGAGGGCTCTTGGGGTCCGAGTCCATAGGACGCTCAAAGCAGCTGCGCAGGTTGACTCTGTGGTTAAGAAGGCATACGGTGTATTGGCATTCATCAATCATGGAATTGAATTTAGGAGCCAAGAGGTAATGTCAGACCCCACTTGGAGTATTGTGTTCAGTTCTGGTCGCCTCACTACAGGAAGGATGTGGAAGCCATAGAAAGAGTGCAGAGGAGATTTACAAGGATGTTGCCTGGATTGGGGAGCTTGCCTTATGAAAACAGGTTGAGTGAACTCAGCCTTTTCTCCTTGGAGCGACAGAGGATGCGAGGTGACCTGATAGAGATGTATAAGATGATGAGAGGCATTGATCGTGTGGATAGTCAGAGGCTTTTTCCCAGGGCTGAAATGGTTGCCACAAAAGGACACAGGTTTAAGGTGCTTGGGAGTAGGTACAGAGGAGATGTCAGGGGTAAGTTTTTTACTCAGAGAGTGGAGAGTGCATGGAATGGGCTGCTGGCAACGGTAGTGGAGGTGGATACGATAGGGTCTTTTAAGAGACTTTTGGATAGGTACATGGAGCTTAGAAAAATAGAGGGCTATAGGTAAGCCTGGTAATTTCTAGGATAGGGACATGTTTGGCACAGCATTGTGGGCTGAAGGGCCTGTGTTGTGCTGTAGGTTTTCTATGTTTCTATATTTGTTATCCTTGAGCCTGGTGGTACGTGCTTTCTGCCCAGTGTGAATGGAGAGTCGAGACGTTGTCCGGGGTGAGTGAGGTCTTTGATAAATAACAGAGGGGAATTCTGTCTGAATGGTGAGAGATTGCTAAGTTCTGAACAGCAGAGCAGTCTGGGATTCCTGTTACCTGATCCATGAAATTCCAGGATGTAGGGTCAGCAGGTAATGAGTAAAAAACTCAAAGGACAATGAGCGGTGTCACGATAGACGTGTACTTGACAGATTGAGATGACAGGCTGTGCCTTTTGCCCAGGGTGGAACTGGCTAATACGAGAGGGTGTACCTTTAAGATGATTTGGAGGGAAGTATGGGGGGTGATGTCATAAGTATGTTCTTTACACAGAGAGGGTGGATGTGAGAATCGCCCTGCCAGGGGTGATGGTAACGACACATATATCTGAGACTATTAGGTAGGCATATGGATGGCAGTAAAACAAAAGGCTATGTGGGAGGGAAGGGTTCAATTGATATTAGAGACGGTTAACGGGTCAGTACAGCATTGTGGGCTGAAGGGCCTGTACTATGCTGTATTGATCAATGCTCTATGTGGTAACACTACTGAATCTATTTTCTTTCCAAATCTCTGAATTTTTTAATTAATGAAAGAAGAAGTGTACAGAGAAATGAACCAGAGAATTTGAACTCCCTGTAGGTACGGCTTATCACAGGCATCGGACGATACAATGATATGACCTACATATTCGACCTGCTTCATGAGAATCACAGGTTTGAGATGCTGTTGAGGAAAAACGTTGTCTCGGTAAGTGGATTGGTGACAGGCTGGGTAAGGGAAAAATGACTAGGGATTAGCTTTGTTTGTTGAAACACACGTACAGGAAAATGTTATTGTTTGTGTCAAAGAGCAATACAGTCCGAGAATGTGTTGGGGGCAGCCCGCAAATGTCACCGTGATGCAGGCGCCAAAGCAGCCTACTGACTTACTAACCCACACATCTTTGGAATGTGGGAGGAAACTGGTTCACCCGGAGAAAAACCATATGATCACGGGTAGAAATCTCAATCTCCTTACAGACGGCGGTGGGAATTGAACCTTCATCCCTGGCACTGTATAGCGTTATACTAACTGCTGCATCTCTGTGCTGCTCCTTCGCCTAAACCTGCTACACCTATCCTCTTACTTTCCTTCCGATTGCAGGGAGGGGACACAACAATGAAATTATTGCCAGGATCTTTAGTGTTAGAACACCAGACATGGTACTCCCTCAGATGAGTCCCAGCCTGTCCAAATTCTCCTTATAACTCAATGTCTCCAGTCGCAGTAAATTCCAGGTGAATCTATAGAGACAATATGTGCAATGTACTGGTGACACACTTAAGATCAGGAGCTGTTTGTTTACAATAAGCACGTTTTTACCTCCCCCAACTCTCTGCTTTCCACAGGGATCGCTCTCTCCATGGTTCCCTTGTCCATTCCTTCCTCTCCACTGATCTCCTCCCTGAAATTTATCCCTGCAAGGCAGGCAAGTGCTACACCTCCTCGCTCATCATCATTCACAGTTCCAAACAGTCCTTCCAGGTGAGGGGACATTCACCTGTGAGTCTGTCACTGTATCCAGGATTCTCAGTGCAGTCTCCACTACGTTGGTGAAACTGATGTTGATTGAGGAACCGCTTCTTTGAGCACTTTCGCTCTGTCCTCAGCAACAGAATTTCCCGGTAAACAACCATCCTCATTCTCAATTTCCCTTCCCATTCTGACATGTCTGTCCATGGCCTCCTCTGCTGCTATGATGATGCCAAACTCAGGTTGGAAAATCAACCCTCATTCCATTTGGGTAGCCTTCAACCTGATGGCATAAATGACGGTATCTCTAACTTCTCCCCCATCCCTGCCTTCTCTCTTAAGACCTTAAGACATAGGAACCAGATTAGGCCATTTGGCCCATCGAGTTTGCTGTGCCATTCCATCATGGCTGATTTATTATCCATCTTGATCCCACTCTTTTGCCTTCTCTCCATAACCTTTGATACCCTAATTAATTAAGAAGGTATCAACCTTGTCTTAAATATACCTATTGATTTGGTCTGCACAGTCGCCTTTGGCAATGAACTCCTTGGATTCACCACCCTCTAGTTAAAGAAATTCTTTCTCGTCTTTGTTCGAAATGGACATTCCTCTAATCTGAGGCAGTGCCTTCCGATCCTCAGATTCCCCCCCCCCCATAGGAAAAGTTCTCTTCACATCCACTCTATCCAGTGCTTTTAGTATTCAATAGGTTTCAATGAGATCCTCCCACATTTTTCTAAACTCCGGTGAGTACAGGCCAAGAGCTATCAAATGCTCCTCGTATGTTAACCCTTTCATTCCTGGGATCATTCTCATGAACCTCATCTGGATCTTCTCCAATACCAGCACATCTTTTCTGGTATATAATGTAGCAAAAGTTAGTAGAAAGGTAGAGGATTGGGAAGCATTTAAAAACCAACAAAAAGGCAAATTTAAAAAAAAATGAGAAAAAAAACCGAAATATGAAGTAGCCAATAATATCAAGGAGGATACCAGAAGTTTTTTTTTCAGATATATAAAGATTAAAAGAGTGGCAAGAGTGGATACTGGACCAATGGAAATGATGCTGGGGAGGTAGTAGGATTTTGCATCACTCTTCACTGTGGAAGATGCACTATGCCAGAAATTCAGGTGTCAAAAGTGTAGTTGCTTTTACTAACAAGAAGGTGCTTGGGAAGCTGAAAGGTCTGAAGGTAGATAAGTCTACACCCCAGGGTTCTGAAAGAGGTGGCTGAAGAGATTGTAATGATTTTTCAAGAATCACTAGATTCTGGAATGGTTTTGGAGGACTGGAGAATTGAAAATGTCACTCCACTCTTTAAGAAGGGAGGGAAGAAGAAGAAAGGACATTATAGGATGTGCCTGTTCTGCTTTTTTTCCATTTTTTTGTGCGGGAGGAGGGATTTGGAGGTCGATGTGCCTGATCAGTTTTGTTAATTTTTTTTGGAGGAGGAGGGATTTGGGGTGTCGATGTGCCTGATCTGTTTTTGTGGGGAGGTGGGATTTTGGGGTTGATAATCATGCTGCTTTTCTTTACTTATTGGTTTCATGGCTACTTGGAGAATTGAAGTATTTCAGAGTTGTATACTTTGATAATAAATGAAATCAGTTAGCCTGGGAAGATCTTGGAATCAATTATTAAGGATGAGATTTTGGTGTACTTGGAGACTAATGACCAGCGTCAGCATGGTTCCTTACGGGGAAATCTGGCCTAACAAATCTGTTGGAATTCTTTGAGGAAATAACAGGCAGGATCAACAAAGGAGAGACAGTGGATATTGTTTACTCGGATTTTCAGAAGGCCTTTGACAAAGTGCTGCAGGTGAGGCTGCTTAACAAGATAAGAGCCCATAGTATTACAGGAAAGATACTAGTGTGGATAGAAGATTGGCTGATTAACAGGAGGCAAAGAGTCGGAATAAAAGGGGCATGTTCTGGTTGGCTACCAGTGACAAGTGGTGTTCCACAGGGGTTGGTGTTGGGACCGATTCTTTTCATGTTATACTTTACCAATTTGGATGACAGATTGATGGCTTTGTGGCCAAGTTTGCAGATGATACAAAATAAGTGGAGGGGCAGGTAGTGTTGGGAAAGCAGGGAGTCTGCAGAAGGTGGACAGATTGGAAGAATGGGCAAAGAAGTGACAGATGGAATATAGTACAGGGGAGAAATTTCAAAAATTGGAGATACGAAGGGCAGGATTCCCTAAAGGTTAACTTGCAGGTTGAGTCAGTGATAAGGCAGGCAAATGCAATGTTTGAATTTGTTTAGAGAGGACTAGAATATAAGAATATAAGAGCAAGAATGTAATGCTCAGACTGTATAAGGCCTTGGTCAGACTGCATGGAGTATCGTGAGCAGTTCTGGGCCCCTCATCTAAGAATAGATGTGCTGCCATTGGAGAGGGTCTAGAGGTGGTTCATGAGAATCGTTCCAGGAATGAAAGGTTTAATGTATGAGGAGTGTTTATGGCTCTGGGTCTGTACTCGCTGGAGTTTAGAAAAATGAGGGAGAATCTCATTGAATCCTTTTGAATATTGAAAACCCGAGACAGAATTATCGTTTCCTTTAGTGGCAGAGTGTAGGAGTAGAAAGTACTGCCTGAAAACAGAGGGGTGTCCATTTAGAACAAAGATGAGAAGGAATTTCTTTAGCCAGAGGGTGGTGAATCTGTGAAATTTAATGCCACAGATGGCTATGGAGGCAAATCGTTAGGTATATTTAAAGCAGAGTTTGATAGGTTCTTGGTTAGTCAGGGTGTCAAAGGTTAATGGGAGAAAGCAGGAGAATGGGGTCGAGGGGGATAATAAGTCAGCCATGATGGAATGGTAGAATAGACTTGATGGGCTGAGTGGCCTAATTCAGCTCCTATGTCTTGTGGCCTTTTATTAGATGCTGCCAGAATTACTAAGTTCCTTCAGCAACTTGTGTGTGTCAGTCTGGATTTCCAGCACCAGCAGAATCTCTGGTGTTTAGGAGCTCATTGTGTAAGGTTCCTAACCATTAAACCAACACTTCCCATTCCTCAACTTTGCCAGTCTTATTAGTTAATTCCCTTGAAGTAAGTTTTGCAAGTTTCTTTTTGCTGAAATGTAGAATGGAGGCCTGAAGGCGGCTCTGCTGGACTACATCAAACGCTGCCTGCCTGGCGACAGTGAGAAGCACAACATGGTGGCCTTCTGCTTCAGCATGTGTCGTGAGATTGGAGAGAACCATGAAAGTGCAGCCCGGGTCCAGCTGAAGCTCATTGAGTCGCAGCCCTGGGGTGAGTCTCTGTGGAGGCCATTCAGTTTATTTAGAAATACAGCGCAGTGACAGGCCCTTCCAGCCTAATAAACCCAAATGCACCCAATTAACCTACTAACCTGTACATCTTAGGACTGTGTGAGGAAACCTCGGCGGTCACAGGGTGAATCCTTACTGACAGCGGCGGAATTGAACCCAGGTCACTGGATCTGTAATAGTGTTACACTAACTGTTATGCTATTGTGCAGTGCCCCATGCCACGTGCTGGACAATAGGTTGAAGGGGTAACGGGAAATAAGCAGCAAGCTCTGGTACCGAGAGGATTGCTCAGTCTGGAAGCCAGCGTAGACCCAGTGGAGCTGTGTCACAGTAATAAGTAATTCACAGTATCAGACCCCATGGCTATTTCCATAGTATGGGCCAGTTAGGAAAATAAATCTTAGGAAATCTTAACATATAATGAGAAAACAACAGGTATAACTGAATTTGGGCATTACTCCTGGACTGGCCCTTTCAAATTAGAGTAAACTGATTTGTCATGTGAAAACCCAGATTACCAGTACTGAGGCTTATGAGTTTATCTCCATCTAGCTATAATGTTATTTCAACAAGGGGCAGCACAGTAGTGTAGTGATTGGTACAGCGAATAACAGTCTCAGTGATCTGGGTTCAGTTCCTACCACTATCTGTATGGAATTTGTATATTCCCCCATGACCACGTGGGTTTCCTACCACAGTCCAAAGACCTACTGGTTGGTAGGTTAATCAGTCATTGTAATTGTACTTTGATTAAGCTAGGGTTAAATTGGAGATTGCTGGGCAGTATAGCGCAATGTGTCATAAGGTCCTGTTTCATGCTGTAACTCAATAAGTAATGGACCATTGTTTGGGATTTGGGTTAATTGATATATTAATGGTATTAATGGAAAATGTTATAATTGAGTCTGAATTAAATTTTCAGCTGAGTTTTAAAATTTAGACAGTGGAGCATTTAATGAATCAAATTATTTTCTACATTATTTGCTTTAATCCAAATTTTACTGTTGAAAATAAACTTTCTAATTAAGCTTCAGAATCCTCTTTATATAGTCCAGTGAGCTTTTTCAAGAATTGATCTCTGTGCAATTGTCTGCTTGGTACTTATCATACTGTCTTTCTCACGTTTCAGAGGTAACGCCTGAGTTGAAGAAATCTTTGGCGAAGATTCTGTCTTTTCTCAAAGATGCTGCTGAGAGTTATTCAAAGGTAAATAAACATCTTGGTGCTTTGAGCTCAAATTGTCAGCTCCAATTCAATCTCAGATGTTTCTCAGTGGTAACAAAACATAAGGAAAATGTTTTCTTGTATAGGTGTATATTGTTAAAATGTCAGAGCTTTGTCATGAATTGCTTTATTAAGATGGATACTCAGCAGTGTTTCCCAGTGAAGTAGTTCAGAAAACAGAAGCTGGAAAAACAAAAATTTAGTACACTTTTCTGTACTACTTAATATATTTCTTATTGTAACTTTTTATGTCTTGATACTTACAGTAGAAGTGGTAGAGGCAGGTTCGATATTGTCATTTTAAAAAAATTGGATAGGTATATGGACATGAAAGAAATGGACGGTTATGGGCTGAGTGCAGGTTGGTGGGACTAGGTGAGAGTAAGCGTTCGGCACGGACTAGAAGGGCCGAGGTGGCCTGTTTCCATGCTGTAATTGTTATGTGGTACCACAAAATAACAAATTTCATGACATATGTCTATGATAATAACCGATTTGGAAAATAAGCAAAATTTCAGAGGACTCAATGATAGTCATTACAACTTAATTTTAAGAATGACATTAATGTGAATGTTAAAAGTATCTGAAAGATACTGACTTACAGGCAATAAAAATCATTATTTCCATGAGTTTCCATTATAGATAAGAGACTAATACAGTTCATGGTTAGATCACAAGGAATCTTTAATGTAAACACGAGATGCTAGAAACATTTACATGTATCACCAGCGTTTATTGCTAGATTGTGAGCCTCCATTAGACACAGGAGCAGAATGAGGACATTCAGCCCATTGAGTCTGCCATTCCATTATGGCTGATTTATTATCCCTCTCAACCCTATTCTCCTCCCTGTAATCTTTGACTGTCTAGTCAAGAACCTATCAACCTCTCCTTTAAATTTACCCAATGACTTGACCTCCATAGCCATCTCTGGCAATGAATTGCCCAGATTCGCCACCCTCTGTCTAAAGAACCCTCCTTGAACCCCTCCACCAGTGCTATTGCATAGTGTTTCAGGATTTAGTCCCAGTACTGATGAAGGAATAAATATTTCCAAGTCAGAAGGGCGCACAGCTTTAGGGAGGTTTTGGCATTTCATGTACTCTGAAGACCTTGTCCTCGGTGGCAGTAGTCGTAAGGTGTTGTCAGCGTTGCCTGGGCAAATAACTGCAGTTCATTTTGTCAATGGTGCACACTGCAGCAAATGTGTGTTGATAGTAAGCTTGGTGGATGAACTTTACCACTATTGTAAGCTTTGCACCCACCCAGGCATCCATCACATCCTTGATTTGACTTGTAGTCATTGTAAAGGCTTTGGGCCACTCACCAGCTATTGCCAATTCCAATTAAGGAATTATATATAGTGACGTGTAAAGCAAAGGTTGATAGGTTCTTGATTAGTAAGGGTGCCGAAGGTTATGGGAAGAATCTGGAATAATGGCATTGAGAGGGAAATAAATCAACCATGATCAAATAGTGAAGAAGACGATGGTCCAAATGGTCTAATTCTGCTCATCTTGAGGACATATGGGTCTAAGTGCCAGGCCTTTTTTGTGTTTGGAGGCAGAATCCCAAAAAGAGCCATTCAGACTTGGTAATTCAGTTTCCATCTTTAACCTCCTCACCGTTTTCCCAAATATTGTCATGTAACAAAAATGAAAATCTGTAGCTGCTAAAATAAATTATACTACATAAGATTTAATTCACTTGTTTCAAAGCAAGTGAATCATATAATTCTTTATAATCCATATCCTGTTTTTGCATGAACTCTGTGAAGGTGCAAATGACATTGACCAATTGTGCAAAAGTAATTTCTAATCTGCATTGTACACAATGGGTATTCCTTTTATCACTGGTTGAACAATTATCTTGCGTGTGTGGAACGGGCTGGTGGTAGAGGCAGATACATTAGTTGAGGGTCAAGTCTTGCTCTGCTGCTGGCGATAGCTCTTCAGGCTTTGTTCTGGAATAATTGTAGTGGACCTGAGAGAACAACGGAGTCCCTGCTTTAATACTTCATTCAAAATATATGGGGATTTCCTTGCTGCTTGTTCTGGATACATTTATTATGACTGATAGATTAAAATATCACCTGATCCTCCATTGAACAGCTTGCCTTGATCAAGAATCTTTGTTTACATTCACAAGTGATGTCATAGGGTTCTTCATCCTTGTGCAGAAGCCCAGAAAAATACTTGAATGAGTACGGAAATGTTTCACAACTCTTGCACTCTGCGTCTAATCCTTTGTGGACTCGGATCAGTGCTGTGCAGAAACGTACTTGGTCCAGGTTGACTGCAGTCCCTGTTAACCCTAATTCCATTTGCCTGTCTTCGGCCCATCTTCCTATCCAATTAGGAGAACACACATCACAGTACAATAGTGTTTGATTATTTCATACATTGTGTATATTATTATTCTGTAGCTTACTAGAAGTCTCCACACTGCTAAGTGTGCTTTTAAATGTTGCTGCTGTAACAAAATAATTTCCCACTCAGGATCAATAATGTGTTATTATTTGTTCAATACCTTTACTACCCCCTCTGGTAGCCTATTCCAGATACCCACCAACCTGTGTGAAAAATGCCCCTCCGATATCCTGTATTAAACCTGTGCCCTCCAGTTGAAGACTTAGCAAAAAGACTATCCACGATATTTATTGTTATAAATCTCTCTAAGGTCAAACCTCAGCCTTCTACATTCCAGTGAGAATAAATCCAGCCATACCCAGTCTCTCCTTATAACCACATCCCTCCATTCCAGGCATTCACTTTTTATTATTTATCTTTATTATGATTTTGCTCTGTGCTCTTATATATACTCTTATTGTAATTTATAATATTTTTCATCTTGTACCGTACTTCTGGCCATGAAACAAATGTCATGACATATGTCACTTATAATAAACCTGATTCTAATTCTAGTTCCTATATCCACCCAAGAATAACCACCATAATTGTAAATGCCTCTATCACTTGGATTCAAATACGAGGAGTTCTCAAATGAACACACTCTACAATCAGCTGTCTACAATTATTAGATATGACCTTAATGTGACATAGAATCTATTCACTGGGAGCAGTCACTTGAAATTTCATTATTTTGAAATGTTTGCCCTGCTGTTCCTAGGATTCGTGTATCCGCCGTGCCGCTCAATGTGTGAAACTGGCCAAACTGGTGACCCTGCAGCTCCACTTTGTAAACAACAACCAGAATGTGCAGTTAATTAATCGGCAGAGAAATGATTTGATGACTTGCATCCTTTCCTTACCAAGGTTCTATCAGGTACTGGGAATTGCCCTCTTACATGGTTAATTGTAGCATTCCGTAATTATCATTTCATGTTGCAAACATGACTGATCTGTGTCACTGCCTGTGGGATAGGTCAGTCCCTCTTCTTTGTGGTATTTATAAATGACTTGGAGGAGCTGGTAAGTCTGCAGATGACATGAAAGTTGGTGGTGTTATGGAAGGTCATTTCCTAACAGTTCGAACGAGGCACAACTGTGCAAGCTTGCTTTTAAAAGACAAAGCAACACACAGAAAATGCTGGAGGAACTCCAACACTTGGAATACCGTGTCCAGTTCTGGTCGCCTCACTATAGGAAGGGTACAGAGGAGATTTACCAGGATGCTGCCTGGTTTAGAGAGTATGGATTATGATCAGAGATTAAGGGAGCTAGGGCTTTACTCTTTGGAGAGAAGGAGGATGAGAGGAGACATGATAGAGGTGTACAAGATATTAAGAGGAATAGACAGAGTGGACAGCCAGCGCCTCTTCCCCAGGGCACCACTGCTCAGTACAAGAGGACATGGCTTTAAAGTAAGGGGTGGAAAGTTCAAGGGGGATATTAGAGGAAGGTTTTTTACTCAGAGTGGTTGGTGTGTGGAATGCATTGCTTGTGTCTGTGGTGGAGGCAAATAAAATAGTGAAATTTAAGGTGTGGGGGGGTGATATGGGAGGCAGGGTTTAAGGGTTGGCACATTATGGGCCAAAGGGCCTGTACTGTGCTGTACTATTCTATGTTCTAAAGTTGTTGTAGGTTGCAAAGGGACATTCTTTGGATGCAGAGCTGGGCTGAGAAATGGTAGATGGAATTCAACCAGGAAAAGTATGAAGTGATTCACCTTGGAAGGTTAATGGCAGGATTCAGCAGTGTTGAGAAACAATGAGGGATCTTGCAGTTCACATCCATAGATTCCTCAAAGTTGCCAAACAAGGTGAAAGGACCTATGGTGTGTTGGCCTTCTTTACTTGGGGTATTGAGTTCAGAGCCGTGAGGTAAGTTGCAGCTCTAAGACTTATTAGACCACAGTTGTATTATTGTGTTCAGTTCTGGTCACCTCATAGTTGTGGAAGCTTTAGAGAAAGTGGAGAGGAGATTTGTCAGGATGATGCCTGGATTAAAGAGCATGCCTTATGAGGAAAGGCTGCATGAGCTAGGACTTTTCTCTTTGGGGTGACTGGGTGAGTAAGATTATGAGAGGCATAGATAAGAGTGGACAGCTTTTTTCCCTTGGATGATAGTAGCCATTAATTTAAGAGCGGAGGAAAGTTTCAGGAAACGTCAGAGATAGCTCCCTCTCCCCCCCATCATGGAGTGTGATGGATGCTTGGAACACACAGGTCAGGCATGGATGATGGTAAAAGCAGATACATTAGGGGCATTTAAGAGATCCCCAATTGGCACACAGATGTAAGAAAAGTGGAAAGGTTAATTTGATCATGGCATAGGTGAAAGGGCCCATATTGGATTGTAATGGTTTGACTGGGACAACTTGGGGCTGGAATGCCCAGAACGATTGAACAGTTTGAGAGGTGGCTTGAGAGAGATCTATAAATAAGAGGTATAGACAGAGTGAACAGCCAGTGGCTTTTTACCAGGGCAGAAATGGTTAATATGAAAGGGCATAATTTCAAGGTGATTGGATTAAAATATTGGGGGGGGGGAGGGGGTGCAGGAGAAGGATATCAAAGGGAGGGTCCTTCCCCCCCCCTCCCAGAGTTGCAAGTGCTGGTGGTAGCAGCAGATCTATTAAGAGACTCTTGGATAGGCACATGGATAATTGAAAATGGAAGGCTATGTAGGAGTGAAGGCTAATACTGATCTTGGAGTAGGTTAAGAGGTCAATACAACATTGCAGGCAAAAGGGCCTGTACTGTGCTGTAATGTTCTGTATTCTAGATACATTAGGGTCATTTAAGAGGTTCTTATAGAGACACATAGAAGAAAGGCTATGTTGGTAGGGGCATGTTGGAATTTGAGAAAACATCTTTACTAGCAACAATTAAACTAGTTGTACATTTACAACAGCGGCAAGGTACCTATAAGTCACAGAAGCCAAGTCTTAGATGCTTCTTGGTGAATGGAAATGCGTACCTTAACTGTAGAACTCGTCCTCTCTCTATCCTTCCAGGCTTCTATACTTGCGGAGGCATACGACTTTATCCCTGATTGGGCAGAGGTTCTGTATCAGCATGTGATTGTCTCTGGCGATTTTGCCTACCTGGAGGAGTTTAAGCAACAGCACCAGCTACAGCCCAGCCTGTTTGAAGAGATTTCTACCAAGTGAGTATCATTATGAAAGCTATTTGGTTAGAAAGAGAGAATTGTGAGACAAAACACAAGGACAAGAAAGCACAAATAATTTGTAAGGGGTGAGAAAAGTGTTTATTTACGCATTTAGATTCCTTCGAACCAGTTAGGAAAAAAATGAAATGTGACAATATTGGTAGAGAGAGTAAAATTTGGAAGCCAGTGTTTTCACTGTTTGAATAAACTGGAATTAATGACTTTACATGAGCACATCTTCTATTGTGGGGCATGATTCCTTCTGCCTGACTATAAAATATTTGAATCGCTGACTCCCTGTAAATAATGCTTCATGCTAACAGCCAATGACGAACCCCATCACAGACTGGATGGTACTCAGCCCACTGGGTAATCAGCTGTGAAGTGGGAGATAGTCATTCCTGATTGCTGGTGTTACACTGGAATGAGAATATCCACTGATGTCAGTGGAAGGAATAAATAAAAGCATGTTACAGATACAGATACAAACACCTGAAATACACACCACCACCTGTTTTTCGGAGACTTGACGGGATGGATTTGCTGACTGCTGTGAAGCTATGGGCACCTTCTGCCAGGCTGGCGGCTGCATTTCTGACTTACCAACAGTTCACAGGAACAAAACATTGTTGTAACCTGGGGAGCAGCTGTATTATAAAATTCCATATGGTTCATGCCTGTCTTTACCCAAAGAATCCAGACCTACCAACATTGTTTTCTTAACTACTTTTTTTCATTTCAGGGCTCATGCATCCACAATCATTATTGAATAAATAAAACTGCGGCCCATTGTCTTAGCTTGTGCATTTAAAGGCTGTTTTTACACGTCTGTGCTGATTCCTAGATCAGAGATTAAAAATAAGATTGATTAAGCCAAACTAAAAATTCATTGGGCTACAGGAAGTTTTGTCTTGAAGGCAGTAGAGAGAGAACCCAGACAATAAATAAAGGATTTCCTTGTGCAGGATTGGAAATTCTTACAAAGTTTTTTTTTTAATACTTCCAGATTTAAACAACATAAGGGAGATGCCGGAGCAAGTCAGAACCTAAAGCGGTTACTTCAGTACTGTGAGGATGTCTACCTGTTTTACAAAATGGCTTACGAGCACAATTTCACAGACGTAGCAAACAAGCTTCTTAAAGAACCCCAGACGAGATGTTATCTGAAAGACAGCATTGCCAGCTAGCTATTTGTACTCTTAAACGTTTGTGTTGAAGCTCAATACATGTAAAAAATGTAATTATGTATATAGGTTTGGCTTTCACTATTTCTCAGTGGATGTTTAGTGAGGACCCAGTGTATAATAAGTAAAGCTGCTACTGGAAACAGCAGTTGAGCAAAGTGCAGTACAGGCTGGGTTCCTCAGTGGTATTAAAGTGACTACCATGTATTTAACCTTAAACAATTGTGAATTTAAGTCCAAGCCAGAACATGACACTAGCACCAAATACACTGGGTGAAACCAAAAATATGAATAAAACATTGTATTCTTTCTAACATTCTCTGTTGTGCACATCATTTCACTGGTTTGCACCATCTCAGGCTATGAACAATTGCACAGAATACCTAGAAATGGCATCTCCCAGCTTCCAGCATTTGGCCACATTTCAGAATGTGTGCCTTAAGATTAGTTGTCTGCATGGCAAAATACAAACTTCACACATTAGTACCATCTCACCTACACATATCTAGGCAGGCACAATGCATGATTTCATGGGGATTGAATCATCTGCTAAAAAATGGAGGTTCAGATGCACCAATGAAAGTTGATGAGCAAAAGGTAGACCTGCAGGGGGAAGTTTGTGCAACAGTGCTGCCAAAACTTTCCACAGCTGATAACCACTCAGGTGGGTGAAGGGTCAAGTATGCCTGCTGGTATCAGCAGTTCAATATGAAACCTTGAAGAAACGTGTTTCAGTCTGCATTGTCACCATGTGTCCTCCTAGAGGTAAATAATTTGCAGTTAAAAACCCAGATATCAGGCACAACTATTTGAATTTGCACAGGAGTGAAGCCCCAGATGAGAACAGCAGTTCCCTTTCAATCAGAAACAACTGCGACAACAGATGGGAACATGCAACCTCTAAAGCACAACCAGCTTTGTTTCACATTTTCTGAAGGCCATGAAAAACAATGCAGGAAATAATTAATACTCATTTATTATCCCAAAACATAGCAAATGTCCAATTATGTTCACATGTAGTTATGCCTTCCCAACTAATCAGCAACAGATGAGGTTAATATAAAAATAAATTACTCATCTGTTGTGCTGATCAATAGACTGTAAGAAATTGTGTTTTGTAAAATAAATTTGGGAAGGGTAGAGAGATGGACAGTACAAGAGCTATTCCTAAAAGCTATTAAGACCACAAATACACAATCACCAACTAAAATAATTCTGTGGGGACTTGAAAAATAATGCATTATTTCCCATACTATGAAATTACATTGGGTTGCAAAAGCACCTCATGATCAATGCAAAATTTAGGTAAAGTGCAGTTAAAATTAATAAACTGAACATACACTGCACTGGTGCCACTTCACAAGCATTTCCAACCCATTACGGAGGACTGGTCGGGGGTTACAATGAGTAAGCAGCACGTGCCTTATTTAACTACACACAAGGAAGTTAATTCCAAAACTCTCGAGTGGGGTATGTAAAATGAAGACCACTACTTCTGCCTGCACATTCTCACTGAAGTTTCTGCATTCGGTTCCATTACTGGAAGAGTACTTCTTCACTGCGGCCCACCCTTTCCCCCTTCACTAGCGTCCTTGATTCAAAACCTCTTTTCAAGGGCAACTTCCACACAGAAGGCTTTCAACAAATGGTTTAAAACAAAATGCCAGGTCTCTGATAGGACTAGTCAAATAGGCAGCATTCAAGACTCACTGTGTTTCTCCGACTTGCCTAAAGCCAAAGACTTCAAAAAGTATAATCCTGTTTAGAAAAACAAGTGGCATCAATCCAGTCTGCCAATCCTCCCCAAGCTAAGCCAGTGAAGTGGTAGTCAATGTGACAAGATTTTGCCCACAACAGCATCCATGAAGTGACGACACCAATCCCAAAGGATGAATTCTCCTCCAACCACAGAATAATTTATCCCTGTTTAGGGGCATGGGCTTCTGCTGTCCTCTCACAAATTCAGGACATCCCAGGGTACTTTATGGCCAGTGAGGTACGCTGTGTGCTTGACCACTGTTGTTTTAATGCAGGAATGTGGCAACCAGGCTGAACACGACAAGTTCCTACTCACAGCGACAAGATCATCTACTTTAAAATGATCAAGGGAAGAGTAAATGGAGAAGTTATTTTCTTTACGTCTTCAGTTTCCCAAAGGTGCAGCCATAAAATGGGCAACATCATAGGAAGGTCACATGGCTCCTCCCCATCAGCCCAATTCAGAGAGAACACTTAAGGCATGTTCTCTTAAGGCAGACCGACCCAAAAGCCACAACGTCAAGGAAAATCAGGATCTCTAGTTAGATTGTTTCAGAGAAGAAAAGCTGGCAAAATGCATGAAATTTTAAAAATAGTAATTCGACTCTGCAATTCTACAGTATCACAATAAACGTGATTATTACGTCAGCTCAGGTCACAATAGAGAGGCCGAGTCATACACTCCAAGGCTCCAGATTTTTTTTTCAAATATATAGCTCTCTTCCCCACCCCACCCACCCCAAATCCATGCAGGTATGTTCTCCACAGTGCTACCTGAATGTTGTCACTGACTGCAACAATGCATAATTATGGTACCAGCAATAAAATCTGCTGATATTACCATGGGGTGTCCAGTGTCCTAGCTAGTCCCATAACAATGCAAGGGTTCTGTGCAGCTCAGGGACAAACCAGCAGCAGAAGGTAGTCTACAAAAAAAAACATGCTGGAAGAAGCCTGGTCACGAGGACGCGATCACATGAAGTCGTCGTACTCCTGCGTGTAATCATAGTCATCAAGATCATCCTTCAGATTTGCCTTAAATCCACCCGCAAGCACAGGCGCCTTTTTCTTCTTTTTGCCTTTGTTTTGCTAAAGGGTGTGAAGAAAAATAAAGTCAGATTTGGGAGATTTGAGAAAAACATAGAACAGTATATCACAGTACAGGCCCTTTGGCCCACCACACTGTGCTGACCTTTTAACCTACTCTAAGATCAATCTAACCCTTCTCTCCTACAGAGCCCTCCATTTTTCTATCATACATGTGCCCAGCTAAGTGTTTCAAATGCCCCTAATGTATCTATCACTGTCCCTAGCAGCGCGTTCCATGCACTCACCACTCTGTGTACATAAAGAAACTGCCTGACACCCCCACCCATACATTCTTCCAATCACCTTAAAATTATGCACCCTTGTACTAGACATTTCTGCTCTGGGAAAAAGTCTAGCTTTATCTCAATCCACTCTATCTATGTCTCTTATCATCTTGTACACCTCTATCAAAGTCACCTCTTACCTTCCTTCATTACAAAGAGAAAAACCTGAGCTCAGTCAACCTATCTTTTTACTTAAATATAGTAACTCATAAACACAAGAGATTCTGCAGATGCTGGAAATCCAGAGAAACATACACAAAATTGCTGAAGAACTCAGTAGCTCATCCATCCAGATGAAAGATCTCAGCCTGAAACACTGACTGTTATTCCCTCCATAGATGCTGCAAACCTGCTGAGTTCCACTAGCATTTTGTGTGTAGACTTGCTTGTACCAACAAGGGTCTTCATAAGACTAGTATCAAAGAACTAACACCAAACCCAAGGACAGATGCTCGAAGAATGAAGCAAATTTTACAGGACATTTCAAACGAGGTGATAAGGAGCAGGAATGGGATTTCAGATCTAGGGACTCAATGGACAGCACTGAAAGAGAGCCAAGGAAAATCCACATACACAAGAGGGCAGAACAAAAGCAGCACAAGAGTCAGTGTCAATGCTCTCACAAAATAATTTCCACTACATTTTAAGTGTTCCTCCTTCTAACAGCCTCATTAGAATTAGGGGATTTTATGCAAACCAGCATTTTGCAGAGGATCAATTACTTACAGGTTTTTAGCAAAAGCCACAGGGCTTATATTTAGGGTGAAAGAGATTTCACAGGGTTACAAGGAAGACTAATTTCACCCAGAAAAGTAGTTGAAATCTCAACACACTGCCTGAGTAGAGATACAAGTAAGTCCTCTAACAACAAAGAAGTATCTGGAGAACTTCCTGCATCACTAAGGCATGGGTTTCAGGCCAAGTACATAGAAATGGGTTAAGTACAGATTGGTACTTGATCAGCACACACAATGTGGGCTGAAGGGCCGGCATCCAAGCTAAATTTCTCTCTCTAGGAAGCTAACATTGCATTGTGAAACAATGTACACATATGTCCACCTGTGGACCATATTTACTCAGCACTGCTTGCTCCCACTGACATTTCACCCATTTTAATTCCCAGCTTCTGGCCCTGAGGATGTTTCACCTCAATTCTTTTGTAATGTAATGTGATGTGATGCTCTATGCCCCCACAAAAAAAGATGACAAAGAGCGTTGGTGCCAAAACACAGCCTTACTGATGGGGATTGGGTCAGACAGGTCGTTGTGTTTAACCTGACCGCTTTGGCCCTCATGGAGCTCCTGCAGGATGGTGAGGAGTTTCAGGGGGACAGCCGAGCTTCAAAAGAATTTTCCAGAGACCATAGCAGCTGGCTGTATCAAAGCCCTTGGTCAGCTCAACGACCAGTCCCAAGTTCTGTCAGGACACTTCTGTCTCTGGCACAGGATAAAGATCATGCCAGATATGCTTCTGTTCATTCTGAATTCGCACTGACTCTCTGTGACGTTGCCTTCAGCAAGAGTAGAAATGAATCTACCCAAGAGAATTCTGCAAGGATCTTCCCAGCAGTGGACAGCAGGGTAACACCTCTGTAGTTTGAGCAAGCTGGTATCTCCCCCTTGTTCAGGGAGAAACAATTAAAGTTATTTCAGACTGAGCCTTTCTCCTGACAGAGCATGAACAGTTTGTGATTTAATTCAGGAGAATGTTTCCACCCATTTTGTATGCTTCCACTGGGATCCCATCAATGCCTGGGGCTTTATGGCTTTTCAGCTTGGAAAAGCAACTTTGACCTCATCCAGAGTTGGCTGGGGATCACTTCAACGGATGCTTCTTGTACTTGACAATTATCCCCGAAAAGGTTCTTGTAGTGCTCTGTCCATCACTTTGTGATGGTTTCCTTGTCTATCAGCAGGATCAGCACAGAGGGCTCAGGTGTTGCTGGTGTCTGCATAGTGCTGCATTCATTCTGCTACAGCAGTCCACCAATCAATTTGCATCTGTCTCAGTTTGGCTTGGAGGGTACTGCCTACTGTATTGTGTCTTGGCCGCATGGTTATCGGGTCTAAACAGCACCACGATGGGAGGAACGTTTCTTCTGGAGGTTTCAGATCTCAGCGTTGGTTTCATCAAACAGTCCTTGTTTCTTCTTGAGCATGATGCTATGGGAAGCAATAGAGACCACCTCGGAGACCATCTACATTGGGTTCCACACTTATGGAAATATCTTCATCCTCCGCCACCTTCTCGCCAGAACAAAAATCATGCAAGAGCCCATTCTTGAGCTACTATATGCAGACTGTGCTCTTCTCACACACACAGGACACGCTACAGGCTGCTGCACTCAGCTTGCCAAGGCTGCAAGGGTTGTCGAGTTAATGGTCAGTCTAAAGAAAACAATGATCCTTCATCAGAAGAACCCTCTTGGCGTTTACAACCCACCCTGGATAACCATGACGACCACCCTCTTACCACGATTCAGCAGTTCACCTACCTAGGCATTTCTAACGATGCTATGGTAGTAAGGGACGTTGACAATCGACTCGCCAAAACTAGGAGTGCTTTTGAGCGCCTCCAGAAACGTGTGTGGAAGAACCACCAGTTGTGTCTGTCCACAAAAATCTAGGTGTACAGGGTGGCCATTGTCACAACACTGCTATACAGCTCCGAAGCCAGGGTCTTGTACCACAAGCAAATCCAGTTGCTGAAGTGCTTCCATCAGCATTGCCTGTGCTCCATCATGAGTATCAGCTGGCAAGATCGTGTTTCCAACAATGAGGTCCTGGAGAAGGCTCAACGTCCAAGCATTGAAGCCATTCTGCTGGTCAGGCCACGTGTCTCGCATGAACAACCTCAGGTTACTAAAAGCAGTACTCTGTGGAGAACTCTCTCAGGGCAAGAGAGATCGTGGTATCTTATGCAAAAGAAACAAAGACCAACTTATGCAGCAGCTCTCTCAGGCAAATATCGAGGTCAGTGAGTGGCAGCCGCCAGCTTGTGACAGAGACTGCTGGAGAACACTAATCCACGAAGCAGCCAAGAATTTTGAGGAATCAGAAGAGCGACTGCTGAAGAGAACAGGAGACACAGGAAGGATCCTACTACCCAAGCACCCACATCCCAGCTATTCTGGTGTCCCTACTGTTCCAGAATTCGCCTTTACAGTCTCCAACGATTGTGACTTTGCTCTTGAAGTCTCTTTATCCCTCCTGATCTTTGCAAGCGAAGAACCAGCCATGATCAACACCATGCCCCCACACTTACAACCTCATTTCCAAACTGTTGGGTAATATTTTATCTTCTACCAACCCTCCAAACCCACAAGAATGCCATAAAAGGATGACAGCTTTAGGATGCAGTGCACAACTCAATCTCTTCTGAATGAACAAATCTGTATCAAACTGAGCAAGCTTAGCTTTAAATACTGTAAAGCTAAAAGGTAGTTCCAAAATGGAGATAAATTCATGTGATCCTATTTACCCTTTCTGGAGCAGGAGGATTTAGACATATTGCTTCAACAGTACCACTGGAAAATCATAATGCAGGGTCCTGAATGCCAACAGGTTATCATGCAAGTCATATCATTACTTGTTTAAACACTCAGTACTTATACTAAGGATTTCCTGGCCAGGTTGGGCAACCTAATAATCCATTTTGACAATTTCTTGTGCAATCCCAGAAAATCAGCACTCCACTGAGACTTCAATGTCCTCTAAGGGAACTGAATTGAGAAAAAACAATGCTTAGCTTTCTCGTAGGGTGGGAAGTACTTTAATCTTTGAATTTTAAGTTTTTAATGGTCTGATTTATGTATTAAGTTTTGATCAGCATTCACTGTTGAGTACTAAGTACAGGAGTTGTCTAAGACGTTGGTAAGGTGTAATTTGGAGTATTCTGTTGGTCACAGGAACGATATCAATAAAACTGGGAGAGTGCAGAGTGATTTACAAGGATTTTGCCAGGACTTAAGGACCTGAGTTAAGGGGAAAGGCTGAACAGGTTGGGACTTTATTCCCGGAATGTAGGAGAATGAGGGGAGATTTGATAGAGATATAAAATTTATGGAACAGTATACATAGGGTAAATGCAAGCAGGCTTTTTCCACTGACGTCGTGGGAGACTAGAACTAGAGGTCACAGGTTCAGGATGAAAGGTGAAATGTTTAAGGGGAACATGAGGGGAAACTTCTTGGCGAGTGTGGAACGAGCTGTCAGCACGTGGTGGATACAGATTCAATTACAACATTTAAGATAGTTTGGATAAGTACATGGATGAGGAAGGTATGGAGGGCTATGGACCAGGTGTGGGTCAAAGGGACTAGGCAGAATCATAACTCGGCACAGAGTAGATAAGCCAAATAGCCTGTTTGAGCTGTAGCGCTCTGTGAATCTATATATGTCAGACATATAAGACATATTGAAAGCTGTAAGAGTGGAGAAGAGTGTTAACCAGCGGCCTTGCTGATGAGCTGTTTGCAGTAAGAAAGTTGAGGATGCAGGGTAAATGTAGATGAAGTGATTTAATTACCATCTACTGAAGTCGAGTGAAAAGATGTTGTGAGGTAGTAACTTAACATCTCCTCCAGAGACAACACTCCTTCCACATCAGCCAGAACTTGATTATCTGGTTTTTGAAGTGGAACCTTTACCCTGAACTCCCTTAGTGGTGACTGTACTGGACAACAAGTCAAAACATATATGCCCCTTAACTGTGACCCAAATGTTCTGAAGTAATTTATAACCCCCATCTCTGACTTAAAACCTAAAAATAACATTTTCTTAGCTCTGATTAGGGGTGGGGAAAATGGAGAGAACACAGTATTTCCTTACCTTTTCCTGTTTCAGCTTTTCACTATAAAGTGTCGTCAAAGAGCTGTTCAATTTTTTCAAGTCATCAGCTTCCACTGAAAAATAAAAATCACAGAGCTTCAGCAAACACCAGAGAAACACATGGATCCAGCAACATTTCAATGTTATAACCAAAAGTACTACAAGGGCGATCAATCAAAGTAATATCTACCCATCTAATATCTATACATTTATTTAGAGATACAGTGCAGAATACACCTTTCTGGCCCAGTGAGCCACACCACCCAGCAATCCATCTATTTAACCTGAGCCTAATTGCAGGACAATTTACAATGACCAAATAATCTACTAACCCCTATGTCTTTGGAATGTGGGAGGAAACCCATGCAGTCACGGGGAAAACATACAAACTTCTTTCAGACATTGCCGGAACTCCACTCCGAACTCTGAGCTGTAATGGCATCGTGCTAACTGCTATGCTACCGTGGTACCCTGGAATCCATCAAGCAGGTGCTATGGGATACTGGGTGAAATCCAGTTCCTCAACGATAAAACACAACAGCTGACCCTTCTTTGTTCCAATGATGGCACTTTGTCAATATAGTCCCAAACAGAATAACATTACCCAATTTGAATCCTAAATGAGGTTTAAGACCAAAATTACCCTGGAGGCAGATCATTTTGGTCATATTGAATTTCAATGTTTGAATCTGGAAAACTAAAGAGGTCTTCATTAGAAGACACAGCATTGTTACTAGCATCTGGAAATGCTCAAAATATACAAACTAGCAAAACAATCTGAATCAACTTACATGAAATGCTAATATCTCTGAGTAATGTTTCCAAGAAGTCCACATAATATAGAGACTTTTCAAACTGTGTGATCTTTTCTTTCAAGAGCTTTCCAAATTCTGCAAAGTCTTCTCTAGTAGACGGGCACATGGAGTCAATTCCAAACTGTGTTACATTGTTCATGCCTGATGAGGGAAGGTAATATGAAACAGCATTTATTTTCATTTGGACAGATCTTGAAATTCCAGTCCCTCCCTCAAGTAAGAAATCAAAGTGTAAAAGCTTAAACAACACACTTATTATTCAACCCCCCCCACCCAATCAGGAAAGGAAATGAGACCAAGGCCATCACAGGTTCATAGAATCCTAAAATATGGTACACTCAAATGTTTATTTACAGAGTACAGCATCAACTAGGCAAAGTCTCAAAAACAGCAACTAAATTATAAACCAATGTGATGTTTCTGCAGCTCGCTGATGAATAAATATTGGCCAGAACAAATTCAAAGCAATGCAAGATCATGCTAAGAGGCATAGATTAAGCAGGCAGCCTGAGGTTTTTATCCCAGGGCTGAAATGGCTAATAACAAAGGGGCATCATTTTAAAGTGTTTTGGTGAGAACAACTCGGGGGGGGGGGGGGGGGGGGGGGAAGGAGAGAGAAAGACATCAAAGATAGCTTTTTTCTTAAAAAGTGAGTGATGGGTGTGTTGAACATGTTGCCAGGGTGGTGGTCGAGGCAGATACATTAGGAACATTTAAGAGACTCTTAGATAGGCACATGGATAATACAAAAATGGAGGGCTATGCAAGATAAACGAGTTAGATCTTGGAGTAAGTTAAAGGGTTGGCACAACACTGAGAGTCGAAGGGTTTGTACTGTGCTGTACTGTTCTATCTGTCAACATAAAATTTCAACATCAGCTTTATACAAAGATATTGTACCAAATCGCTCGGAAGATGATGATTCAACTTCAGGACAAAGTCTACTCATTAAATGACCTGTTGGAGATGATTTGATTTGATGCCATGCATGTTAATACTTTCAGCAACACCAATATTTGCTTTCAGTAAGATTCTTATAGTCAGCAGAAATTACAAGGACAGCAAATCCCTATCAAAGCTTAGTGATAGAGTCATAGATACCTGTAGCACCAAAACAGGCTTGTCAGCCCATCTAGTCCACGCTGAACCATTCAACCTGCCTACTCCCATCGACCTACACCAGGACCATTGACCTCCATACTCCCTACCATCTATATACCTCCAAACTTTCCTTAAACATTGAAATCGAGCTTGCACGCACCACTTATGCTGGCAGCTTGCTCCACACTCACTACCCCCCCTCATGTTCCCCTTAAACATTTCATCTTTCACCCTTAACCCATGACCTCTGGTTAGTCTCACCCAACCCGAGTAGAAAAAGCCTGCTTGCATTTACCCTATCTGAACTCTCAAAATTTTGTACACCTCTGTCTAATCTCCCCTCAATCTTCTATGTTCCAGGGAATAATGTTCTAACTTATTCAATCTTTCCTTATAACTCAGCTGCTCCTTGTAATTTTTTCTGTACCCTTTCATGTTGTGCTGACTTTTTAACCTACTCTAAGATCAATCTAACCCCTTCTTTCACATAACCCTCCACTTGTTCTTTCATTCAAAAGTGGAGCTTGCATGAATCAGTTGTAGATTGACCACAAGCAATTCACATCAGCCAGTGATGGCCTATAATGTGACTGGACACAGTGAACATGACCCCAGTCAGAAATATGCTGGGCCCTTATTTCAGCCACAAAATACTTTACAATATTGGCATTCCTACCCAGCCACCTGCTCTCCTGTCATGCCCATTACACACCATGCACATATTTCCTGCCACAACAATTTTGTTAATCTTTTCATCATATAAAACCTTATTACAAACTACAGTGGATTACAGTTAATTGGGACACATTGGGACCAACTAAGCGGATGCCCCAATTAACTGAAGTTCCATGGAAATAGTTAAAAAGGTATAAAAAAAACAAACTAAGTAACAAATTATGTATTTAAATGAAACAAAGAACAAATTGGAACACTACCATTATTTCTACAGTACTACAAAATGGTGTATTCATTCCTAATAGTTATCGATGGAGGCAGTTATCCAGTGTATGCAATGAACAAAATCAGCATAGACACCTAGTGCAGATAATGCACTGCCTTCATATGCCTTAGACAACTGCAACTTCCAAATCTTCATTTTCATTGCAATATTCAAGATGACTGCCGTTACCTTCAAATACTTTGCATTTTCTAACTTGCTGAAGCAGTGAAATCATATCAATTTCACTCCCAGCAGTTTCCGGCATCTCCAAGCCTGAATGCTTGAGACTGCATGGAGCAAAACAGTTCAGAATTGTCTTACTGCTTATTTCTCACCAACTATCAGCGACAAAAATCGCTGCTTTTTGAACACAAACACACACAACTGACAATATTTCAAAAACTGTTCATTCTAAGTATGTAACAGTGTAGCATATAACGGCCACACAAGTGCACGCAACTAAAGCTAGCTAGAATATGTTTGGCAACTTTCCTGCCCAAATTAAGAGGCGTCTTGTCCCAAATAAACGAAGAGAATCCTGGCAATTTTCTTGATTGGTTTTTGTTTTTTAAGAGTTGCCCAAAACAAGCAGCTGCCCTGATCAACCAGTGGCCCAATAAACAGGAATCTTTTAAATGCCTTCTAAATCTTGTTATTGTGGCATTATTTATATATGAGTTGATGCAGCAGCGGCAAGAGGACCCAGACTTACCCTGTGTGTGACAAGGACATTTCACAGCCCAAGGTGGCTGTCAGATCACAGTCTGCAGCACGTCTCCACTAGGCACTCTGCAGACCTTACTCTTACACTCCTCTCTGCTCAGTTCCCAAGCACTTTTACAATAAATTTGTAATTAATGGATTTTTATATAACGAAAGGATGAAGGAAAATTGTCATAGCAGAGAAAAAGCTGTGTGGTTTGTAATTGTCATGACAGGATAGGAAGTGGCTGAGCAGGAATGCCAATATTGGGAAGTATTTTGAGGCTAAAACAAGGAGCCAGCATATTTCTGGATCCTGTTCACTGTATGTCCAGTCACGCTACTGGCCTTCACTGGCTGGACATGAGCTTCTTGTGATGCATCTACAACTGATTCATAGAAAGTTCCACTTTGATCCACTATCCCCGAAGCACTAGCAGATTTCATCACTTCACCTTTAACAGCCATGACTTCACTTGGTGAAACCCTGGAAAATTTCAGACCCAACACTTCTAGGCTTTTCAGGTTTTACACTGGTCCACCAATTGTAATGAGCAGCAAAGAACCCGAGGAAGGGATCAAATCACCACATGGAGCTGTCAAGTCCATGATACATTTAATACAGTGTTTACCTTGGGTCACTTAAACTCAACAGTGAAACAAAGAATGTCTTACATAAACTTTACATTAAAAAAGTTCTCTTTCGGTGGAGGTTCTTTATTTTAAGACCAGTTTTACCCTGAGCACCCATAACATTGCAGAGTAGAACTAACCAATACTTCCTTCCTAAAGCAGAACGTAATTCTCCGTGGTTCTCCCCTAGGCTTCTCTCAGCCGGTGACTATTCACAGAAGAGCTCAGCATGGGAAATAATGGCACAAACTCACAGGCTACAGCACAAACAAATTTTTTAAAAAATCCTCCCACATGCAGTCCAAAGTATGAGCAAAACCAGCTCAGAGGGAGATCTGAGTGCAGCCAGCATTAAGATTGGAATTAATTGATGACATGAGTCAGTTACCCAATACAATGTGGCTCACTTTCTTTCAGAATTAGCCAAAGTTCAAAATACTGGAAAATTTGAAGTGTTTCAGGAACCTAAAGCCCACTGAATTACAAAGAAGAGAGTTTATTTCAATAACTAATCTGTTTCCCATTATTCCTTCCAGCTTATTTAAGAGGTTCCTTGTTATTGCTGCTAGGGATCAAGGACTGCGAACCTTTAAGCGGCTTTATGCAAAAAGCACACTTTGCTCCCAATTCCTAACAAAATGCTGCCAAATTACTAAAAGGTCACATATCACAATACCCCCTGCAATGGCCTGGGCTCAATTCCTGATGTGCAAAACATGCTTAATTTTCTTACATCTGTCTGGAAATTGACACTTAAATCTTGAAGTAAGAAAATGTAATTTTCCCAATGCCCTCGTTTAATATCATAGGAAAGCTTACCAGTCTTTTTCATCCAAACTAACTTAGCAGAGTATTAAAAGCTAAGGCAGGTACACTAGGGCCACTTAAGAAACTTTGCGGCACTTGAATGAAAGAATAATGGAGGGCTACGTGGGAAGCAACACACACAAAATGTTGGGAGGAACTCAGCAGGCCAGGTAACATCTATAGAAGAGTTAACAGTCAATGGTTTAGGGTGAGAACCTTCATCAGGACTACGTGGGAGAGATGGGTTAGATTGATCTTGGAAATTCGGAGCCACACACAAAGTGCTGGAGGAACTCAATACGTCAGGCAGCATCTATGGAGGGGAATAAACAATTAATGCCTGAAACATCGACTGTTTATTCCCCTCCATAGATGCTGCCTGATTTGCCATGGTTCTCCAGCATTTCATATGTGCTACTCAATATAATCCCTCAACCAACTGCCAAACTGGTCTAATCTCTAATTTCCAATCTGGAAATTGGAGATCTATTTGGGGCAATGGAATTACACAGAGTATGTATTAAGTTCAGCACAACTTTGTAGGCTGAAGGGCCTGACTGTGCTGTAGTATTCTACATTCTATGCTTTAAGTCTTACCACCTACTCACTTTCAAACTCGAAGACCCCTTGTTTTAGAGCACACTTACTTCCATTGACTCCAACTACCTCACAACTCAAAGCCATTCTAATTCAAACCTGCTTACACATCCTTCCAGCATTAGGGGATGAAGATGAAAAATGATCTGGTGTTGAGGACCAGTAGTGAAAGATTGGATAGGTTAGGACTTTATTCCCTGGAGCATAAGGAGAATAAGGGGAGATTAGATAGAGGTACATAGAATTAAGAGCATAGATAGGGTTTCCCCTTTGAGGCTGGATGAGACTAGAACTAGAGGTTATCGGTTAGGGGTGAAAAGTGCTATGTTTAAGGGCAACCTGAGGAGATGATCTTCACTTAAGAGCATGAGAGAGTGTGCAACAATCTGCCAGCAGAAGTGATGGATGTGGGCTTGATTTTAACATTTAAAAGAAATTTGGGTAAGTACATGGATGGGAAGGGTATGGAGGGCTACGGGGTGCGTGCAGGTCGATGGGACGTGTCTGAATGGCCAAAGGGTCTGTTTCTATGCTGTACAGTTCTATTTCTACATGACCAGTTGCCAGTACGTTTCACCCTGGTAGTACTGTCCACTCCAATCATGTCATGTGCTAGGGACTCCATCTCATGCGTCATCTCCAACCTGTTAACCCTCACAACAATGTCATTAATGAGAAGTTCTATGCTCCAGAAGCCGCTCTGTCCATTGATTTTTCTAGTGCGTACACACACCATTAGCAACAAACAACAGGATAGGAGTAATTCTTGAGCATCAAGCAGCATCTACTGGGGAAGGAAGAACTGTTGATGTTTTAGGTTAAAATCTTGCCATTCATAGAAACATAGAAAACCTACAGCATAATACAGGCTCTTCAGCCCACATAACTGTGCTGAACATGTTCTTACCTTAGATCTACCTAGGCTTACCCATAGACCTCTATTTTTCTAAGTGGATCCCCATCAGGGAATTGAACAGCAGTCTCCCACGTGACAGGCGGGATACTAACTACTACACTAACGAGGTTGAAGTTTCAGTCCTGAAACATCAACAATTTCATTGTCCTGCTTCCTCTAGCAGGACATTGCTTGTTGCTCGAAGTTCCAGCATCTTTTGTCTTTACATGCCATGATCCTTTAAGAACATGTGAACAAGACTCGGCCAGTCTGCTCTTTGAAACTGCACTATAATTTATTAAACCAATACCTCAGCTTCATGTATACCACTGTTTTATACCCCTTAATGTGGTTATCTAACAAAAATCTACTAACCTCAAGTTTAAAAAATTTGGAACTCCAGCACTTGTACAGGAACAGAGCAGTGAAAACATCAACCCTTTGAGTGGAATGGGTTTGAATACTGAAATAATAGGCTTCCTATCCTGGCACAGTATTGATAGAACAACTAGGTTTTCACAGCAACCCACTGTTTTTAAATCACTCAACAGGTCAAGCTACATCTGTAGAAAGTAAAACAAGAGTTAACATTTCAGATCAAAACCCTTAGTCAAACAAACTCTGACATAGTTCTGACCTGAAATATTAACTCTGCTTCTCTCCCCTCAGATGCAGCCTACATGCAGAGTATTTCCTGCAACCTGTATTTTAATTTTAGGTTGCCAGCATCAGCAGATTGTTTTTTGGTGTTCAGGTTTTCAGTTCCCTGATTTTCCAGTTGCCACAAGCTGACAAAAGGGATTTGCAAAGATCTCAATTCAATCTCCAAATATTCATTAAAATAATAAGCTATTCTAACCAGTTCTGGTTCTTGAAAGGCTTGGGGGAAACTACCACAATCATTATTTCAACTTCTCCAAGGGCAACTTACAGGAAATCAGATTAATCTAAGGGGTTAGACAACCTGGTTCTTAATTACACCCACCCAACTCCTCAACTCCCACCAAGTCAATGCTATCTGCAGCTCTCTGCATGTTACAACACAACAAAGATATCCAAATGTTCATGTTGAACACAGTGTAGTTACTCATTAGATTTAAAGCTATTTAAAGGCAAGAACCTAGAGACAAGACATTGTCTGTCAATGGTTGTTAAGAAAAAGCAGTTGAAAAGGGCTAATTTACAGTTTACTGACAATGAAAATGGCATCTGGTACAAAATTATTCAGCTTTTCCAAACAGAAAAGGCTGTTAACATCTGATTCTATTTTCACTTGGTCCCACAATTTGTCCTTGAAGACTATACCAGGTTCAGACAGAACGGACCAGGTTCATCATGAACTGAGAGACTCTCATATGCCATCAGTGATCCCGTCTTCTTGCAGCAAGAGTACACTGGAACTGGCACAGACTCTTCACTGAATAAAATCTCAAAATAAATAAAATGGCAAGTCCAGAACTGCAGCAAAAGTCCCGAGCTTCATTGTAAACTCTTTGACCCTTTAGTAAAGCCTACACTAATTCCAAAATCCAGCTGACTTCTGAACATACACTTCATTAGGTACACCTCTAGACCTGCTTGTTAATGCAAATAATCTAATCAGCCAATCGTGACACAACAATTCAATGTATAAAAGCATGCAGACATGGTTAAGAGGTTCAGTTGTTGTTCAGACCAAACACCAAAATGTGGAAGAAATATGATCTAAGTGACTGATGGTGGATTGATTGTTGGTGCCAGATGGGGTGGTATGAACAGCTCACGAATTGCTGACCTTTCTGGGATTTTCACACATAACAGTCTCTAGAGTTTATGGAGAATGGTGCAAAAAGCAAAAAAAACCCAGTGAGTAGCAGTTCTTCGGGCATTAAAGCCTTATTAATGAGAGTTCAGAGGAGAATTGGCAGACTGGTTCAAGCTAACACAAAAGTGATAGTAACTCAAATAAGCACTCATTACAACAGTGATGTGCAGATGAGCACCTCTGAACGCAAAGCAGATCGAACCTTGAAGTGGATGGGTTACAGCAGCAGAAGACCATGAACATACATTCAGTGGTCACTTTATTATGTAGAGGAGTTAACTAATAAAGTGGCCACTGAGTGTATACAGAAGTACACTACTATAATAAAAAGCTGTACGTATAACACTAAATGCCAAAGCTGAGACATTGTATTTCAAAAACGTGCTTAAATGATTAAATGAAGTGTAGCAGCACAGCTTTGGACCAAGAAAATCTAAATGGACAGATAGTGGTCTTATTATTAAATGAGACTACTCATATGAAGTAAAGGCAACAGAAAACCATTCTTCCTGTATATTGAACCACTCAAAAGTAAAAGATGCAATTAACTGCAAACAGACATAACCCCGGTAATAAAAAGTTCTGACTTCAAACGTCAATACTGCTTCCATGGTGCTTCAGCTCCACCTATAGCAGAGCAGTGGAACTGCGCCACATTGTACACCAACTATCTAAAATTCCTTGATTATCCCCCATAGGAGGTTGTTCAGGGCTTAGTACCTGTGCCAGACCTTTTAGAGGCACGCCTCGGTTCTTTTCTCCACAGCCTTGAAAATTTCCATATATAGCTAAATTTTTATAAAGGTTAATTCCAGTTAACAGTGATAACAAACCTATGAAGAAGGGAGAAGTGGCCAATTGGCCAGTAAATGCTCTCCCATAGGTATTGTCGTTTCTTTCCTGGGATCTACTGAGGTCGCCTTTCTCAGTCAATATCTGAAGCATAATTAGCTGTTTCTCATGAGCATTTATTTATGAAGATTATTTATCACAAGTACACTGAAACATGCAGTGAAATGTGTAATTTAAGTTAACAACCAACACACCCAAGTAGGCGCTGGAGGCAGTCCTCAAGTGTCGCCTCACATTCTGATGCCAAAACAGCATACCCACAATGTTCAGCAGAACACACCAAGTGACAAAGATCAACAAAACAGTGTCAGAGCAACAGCACAGAAATAGGTCCTTCAGCCCATCTAGTTTGTGCCAAACTGTTACACTGCCTAGTCCCATTGACCCGCACCTAGACCATAGCCCATCCACATACTTCTCAAAACTTCTAAATGTTGCAACCAAAATTACAAGGTTTGTTAAGTTTTTCCTTCATGGGCAGGCTATTCAGCTGCTCGGTTCACCATAACTATCAGACAAGGGAAATAAAGACGTAGGGTTAGGGAGAGTTAATTGTGGGTATGCTATGTTGGCACCAAAAAGCTTGATGACACTTGCTGGTTGCCCAGCACAACCCTCACAAACAACACATTTCATAGTAGGTTTCAATGTATGTGTAAGAAATAAAGCTAATCTTTGTATCTTCCATTCCCTTGGCTAACAAGCTGATCTGGGATCAAAGATGGGATCTTGGTCATCTTAGCCGAGTTGAACAAATCAGTCACCAGCTACACGCTATCTGGATCTGTTAACAACACTGTGCTAGAGTATGAAAGACAAGGCAACTGTTATACAGGGCAGTTCTAGCAACCCTTTACTGAAAACAGAACGCAATAATGTCAGAAAGCACTAGGCACACATGCAGTGCCGCACTATCACCATGGATACTCCATCAACAAGTAACTATCCAAATAACACTGTATCCAAATTTAACTTAAAGAGCATTTATTGCCAGCTTACCAAATGTCTCCTTCGCAACTTCCAAGTCTGCCTGCTCCTGTAGCTTCGCTAGTCGAAGTTTCTCTGCTAGTTGTTCCTCTGTTGAGAGCACGGGTGGTTCCTGCGCTTTTAATGACTTAAGAAAGATGTTAGACTGCTATAATATGAAGTGCCTACAATAACATCAGCAAACTGATCAGGTAAATTCTTACTTTTCCACATTATTGTACATATTCTCGGGACAGAAGGCAGCACCTTTTACCCACCACTAGCTATATCTGCGGGAGGAGAGGGAACAGATAGCATTCGTGAACTGCTGACTGAAAGCCTAAGGTGCAGCATGTTAGGCCAAGGACACTTGAGCATCAGCAGGGTTGATGTTATACTGGAGTCCAGTATGGACTGAAACTGGTTAAAGACGTTAAACAACACAGACAAATTACTGGAGAAACTCAGCAGGCCAGACAGCAAAAAAGGAAAAGAGTAAACAGTCGACATTCTGGGCAGAGACCCTTCATCAGGACTGGAAAAGAAGGGGAGAAGTCAGAGTAAGAAGGGTCAATCTGATAGGAGGTGAGAGAAAGCCATGAAGAAAAGTACGGGGAAGGAGCACCAGAGGGAGGTGATGGCAAGGTGATAAGGTGAAAGAGGGAAATTGGGAATGGGTAATGGGGGGGGGGGAGGGGTCATTTTTGGAATTTTGAGGAATCCATGTTCATGCCATCAGGTTAGAGGTTATCCAAAGGCTATACAAGGTGTTGTTCCTCCAACCTGAGTGTTGCCTCATCACAGCAGTAGAGGCAGCCATGGACTGACATGTCAGAATGGGAATGGGTAAAATTGAAATGAATGGCCACTAGGAGATCCCACTTTTCACGGTAGACAAAGCAAAGGTGCTCGGCGAACCGGTCTCCCAATCTACGTCAGGTCTCATCGATATTCAGAAGGCCACTCCAGGAGTACCAGATACAATAGGTGACCCCAACAAACTCCACAAATTAAGTGGCGCCACATCTGGAAGGACTGTTTGGGGTCCTGAATGGTAGCGGGGGAGAAGGTGTAGTGGCAGGTGCAGCACTTGCTCCACTTTCATTGGTAAATACTAGAAGGGAGATCAGTGGGGAGGGACAAGTGGACAAGGGAGTCACATAGGAAGTGATCCTGTGGAAAGTGGTGTGGGGGTGATGCGGGAGAAGGATGTGCTTGGTGTGGGATCTCATCAGAGACAACAGAAGTTATAGAAATTTATGTGCTGGACACAGAGGCTATTGGTAGGTAAGGACAAAAGGAACCTTATCCTTGGTGTGGCAGCGGGATGGGTGAGGGTAGATGTGCACAAACTGGAAGAGATACAGATGAAGACAGCGTTGATGGTGAAGGAAGGGAAGCTCCTTTCTTTGAAGAAGTAGGACATCGCAGTTATTCTGACGTGAAAAGCCTCCAACCTTGAGAGCAGATGTGCCAGAGACAGAGGAACTGAGAGAAGGGGATAGCATTTTTACAAGTGACAAAGCAGGAAGAAATACCTTACATCTTTTATAAACCCAATGACTCACACAAATATCTAGGCTATAGCTCTTCCCATCCTGCGAGACTTTTGGGGGTCATCTACTGTATGCAATGTTCCTGTTGTAGCCTCCTGTACGTTGGTAAGACCCGACATAGATTGGGAGACCGCTTCATCGAGCACATTCTCTCCGTCCACCACATAAAGCAAGACCTCCAGTGGCTGCCCATTTCAATTCTACCTTCCATTCCCATTCTGACATGTCAGTCCATGGCCTCCTCTACTGCCTGGAAGAGGCCACTACAGATTGGAGGAGCAACGCTTTATATTCCATCTGGGTAGCCTCCAACTTCATGGCAGGAACATCAGTTTCTCGAACTTCCGGTAATTGCCCTATCCTCTCCTTCACCATTCCCCATTCCTGTTTCCCTCTCTCACCTGCCCATCATCTCCCTCTGGTGCTCCTCCCCCTTCCCTTTCTCCCATGGTCTTCTGCCCTCTCCTATCAGATTCCCCCTTTGCCAGCCCTTTATCTCTTTCACTTCCCAGGACTATTTCATCCCCTCATCCTATCCTCACCTATCACCTGCCATCCTGTAACTTCTTCCTTCCCACCCTCCCACCTTCTTACTCTGACTTTTCCCCTTCTTTTCCAACCCTGAAGGTGCTATCGGCCCGAAATGTCAACTGTTTACTCTTGTCCTTAGATGCTGCCTGTAAATTGTGTGTTTTGCTTTGGATTTCCAGCATATGAAGTTTTTCTAGTGTTTGGGTAAAGACATTTCTTTCTAAAGAATGCTAGTGAATCAGCTGTTTTTTCCCAGCAATCCAATACCTTTGTTGTCATTTGTATGGATAACAGCTTTAAAGCAACGCACACAAAATGCTGGAGGAATAAACAGTCGATGTTTCAGACCAAGACCCTTTACCAGAACTGGAAAAAAAGGGGAAGAAGCCATAATAAGGTGGGGGGAGGGGGAAGGCGAATACATTGGCAAGTAACAGGTAAAACCAGGTGAGACGAAAGGTGTCCAATTACAAACAAGAGAAAATCTGCAGATGCTGGAAATCCAAGCAACACACACAAAATGCTGGAGGAACTCAGCAGGCCAGGCAGCATCTATGGAGAAGAGTAAACAGTCGATGTTTCGTGCCGAGACCCTTCATCAGTCCTGAATTGCGTTGAGAGGAAAGGTGGGTGGGGGAAAAGGAGGCAATCAGTTGCGAAACAGCTGTGGGGATTAGCTTTCAATAACTCTTAAACCTTTAGGAAAAGATAGCCCCAGAAAGATGTGAGGCATTTTCCCTGGAGCAAATCGTCTTCTGATATTCTTCCCTACTGCTGAAAACGGGCTTTTGATTCATCAAGATGGGAAATTTATAATACCATAAACTAGTATGACAATATACAGGGACTACAAACTCTTACCTCTAATGGACCGAGAATCTATGAACACTACCTCACTTTTGCACTTATTATTTTTTTATTTTTCTTGTTGTAACTTAGTCATTTTTTACGTATTCGGCACTGCTGCCGCAAAACAATAAATTTCGATAACATACGTCAGCGGTAAGAAATCTAATTATCATTCAAAACAGTGATCAAATAGAACACAAATTACTCCCTCAAAGAAAGCAAGGACTGAATGAAGAAGGTAAGTCCACCCAGCTACGCAGCATGTTAAACCCCCATCTGTCCTGGATGGATTGTCCCATTAGAAATCCCCAAATTTACATGTGTAAGAGGTAGTGGTACAACATGTCTGCATTCACCACTTGTGTTAAAAATTTCCCATCAAATTTTAACAACTGTAAAGACCCACAGGGATTGAATTATCACTGCAGTGTGGCCTAAATACCAATGCAGTGATGTTGACTTTATCCACTTTGGTGGCAAGAACAGGAAGACAGATTACTATCTAAATGGAGTCAAGTTAGGAAAAGGGGAAGTACAACGAGATCGAGGTGTTCTTGTACATCAGTCAATGAAAGCAAGCATGCAGGTACAGCAGGCAGTGAAGAAAGCTAATGGCATGCTGGCCTTCATAACAAGAGGAATTGAGTATAGGAGTAAAGAGGTCCTTCTGCAGCTGTACAGGGCCCTGGTGAGACCCCACCTGGAGTATTGTGTGCAGTTTTGGTCTCCAAATTTGAGGAAGGACATTCTTGCTATTGAGGAAGTGCAGCGTAGGTTCACAAGGTTAATTCCCGGAATGGCGGGACTGTCTTATGTTGAAAGATTGGAGCGACTGGGCTTATATACACTGGAATTTAGAAGGATGAGAGGTGATCTGATTGAAACATATAAGATTATTAAGGGATTGGACACACTGGAGGCAGGAAGCATGTTCCCGCTGATGGGTGAGTCCAGAACTAGAGGCCACAGTTTAAGAATAAGGGGTAGGCCATTTAGAACAGAGATGCGGAAAAACTTTTTCACCCAGAGAGTTGTGGTTCTAAGGAATGCTCTGCCCCAGAAGGCAGTGGAGGCCAAGTCTCAGGATGCATTCAAGAGAGAGTTAGATAGAGCTCTTATAGATAGCAGGGTCAAGGGATATGGGGAGAGGGCAGGAACGGGGTACTGATTGTGTATGATCAGCCATGATCACAGTGAATGGTGGTGCTGGCTAGAAGAGCCGCATGGCCTACTGCACCTACTGTCTATTGACCTGAGATCAGCTAACATATAACTTATGTACAGTAAAAATACAAAAGCCAGTAATATAGGCCCCATGATGATAAAACAAACCACCCATCCTCAATGCTACATTACGTCTGTAACACAATGAGTAATTATTTCAGTTAAATCTCCTTTAAGCATTCCCCAACTTGCAAGGGAAGGGGTAAGAGTTTTCAGCCACAGTGCACATCCTGACAGCTCCCTGATGACTCCACAATTTTGCCAATGCTGAACACTACAGCAGGTCTTTAGCATTCATATCCTTTAGGATAGAGTTCCCCAGCAGAGCCCTCTGCTGGTGGAGATGATTGCAAAAGTTTCACCCAGTAAAAAAAACAGCAACTTACATTTTTTAGAGCTGCAGCTTTCTTCTTTTGTTGCCTCTCTTTCTCCTCCTTCTCTTTAATCCTGTCACTTAATTTCTTCTTTTCTGAAACCTTGACATCTGTGATAAGAATTCGAGAAAGATCAGCATCATAGGTGGTGACAGGACAAGCTATCATTTTATTAGCAATAAGATGATGTAATTAGCTTTGCAATTTCACCCCCATCTACAATATTACATCCACTGCAGGCCAAATGGTTGACTTCAGCTTTAGTTCTTAATCTCTCTAATGCTCACATAACAGACCAATATTTGTGAATAGTCCTGACCAGAAAGCTTCAAAATCTTCAAAAGGACATCTTCAAAAGATGATGCCTCAAGAATCCATCATTAAGGACCCTCACCATCTGGGGCACGCCCTCTTCTCATTACTTCCACCAGGGAGGAGGTACAGGAGCCTTAAGATGCACACTCAATAATTCAGAATTAGCTTCTTCCCCTCTGCCATCAGACTCCTGAACCCAAGATCATTAACACAACCTCGTTATTCCTTATCTTTTTGGCATGATTTGTGCAATTTATAGTAATGTTACATTATGTCTGTGCTGTACTTCTGCCAAAGAACAAATTTCAAGCCATACGAGTTGGTGATAATAAAGCTTATTCCAATGCACTCGACTTTCAGTTCAGTAAGGGAAGCAAAAATAATTGAGGTCTCCGTGCACAGAACAAAATAAGCATCTTAACACTGTTAAAAGTTCAAGTTGATTAATTCAAATGTTAAAAGTTTATTTTTGTATTTGTCTTTTTGCTCACTGGTTGTCACCCTGTTGCATGCAGTCTTTCATTGATTATATTATGGTTATTCATTATTTTAATACGTTCTATTGTACTTCTTTATTCTGTGGCTGCCTGTGAGGAGACGAATCTCAAAGGTTGTATGAAGTATGAACTTTGAAAAGCCAAATTATAGCATTTGCTGGAAATCTGAAAAGGGCTGGAAATACTCAGCAAGTCAAACAGCATCCTATAGACTCAATTTCAACCTATGGATTCACTTTCAAACACTGTTCATCTCACGTTCTTCAAATTTATTGCTGAATTGTTTATTATTACTATTTCTTTCTTTCGTATTTGCACAGTTTGTCATTCTTTTCACACTTGTCCACCCTGCTGGGTGCAGTCTTTCATTGATTTTATTATGGTTACTGGATTTATTGAGTACGCCTGCAAGAAAATGAATCTCAGGGTTGTATATGGTGACATGTATGAATTTGGTAATAAATTTACTTTGAATTTAGAGCATCCTTACAGGGATAAAGAGTGTTAATATTACAGCCCAAAAACAGTTCCTCCTTACACAAAAACACTACAAGGCATTTTGAATATTTCCAACATTTTTTGATTTAGGTTTAAAATATATATTCTAGTGACCAAAGGCTTTAATACTTGAGCAAGTCTGAATTATCAAGTCAGGTCTTATATTATCTCAAGCAACACACACAAAATGCTGATGGAACACAGCAGGCCAGGCAGCATCTATAGGAAGAAGTAGAGTCGACGTTTTGGGCTGAGACCCTTCGTCAGAACTAACTGAAAGAAAAGATAGTAAGAGATTTAAAAGTAGAAGAGGGAGGGGGAAATCCATAATGATAGAAGACGGGGGGGGGGGGGGTGAAGCTAAAAGCTAAGAGATTGGAAAAAGGGATACATAGCTGGAGTAAAGGAAAAGATCATGGGACGGGAGGCCTCGGGAGAAAGGGGGAGGGGAGTACCAAAGGGAGATGGAGAACAGGCAAAGAGTGATTGTGAGAGGGACAGAGAGAGGAAAAAAGGAGAGGGGATAAATAAATAAATGATGGGATACAAAGGGGAGGAGGGGCATTAACAGAAGTTAGAGAAATCAATGTTCATGCCATCAGGTTGGAGGCTACCCAGCCGGTATATAAGGTGTTGTTCCTCCAACCTGAGCGTGGCTTCATCTTGACAGTAGAGAAGGCCATAGACAGACATATCAGAATGGGAATGGGACGTGGAATTAAAATGTGTGACCACTGGGAGATCCTGCTTTCTCTGGCCGAGAGTGTAGGTGTTCAGTGAAACGATCTCCCAGTCTGCGTCGGGTCTCACCAATATATAAAAGGCCGCATCAGGAGCACCAGACGCAGTATACCACACCAGCCAACTCACAGGTGAAGTGTCGCCTCACCTGAAAGGACTGTCTGGGGCCCTGAATGGTGGTGAGGGATGAAGTGTAAGGGCAGGTGTAGCACTTGTTCCGCTTACAAGGATAAGTGCCAGGAGGGAGATCGGTGGGAAGGGACGAGTGGACAAGGGAGTCGCGTAGGGAGCAATCCCTGCGGAAAGCAGAAAGGGGGAGAGGGAAAGATGTGCTTGGTAGTAGGATCCCGTTGGAGGTGGCGGAAGTTACGGAGAATCATATGTTGGACCTGCAGGCTGGTAGGGTGGGAGGCGAGGACAAGGGGAACCCTATCCCGAATGGGGTGGTTGGCGGATGGGGTGAGATGGTTTCGCTGAACACCTACGTTCTGTCCACCAGAGAAAGCAAGATCTCCCAGTGGCCACACATTTTAATTCCACGTCTCATTCCCATTCTGATATGTCTATTCATGGCCTCCTCTACTGTCAAATTGAAGCCACACTCAGGTTGGAGGAACAACGCCTTATATACCGGCTGGGTAGCCTCCAGCCTAATGGCATGAACATTAAGCACAAAATATACTGCAGAATGCTGTGGTCAAATAACACGTACAAATAAGCTGGATGAACTCAGCAGGTCGGGCAGCATCCGTTGAAAGGAGCAGTCAACGTTTCAGGGCGAGTCCTGACGAAGGGTTTCAGCCCAAAAAGTTGACTGCTCCTTTAACGGATGCTGCCCGACCTGCTGAGATCATCCAGCTTATTTGTATGTGGCATGAACATTGATTTCTCTAACTTCTGTTAATGCCCCTCCTCCCCTTCTTACCCCATCCCTTATTTATTTATTCCCCACCCCTCCATTTTTCTCTCTCTCTGCCCCTCTCACAATCACTCTTTGCCTGTCCTCCATCTCCCTCTGGTGCTCCCCTCCGCCTTTCTTTCTCCCTAGGCCTCCCGTCCCATGATCCTTTCCCTTCTCCAGCTCTGTATCCCTTTTGCCAATCTTAGCTTCACCCCTCCTCCACCACCCCATCTTCTCCTACCATTTTGGATTTCCCCCTCCCCCTCCTACTTCAAATCTCTTACTATCTTTTCTTTCAGTTAGTCCTGACGAAGGGTCTTAGCCCGAAACGCTGACTCTACTTCTTCCTATAGATGCTGCCTGGCCTGCTGCGTTCCACCAGCATTTTGTCAGTGTTGCTTGAATTTCCAGCATCTGCAGATTTCCTCGTGTTTGCGTTCTTATATTATCTGATGAGATTGGGCCCTAAACTTCTGGTGGGAAGAGTGGCGAGGCAAATTTAAATCATAAAACACAGGATCTGCCACAAGTAGATGGAAAACAACAAAAAGAGGGGAAAAACAGCAGAAATTTAAGAGTGAGACAGCAAGGTTTCTGATTCATAGCCAAATGGATCTCTCTCAGGATGCTAGGGGAAGCAAGGAAGCTGGCTAGGCAGGGAAGCTTCAGAGAGTTTCACATCATCATTGTCCATAATAAGGTACCAGAAAATCTAAAGACTATAAGACATAAGAACAGAATAAGGTCATTCAACTTAACAGTCTGCTCCACCATTCCATTAGGGCTGATTTATTATCCCTTTCAACCTTATTCTCCTACCTTCACCCTGCAACCTTTGACACCCTTACTAATCAAAAACCTATCAACCTCCACTTTAAATATACCCAATGCCTCGGCCTCCACAGCCGTCTGAAGCAATGAATTCCAAGATTCACTACTCTCTGACTAAAGAAATTCCTCCTCATCTCTGTTCTAAAGGAACATTGTATTGAGGCTGTGCCCTCTGGTCCTAGACTCTCCCATTATTGGAAACATACTCTCCACGTCCACTCCAAGCCTTTCAATATTCAGTAGGTTTAAATGAAATCACCCCTTACTTTTAAACTTCAGCGAGTATAGGCCAGAGCCGTCAATTTTTTCATGCTCCTTACAGTTAATGCTTTCATTTGCATTCTTGTGAACCTCCTCTGGATGCTCTCCAATGCCAGTACACCCTTTCTTAGACATGGGGTCCAAAACTGCTCACAATACTCACATTACAAGACTGAAAGATAGTTAATGTTGTCAGGGACAAGCCAGCAAACTATAGGGCAGTGGGCCTTGTGTCAGTGTTAGAGAAGATTGAGAAACAGGATTTATGTTCACTTGGAAAGGTAGGGGCTGATTAGCTGTTTAGGAATCAGCATGATTTCCCGTGGGGGAGAATCATGTCGCACAAACCCTACTGAAAATTGTGACTAAGAAAATTAATGAAGCCAGGGCATTAAATGTGTTTTACATGGACCTTAGTTAAGCTTTGAACAAGGCCATACATGGTAGACTAGGTCCTAAAGGTTAAGGCACAAGAGAACTGAGGCATGTTAGCAAACTGAATCTAAAACTGGTTTTAAAACTGGTGGTGCAAGGATGCTTTTCTGACTGGTGTACGACAGGGACTAGCATTCAACAAGCACTCGCTGTTTATATTATGAACAAAAGACGGATGAGAATCTACATGAAATGCTGTCACAGGAAAGCAGCGTCCATCACTAGCATCCACAACCACCAGGACATGCTTTCTTCTCGCTGCTGCCATAAGGAAGGAGGAAAAGGTACAGGAGCCTCAGAACTCACACCACCAAGTTTGTACAGTTATTAACCCTCAACCATCAGGCTCTTAAACCAAAGAGACAACTTCACTTGTCCCATCATTGAAATTTTCCCACAACCAATGGACTCACTTTCAATGACTCTTCACCTCAGGTTTTTGATATTTATTGCTTATTTTATTATTATTATTATTAGTTCTCTTTGTACTTGCACAGTTTGTTGTCTTCTGCATGCTGGTTAAATCCCAAGTTGGGTGGTCTTTCATTGATTCTGTTATACTTATTATTCTATGGATTTATTGAGTATGCCTACAAGAAAATGAATCTCGGGGTTGTAAATGGTGACATATATGTACTTTGATAAATATACTTCGTACTTTGAACTTTTGAACACAGTCTGATTAGAAAGCTTGCAGGCAACACAAATATCAGTGGAGGCTTAAATTTTGAAGAAGGTTGTCCAAGGATACAGTGGAACACAGGTCATCTAGAAAGCTGTGCAGAGCAGCTTCAATTGAAACTTAATCCCAGGTCTGTGAGTAATGCATCTGGGAAGTCAGATTCTGCCAAAACAGAGGAAATGGTGGGAGCATTAGGGAGACCTTGGAGTGCAAGTCCATAACTCCCTGAAAGTGGTATCATATATGGATGGGGCAGAGAAGAAGACATTTAATATGCCTGCTTTCACAGGCCAAGGCACTGACATCAACTTGCATCTGTACAAACACTGGCTGGACTACACTTGGCTCATTGTATGTAGTTCAGGCCACTACACTACAGGAAGCACGTGATAGCAAGAGTGCGAAAGAGATTCACCAGGATCTCACTGGAATATAGTTACAAAAAGAAATTAGACAGGTTGGGTTCACTCTCAGTGGAATGGAGGAGGCTAAAGGTAACCCCAGAGGTTTATAAAATTATGAGGAACATTCATAGAATAAATAGCCAGAGCTGTTCCCCACACCCCCACCCCCCCCCCAAACACCCCCAGAGCAGGGAAGTGTAGAACTGCAGAACACAGATTGAAAGCAAGAGTGGAGAATTATAAAGGAGATGTGCTTATCACACATAGGATAGTGGATATCTGGAAAGTTGACAGATATGATTGAAATGTTTAACAGACATTTGAACAAATCCTTGGATTGGAAAGGTATAGAGGAATACTAGTCAAATGCAGACGAGTACAATGAGCATTATTGGTACCATGGCTGGCATGGATGAGGTGGGCTGATATGGTCCACTTTTGTATTCATTCTCACCTGGCTTGATGGGTGGCTTCTTTTCCTCCTCATCATCGTCCCAGTTGTCCTATGGAAACAAATTAAAGAACTATTCTTTGATGCAACAACTTCCATGCATAAATGTGACAAACTGTTCTGAGATGCTTCACTGCATTTTATCAAATAAAATTTGACAATAACTCATACCAAAAAACACCCTAGACAGATGTAACTACAGCTTTGCACAGAGAGCAAATCTCTTTGAGAAACCGGGTCCCTTAAAGAAACATTAAATCATTTAAATCCTTAAGAACTTTACTAGTATCATATTATTAAGGCATTCAGATCAGAAATCCAGAAAGTCACAGCTCAACCCTCACTCAGTCAATGATCTGATCTCAAGACAGCCACTTCGCTGGGATTAGAGAGGAACAGACCATTCCCAGTTTTCTGCTAACAGCTCAGTAAACCATATGCAAGAACGTTAATTGGGATGGATTTAGACTTCTCTGTACCCTCTGGACATTCACACACCGGTAAGATACTAAAAGTCTTTCTGATCAGCAAAATGACTGCATGTGAAATATGTGAACTGCGGAGTGGAAGTTGATGGGAACTTAATATTAAATACAAAAAGCATGCAAATTTTCAAAAGTCAATGCAGGATGGGTGTTGCAAAATTAAAGTATGGAAAAATACATTTCTTTTGGGTCTGAAGCTTTCATCAAGTCACTTTTGTCATTCAATGAAAAACAAAAAATACCTATCATGGAAATCTGAAAAAAAAAACACAAAATGCTGGAAACACTCAGCAAATGAGGCATCATCCACGAAAGGAAAATAAATATTTCAAGTAATTTGTTCACTCTGAAAAGACTTTCACCTGAAATGTTATGTTTCTATATTCACAGATGCTGCCTGACCAACTGAGATTTTTCTCAGTTTACACTTTGTCCTTCAACAAAGTCACAATTGCTGGTGACACTATAGTCACCAAGACAGGTAACAATTGCCATGCACCTCTGTTGCTTAATAGATAGATAGATAGATAGATACTTTATTCATCCCCATGGGGAAATTCAACTTTTTTCCAATGTCCCATACACTTGTTGTAGCAAAACTAATTACATACAATACTTAACTCAGTAAAAATATGATATGCATCTAAATCACTATCTCAAAAAGCATTAATAATAGCTTTTAAAAAGTTCTTAAGTCCTGGCGGTAGAATTGTAAAGCCTAATGGCATTGGGGAGTATTGACCTCTTCATCCTGTCTGAGGAGCATTGCATCGATAGTAACCTGTCGCTGAAACTGCTTCTCTGTCTCTGGATGGTGCTATGTAGAGGATGTTCATTCCCTAAAGCTGCTGAACTTTCATCACAATTCTTTAAAAGTTTAGGAACTTGGTAACATAAATATCAACCACTGAAATCAGCAGAATATAGCAGAGCCCAAATGCAGGTGTGTATTAACAACTTCAACTGTCAATTACATGATAACTTCATCATTAGATTAGGACTCACTGAATCTATAACTTTCTTTACCAAGCCACACTTCCTATCCTTTATGAAGAATTAAGTTTAACATACAGTTAAATAGGAAAATGTAGGACAATTTGAAAATAAAAGTTTGTTGGAAATTCTCCCATGTAGAAGTGAGGAGTAGGGAAATATGACACAGGGGAGCAAGGTGGTAGAATATCTGCACAACTTTGATGGCCAACATGCAACAGAAACAGGCAAAAGATATCAATGAAGTATGCCTTGGTAGATAGCAAAATGCAGTACTGCTATATTGTCAATCTCTATTGTCTCTCAAAGTCATTAAACATGTAACTTTCTACACCCTGCTCAATTTTCCCAGTAAGTGTTTGTCTCTTCCTCATCAAGTATGTAAGTCCTATTGCATTACTAAAATGAGTCTCAAAGTCTAGCAGGCAAGAATTCTACCAGTTCTACTGAGCGATGGCATGGTATTATATCGGTTTACAGCACCAGCAGCCTGGGTTCAATTCTGCCACTGTAATAAGTTTGTACATTCTCCCGGTTGCCACGAGTTTCCCACATTCCAAACAGTGCATTCCAGGCATCCATGACCCTCCGAGGAAATTAAAATTACCCCTCACATCCCCCTCTCACCTTCAATGCATGCCCTCTGGTACTTGACATTTCAACCCTGGGAAACAGATATTCTCTGTCCATTCTGTCTACGCCTCTCAATCCTATAAACCTCCGTCAGTTCTCCCCTTAGCCTCCGGTGTTCCAGAGAAAACAACTCAAGTTTATCCAGCATCTCTTGATAGCACATGCCCTCTAAACAGACCACATCCTGGTAAACCTCTTCAACACCCTCTCCAAAGCTCCAACATCCTTCCTACAGTGGGGCAACCAGAACTGTATGCACTACTCCAGATGTGGCCTAACCAGAGTTTTATAAAGTTGTAATATAACCTCATGACTTTTAAACTCAATGCCTCAAATAATAAAAGTAACATCACAGATGCTGGAACTCTGAGATAAAATCTTTTGAATAAACATTGGAAATCTTCACCAAATTAGGCAATAAAGAGAGATTTTCATTACAACTAACCCATTCTGATAACTGTCTTTTCATCAATTTTTTTCACCAGGAAAAAAAATTTGGAACCCATTAATACATCTTCACAAAGTCATATCAAAACCAAAGTGGTATCATGGATGAAAAAGCATTAGATTGTCTAACAAAACAGAATATAGAAGTGAAGTTTAGACAAATTGCACGTCACCTGCCAGCCATAATAAATCTGATTCTGATTCTTTTTATCATTCAGCTCATCAATTCCACTTAATTGAGCTTTGCCATTCTTATCCTAACAGGGGTTCCCAACCTAGGGCCTACTTATCCCTTGCTTAATGGTGTTAGACCGTAAGATATAGGAGCAGAATTAGACCATTTTGTCCATCGAATCTGCTCTGCCATTTCATCATAGCTGATCCAATTTTCTTCTCAGCCCCAATCTCCTGCCTTCTCCCCATATCCCTTCATACCCTGATCAATCAAGCATCTAATCAACCTCTGCCTTAAATATACATAAAGACTTGGCCTCCACAGATCCACCACGCTCTGGCTAAAGAAATTCCTCATCATCTCCGTTCTAAAAGGATGCCCCTATATTCTGATGCTGTGTCCTCTGGTCTTATACTCTCCCACCATAGGAAACATCCTCGCCATATCCACTCTGTCAAAGCCTTTCACCATTTGATAGGTCTCAATGAGGTCACCTCTTAACCTTCTGAATTCCAGTGAACAGAGTCCCAAAACCATCAAACACTCTTCATATGACAAGCCAATCAATCCTGGAATCATTTTTGTGAACCTCCTTTGAATCCTCTCCAGTTTCAGCGCATCCTTTCTAACCTACTCACAACACTCCAAATAAGGCCTCACTCATCATTTATACAGTTTCAACATATTATATATATTGCTTTTATATTATTTTATATTGGTCCATGGCATAAAGCTTCTGGGACCTACATGACTTTTAGCTTCCAAATTATATGGCATTCTATATAAAGAAGCAGTACTTTAGAAACTTAAAAGAAAACTTTAGTCAATAAAATTCAAAAACAACCAGTCATTTGGATCCACTGGCCCATGTTGATGTTTGTGCTCTGCATGAGCTTCATCTCATCAGTATATCCTTTGATACATCTCAACCACCCCCAGCACTTCAGAATCAGGTTTATTATCACCATCATGTTATGAAATTTGTTGTTTTGAGGCAGCAGTACATTGCAATACATAATCACTAAAAACTATGAATTACTATATTTTAAAAATTAAATAAGCACAGTATATTTAGTTGATCCTTAAATGTATAATTATCTGCCTCAACCATTTCATGTAATGAGTGTCACGTGCTTAACATAATCTGAAGGAATTTACTCCAAAGATGTGTTAGTGAGTCAGAACAGGAATAAAACACCATAAATCTACAAAGGAAAATCAGGAAACTTCAAAAACTCTCATGCTTTCATGTTCTTTCACCTAGTCTTACAATGTCCGACTCTCATCAGTAAGATTGAGAAAGTACAGAGAAAATTTACAAGGATGTTGTCAGGACTTGAGGACCTGAGTGAGAGGGGAAGGATGAATAGGTTAGGACTTTATCAAATTTCTCCTCATTCTTCTACACTCTAGGGAATAGAGGCATACAAAATTATTAGGGGTATAGATAGGGGAAATGCAAGCAGGCTTTTTCCATAGGGGTTGGATGAGATTAGAACTAGAGGTCAGGTCAAGTGTGAAAGGTGAAATATTTAAAGGGAACCTGAGGAGGAATTCTTCACTTAGAGCAAGGGTTCCCAAGCTGGAATCCATGGACCCCTTGATTAGTAGCAAGGCTCCATGGCATAAACATTGTTGGGAACCCATGACTTAAAGGGTGGTGAGAGCATGGAACAAGTTGTCAGTGGAAGTTGTGAATGCAGTTTCGATTTCAAATTAAGAGAAATTTGGATAAGTACACGGATGGGAGGGGTATGGTCCAGGTGCGGGTCAATGGAACGTGGAAGAATAAGCTCAGCATGAAGGGCCTGTTCCTGTGCTGTGGCACTATGGCTCTCTAATTCAAATTGTTCACACTATCATCAGTGACAACATTTGGTCACAACCCAAGTTCATAAGGATTAAATTTATGTATTTCATAGTTCAAATGAAAATAAAAGCAGGTTCTCAAAAATTAATTAATCTGAATCATTAACCCCATATTTCTCTCTCCTCAGCATCTCTCTGGCTGCTAAATGTTGTATTTTTACTTGAAACTTGTCAGATCTGCAGGACCTTTTCTGGTTTATGTTTATTGTTTCCCACACTAATTATTGCATTTAATAAATTTCAATGTCATAATGACAGTGTGGAGTCCACTTTTGAATTACTAAATTTATTAACATGTACCATAAAAATTCAGCAGTCAGCTCGATGTCCTATGTCAATGTGACAAAGCTTCAGTGGTTTATAATAGTGTAAGATTTAAGGAGTTAACTCAACACACTGATTTTGCTGACATTTTAAAACTTTTCAGCCTTGTTCTTGCATTCTGGACTATGAGAACAGTTTTACTGAATGACTGTCTGCCATTATTGTTTGACGTATCCAATGCTTTCAGTGGAATTACAATAAAGGGAATTCAGCTTTAGGTGACACTGACTTTTGTCAGCATGGTGTTTCCATTCAGCCAAGCACTTACCGCTTGAATGTCAGAATTCTACAGATATAACGGCTACGTTTCATTAGGAGTTTGAAGAGATTTTGTTTGTTAACTAAAACACTTGAAAACTTTTATTGATGTACTGTGGCGAGCATTCTGACAGGCTGCATCACTGTCTGGTATGGTGGGGAGCGGGGGGGGGTGCTACTACACAGGACCGAAAGAAGCTACAGAAAGTTGTAAAATTAGTCAGCTCCATCTTGAGTACTAGTCTCCGTAGTACCTAAGACATCTTCAAGGAGCAGCGCCTCAGAAGGGCAACGTCTATTATTAAGGACCCCATCATCCAGGACATGCCCTTTTCTCACAGTTGCCATCAGGAAGGAGGCACAGAAGCCTGAAGGCTCACACTCAGCAATTCAGGAACAGCTTCTTTCCCTCTGTCATATGATTCCTAAATGGACATTGAACCCAGGAACACTAGCTCACTTTTTTGCACTGTTTTTAATCTATTCAATGAACACATATATACTTAATATAATTGATTTACTTATTTTTTTCTTTCTAAATTATCATGCATTGAACAGCTGCTAAGTTAACAAAGATGCAGGAGCCTTCTATTCACATTTACACTGAACATTAAATTCAATCAGTAGTGAAGTAAATCTCACACACAAAGACCAAGAAGTCTTCAATCGATTGGTGCAATAAAATCCGCTGGCACAGTTTAAGATCTGGAATGTAGCATACAATATGGAAACTCCTCAATGAACCCCTAACCCCTCTCAAAATAAAAGTTCAACCAGAAGTAATGGCCCAAACCAAGCTTTGGGGTGGCTTATTGATCTGCTCCAACGAATAGAATTCAACACATCTTGATGTGATTCAACAGAAAGGGGACTAACATGAACTCTGGGCAGTGTCTTTAAAAGACAGGTGACACCAGTCACTATCAATACTCTTCAGAGATTGTCTGCCTGGCGTCAGTGGTCGCATAACCTCTTGTGATCTGCACCAGCTACTAATACAACCATCCACCAGCTGCTCCCATGGCTTCACATAACTTTGATCTGGGGGGGGGGGGGGGGGTGCTACATTCTGCCCAAGGGTGACCTCCAAGCTGAAGGGGTGCCTTACACCTCCTTTGGCAATGACGTATCTCCATCCCACCACCCCATAAGAAACATCACAGAAAAAATGTGCATGTGCATGCTTCACCTTCCTTCTCCACTGCAATCTGCCAACCCCTCCCCACTATAAGCACTGAACTATATGAGTACAAGACCTACACAGCCCCAGAAGAGCATCCACTGTAAGTTGTATAAAGGTGATAGGGAGATGCAATTACCAGTACTAATCAAAACATACTCAGGCTCCATGATGTAAATATAATAAAGTACATAGCCCACCACGTGCATTAAGCAAAAGAAGAAAGTTGATGGAAAACCCTAGTAAAGTTTTCCACAAAGTTCAGTAAGCCATGATTTGTCAGTCTTCCTGTACAAGATGTCTGCAAGTGAGAGCTGCTAACGTTCATTCCGATGTGTAATAAAAAGGTGCTGAGGGGTGTTGAAGTTCAGTGCACTCACCACAAAGGCTCTGTGGGGAAAGACAGGGGCCCTGCTGCCACTGAGGGGTTGGATCCTATATTACTACCCCTCAAATATTTCACAGATGCATCGGTTTTGGAGGAAACGTGAGTGGCATTTACACATTGCAAGAGAATATATAGAATTAATCTTTTAAATTTATTGACATACAGCACGGAGTTGGCCCTTCCAACTCCGCTGTCCAGCAATCTCCCAATTTAACCCTGGCTTAACCATGGGACAATTTGCAATGATCAATTAACCTGCCAACTGGTACACCTTTAGACTGTGGGAGGCAGTGGCAGAAAATGAACATACTGTAAACCGCTGTGCTAACCACTACACTACCATGCTGCTTGATTAAAGCATATTACTATATATTATGAATAAAGTGTAATTTTGGTAGCAAAAATCAATTATTTATATTCAGTGTTTTAAACACAGTAAATAGACAATTCAGTTAAAAATGGTAAAACTGTTGATTTCAAGGGAAATGAAGGGCGTGGTAGTGGGGGGGAAGGAGGGGTGTGAACGCCAAGCTGTAGGACACAACTGAAACAGGGAGATCAGGAGCAGAGATCTATTGGAGTTGTAAGATGTTACTGAGGCAAATATTAAAAAGGAGGCCAAATATTAAGAGGCCAAGGATCCAACTGTGGAGGCGGGGTAGGACTGCCTGGGTCAGTTGGGGGGTAGGGGGGAGAGTGCCGGACAACACATGACGTGTCCATAACTTCAAGGTGAACAGTGGCACGGGAGCAGGGACGTCGAAGTCGTCGTTTCTTCCCACCGGGTCTGAGACGTACCCGAGGCCCAGAGCCAGGGGGATAAAGTGGGTGGGGGCAGCGAAGGAGTGGCCTGGGCAGCAGCCAGGGGCTCTGGAAGTTTCTACTCCAAGCTTGAGCCTGGGCTGAGACTGGCCGGAGAAGGGGCTCCCGTTCGGTCCGGAAGCTCCAGTCGCTCAGCCCCGGCCTTTACCTTCACGTCGTCATCCTCGTCCTCGCCTTCCCATCTGTCTATGATCACCGGCTTCTTCAGCGGCGACTCCTGCGTTCCGAAATCCACCGTCTCTGCAAGAGGTAAGAAGTTGGCGGTTAGAGGGAAACTAGAGCGGGGTCGCGCCGTCCCGCCGCCACTAAACCCGAGACACAAAACCCGCGCTTACCCCAGTCGTCGGGCTCCGCCATCGCCACAGCTGCCGCCGCCACCGCTTGCTCAGTCACGCCGAGGGACTGTGGGATGCCGGAGGTCTGGGGTTTCTGGGATACTGGAGGACTACGGGATCCTCCCAGTTCCGGCGCCGTACCGTGCCTACTTGGAACAGCACAGCCGTTCGGCCCATCGTTCCCGTGCCCACTTTTGTTTTGCTTATGCACATTCATCCTATGTGCTTGTATTAGGACTGGAGCCATCATTATAGCGGATTTCTGACACTTGGATTCGGGCCATGAGACATAGGAGTAGAATTAGGCCATTCGGGCCATCTAGTCTGCTCCGCCAGCGACTGCATACGTTTCACTTTATGTTTCGGTGTAAATATGATAAGTAAATGAATATGAATCGGACATGAAATGCGAGTCACTCCAGCATTTGTGTGTGTTGCTTTGAATTTCCAGCATCTGCAGACTTTCTCGTGTTGTTTTGCTTCTGCAGTATAATACAAGACATAAATTATATTACTATTAATTGCAAAATTAAATAAACAATGCACACGGAAAAGAATAGTGAGGTGCTTATAGGTTCCCTGACTGTTCAGGATCGAAAGGGTTGTAGACTGCCGGCCCCACAACCTTCCCCATCATGGAGGGCCATCTTCCAGAGGAAATGCCTCAGGAAGGAGGCATTCTTCATGAAGGACCCCCACCACCCGGGCCAGGCCCTCTTCTCATTCCTACCATCAGGGAGGAGGTACAGAGGCCTGAAGACACACATTCAATGATTCAGAAACAAATTCTTCCACTCCCCCACCCCACCATCAGATCTCTGAAGGGTCCGTGAACACTCTGACTATTCAACTTTTGCACAGTTTACTGTGTAGTTTATGGAAATTTTATGTCTACTGCTGCTGCTGCAGAACAACAAACGTCATCAAATATACAGCAGGCACAATAAATCTGATGGTGGAGGGGAAGAGGCTGTGTCCCAGTGGTTGACTCCAGCTCCTCAGGCTGCTGTGCCTTCTCCCGATGGCGGCAGTGTGAGGGGGGCATGTCCCGGATGGAGAGAGTGCTTAATGATGGACACTGCCAGCTCCAAGTGCCGCCTCTGGAAGATGTCCTTGTTGATGGGGAGGCCTGTGCTCCTGATGGAGCTGGTTGAGTCAGGGGCCTTCTGCAGTTCTTACCATTCTGTGCTACAGGACTATAAGGTATCGATCCAGAATTAGTCCATCCAGTCTGATCTGCCTTTCAATTATGCATGATTTTTAACCCCATTTTCCCGCCTTCTCCTTGTAACCCCTAAAGTTCAAAATAAATCTATTATCAAAGTACCACCATATACAACCCTGAGATTCATTTTCTTATGGGCTTACTCAATAAATCCATAATAGAATTATCAAAACCACGCCAATCTGAATGTTCAACCAGTGTGCAAAAGACAACAAACTGTGCAAATACAAAACAGAAATAATAATAATAATAAATATCAAGTAGGGGGAGGGGTTAAGGGGAGGGGGGATGGGTAACACATATTTTCTTTTTCACACACTTTTATTCTGTAACTATTTGAAAACACAATAAAAAAAGTTTAAAAAAAAGAACATGAGATAAAGAGTTCTTGAAAGTGAGTCCATAGGTTGTGGGAACATTTCAATGATGGGGCAAGTGAAGTTATCCCCTTTGGTTCAAGAGCCTGATGGTTGAGGGGTGGCTGTTTCTGAACCGGGCAGTGTGTGAATCCCAAGGCTCCTGTATCTTCTTCCTGATGGCAGCAGCAAGAAGCAAGCATGTCATGGATGGTGGGGGTCCCTGATGGTAGATGCTGCTTTCCTGTGCTCAGTGGTGGGGAGGGCTTTACCTGTGATGGACTGGGCTGTGTCCATTACTTTTTGTAGGATTTTCCATTCAAGGGCATCGGAGTTTCCACACCAGGCTGTGACGCAGCCAATCGATACACTCTCCACTACACATCTACAGAGTTTTAGGTGTCATGCCAAACCTACACAAACTCCTAAGGAAGTTGATTCGCTGCTGTGCTTTCTTCATAATTGCACTTGTGTGCTGGGCCCAGGGCAGGTCTTCTGAAATAGTAACAGCAATGAATTTAAAGTTGTTGACCCTCTCCATCTCTAAAACCCCACTGAGGACTGGCTCATGGACACTGGTGTCCTCCTCCTCCTGAAGTCTATAATAAACTCCCTGACTAGATAATGAGGTTATCAATCAAGTACCTATCAATCTCTGCCTTAAATACACCCAGTGACTTGGCCTTGACAACCTTCTGTGGCAATGAATTCCACAGATTCATCACTCCCTGCCTGAAGAAATTCCTCACCTCCGTTTCAAAGGGATTTAAAATTTTTCCTGAGGCAATGCCGTTGGGTACCAGCCTCTCCTAAGGTGCCACGGTAGCATCGCGGTCAGTGTGACGCAATTACAGCTCGCGGCATTCCAGAGTTTGGAGTTCAATTCCGTCACCACGTGTAGGGAGTCTGTACGTTCTCCCCATGACCGCGAGGGTCCCTCCGGGTGATCCGCTTCCCCCCCACAGTCCAAAGTCATACCAGTAGAAAGTCATACTGTAAAATATTTACTAATTCTATTTATTGAGGTACAGTGCAGAATCGGCCCTTCAAGCCACACTGCACAGCAACCCCTGATTTAACCCTTGCCTAACCACGGGACTACCGGTATTTACAATGACCAATTAACCTCCCAACCAGTGTGTCTTTGGAGTGTGGGAGGTAACCGGAGCACCTGTGGGAAACCCATGCGGTCACAAGGAGAACGTACAAACTCCTTACAGGCAGCGACAGGAATAAATATTGAGTATCTTACGATACATTTGCTGGCTCCTGAGGCCACCTAGAGCAGAGCTCTCCACATTCTGTCTCCTGTGTGGATGCCGTTCCTTTCTCCGAGATTCCCATCTCCACTGCGTCTGCTGTCAAGGTGAAGCTTTCTAGTCCAGGACATCGGAAGTGTCCTTCCTCAGGAAGCCTGGCTTCCCTTCTGCTCAGGTTGATGGAGCCTGCTCTTGCATCTCCTGTTTCTCGTACTTCTGCTGTCACCTCACCTCCTTCCAGACACAACATATTTCAGCTCTGGTTCCAGCTTCCTGATCAGAACTCAATTGGGGGGTCCCAACATTTTTTATGCCATGGACCCCGACCATTAACTGAGGGGTCAGTGGACCCCAGGTTGGGAACCCCTGAACTAGAAGATGCCCTTCCACTTCTAAGGGTCCAACTTCTTAAAGACTCCCTTGACATCTCTCCTCTTCCATTCTTGCTTCACCTGACCTATCGTGGTTTAATAATCACTCCCATAAATCTCCTTGGGACAAGTTGTTACACTGAAGACTTTATATAAATCAAAGCTGTAAACGTTGCATTTGATAAGGTCCCACATAGAAGATTGGTGGGTAAAATCAAAGCTCAGGGCATCGGGGGGAAGGCATTGACATGGATAGAAAACTGGTTGGCAGATAGAAAGCAAAGGGTAGCGGTGAATGGGTGTTTCTCAGAATGGCAGGTGGTGACTAGTGGGGTGCCGCAGGGCTCGGTATTGGGACCACAGCTGTTTACCATTTACGTTAACGATTTGGATGAAGGCATAGAAAATAACATCAGCAAATTTGCTGATGATACTAAGCTGGGTGGCAGTGTGACATGTGATGAGGATGTTAGGAGAATTCAGGGTGACTTGGATAGGCTGGGTGAGTGGGCAGATACTTGGCAGATGGCGTTTAATGTGAATAAGTGTGAGGTTATCCACTTTGGGAGTAAGAACAGTAAGGCAGATTATTATCTGAACGGTATAGAGTTGGGTAAGGGAGTAATACAAAGAGATCTCAGAGTCCTTGTTCATCAGTCACTGAAGGTGATGAGCAAGTGCAGCAGGCAGTGAAGAAGGCTAATGGAATGTTGGCCTTTATTACAAAGGGAATTGAGTACAAGAGCAAGGAAATCCTCTTGCATTTGTACAGAGCCCTGGTGAGACCACACCTGGACTATTGTGTACAGTTTTGGTCTCCAGGGTTAAGGAAGGACATCCTGGCTGTAGAGGAAGTGCAGCGTAGATTCACGAGGTTAATTCCTGGGATGTCAGGACTGTCTTACGCAGAGAGGTTAGAGAGACTGGGCTTGTACACGCTGGAATTAAGGAGATTGAGAGGGGATCTGATTGAAACATATAAGATTATTAAGGGATTGGACAAGATAGAGGCAGGAAATATGTTCCAGATGCTGGGAGAGTCCAGTACCAGAGGGCATGGTTTGAGAATAAGGGGTAGGTCATTTAGGACAGAGTTAAGGAAAAACTTCTTCTCCCAGAGAGTTGTGGGGGTCTGGAATGCACTGCCTCGGAAGGTAGTGGAGGCCAATTCTCTGGATGCTTTCAAGAAGGAGCTAGATAGGTATCTTATGGATAGGGGAATCAAGGGATATGGGGACAAGGCAGGAACCGGGTATTGATAGGAATTGATCAGCCATGATCTCAAAATGGCGGTGCAGGCTCGAAGGGCCGAATGGTCTACTTCTGCACCTATTGTCTATTGTCATGTTCTCAGTATTATGCTTACTTGCACATTTTGTCTTCTTGCACACTGCACATCAGTGTTTGTCAGTCTTTGTGTCTTCTTGTAAAGTTTCCAACAGAATCCATTGTTTCTTTTTTTCCGTGTAAATACCTGCAAGAAAATGAATCTCAAGGTGGCATTTATGTACTTTGATAATAGGGCTGAAACGGTTGCCACAAGAGGACACGGGTTTAAGGTGCTGGGGAGTAGATACAGAGGAGATGTCAAGTGTAGGTTTTTTACTCAGAGAGTGGCGAGTGGGTGGAATGGGCTGCCGGCAACGGTGGTGGAGGTGGATACGATAGGGTCTTTTAAGAGACTTTTGGATAGGTACATGGAGCTTAGAAAAATAGAAGGCTATGGGGAAGTCTAGTAATTTCTAAGGTAGGGGCATGTTCGGCACAACTTTGTGGGCCAAAGGGCCTGTATTGTGCTGTAGGTTTTCTATGTTTCTATAAATTTACTTTGAACTTTGATGTGATGCAGCAGTAATAGTTATTGTGGGTATGCTATGGTGGTGCAGAACGTGTGGTGACACTTGCAGGGTGCCCCAGTGCATCCTTAGCTTGTTAACACAAAAGATGCATTTCGCTGCAGGTTTCCTGCATGCCACAGTGTCAGCTGTTGCAGCCGCCCAGGGAAGGAGCCGGTGTGGGAGAGAGCTGAACTCTGCGCTGCGTTGAAAGCTGGTCCCTCCCATTGGTGCGGCCCTCCAGAGTGCTGTGGTACTGTGTTTTGCACCTTGGCCCTGCAGGAACACTGTTTCATTTAGCTGTATTCATGTACATGGCTGAATGACAATTAAACTTAAATTGTACTTGCTGTAGATGTTTGAATTTTGAATCTTGACTAGTCACAGTAGCCAGTCAACAACAGATGGTGTTTTAGGCAATTAAATTCCTCAGTGAGAAAACCATTGATCCATTCATCTTTCCTGTAAAGCATGTGACATTTCAATTCTTTTTTATATATTTATTTACTCAACTTGTCAGTGCGGAACAGCCCCTTCTGGCCCGATGAGCCATGCCACCAGCAACTCACCTATTCAACCCTAACCTAATTACAGGACAATTAACTATGACCAATTAATCCACTAACCAGTTCAACTTTGGAATGTGGGAGGAAACCAGAACACCCGGCGGAGAGAACATACAAATCCCTTACAGACGGCAACAGAATTGAACTTTCAACTCCACCACTCCAAGCTTTAATAGCATCGCACTAACTGCTATGCTACCCTGACATCTGCAATGTGGTTCATGAACTGTTATTTTCTGAAAGAAATCTAATCTCAGTTTGATTTAGTCAACTGCCTGCCCTCTAAAGACTCTGTTCCATCTATGAAATACTATTTCCACAGGTTAGATTTTAATTTACTTTTATTTAGTTTGGGAATCGATTGTGAATTCTATGTCAAAGTGAAGTATCTTGTCAGAGTACTGTACTACAGCACAGAAACAGGCCCTTCAGCCCATCTAGTCCATGTCGAATTGTTATTGTCGAATCCCATTGACCGTACCCCACCCATCCATGTACTTATTCAAGCTTTTCTTAAAAGTTGAAATCAAACCCACATCCACCATTTCCGCTAGCAACTCTCACCACCCTCTGAGCAAAGAGATTCTGCCTCAAATTCCCCTCAACTGTCTCACTTTTCACTCTTAATCCATGCCCTCTAATTCTAGTCTCACCCAACCACAGTAGAAAAAGCCTACTTGCATTTACTCTATCTATACCCCTCACAACCTTGTATACCTCTATCAAATCTCCCCACATTCTCCTACACTCCAGGAAATAAAGTCCTAACCTATTCAATCTTTCCCGAAAACTCAGGTTCTCAAGTCCCAACAACATCCTTGTAGATTTTCACTGCACTCTTTAAATCTTATTGAATCTTTCCTGTGGGTAGGTGACCAGAACTGCAACATCTTGTACTTCAACATCACTGAAATGCCCTTTAGCAGTGTTCTGACTACGTGGTATGTGAGACCACTTGTAGTTTGGACCTCTCAGGCATTCAGCCTGGCTTTGTTCAAATGAACATCAGAACATCAGGGAAAAAAAACAGAAGGCCATTTGGCTCCTCAAACCTGTACCAATTGTGCCTCAAATCCATTTCCTCACCCAATCAGATTTAGGCCCCGAGCTCCTGACTCTCTGATGACAGAAACCTGAACACTGGGCCTTGGACTCCGGTCTCGCTGATTCGCACCCCGAGAGGGTCACTGTCACTTGTGCTTCCTGCCCACATAGAACTCAGACCCCACAACCTACCAATGACTCATTGTGTGCGACATCCGATTTATCACACCCATCCATGTCACTAGCACAGAACAGAGGCTGAGACTCTGACCTGCCTTCTAACTCCCCCACACCCCTGTCTCTAAACCCTAACTCCCTGCTCTGTCCACAAAACCATCCCTAGAAATTAATGAACAATCAGAGCAACCAAGCCTGAGCCATGACAATGACCACAGCTCGGCGCAATCTTAACTAGTAGACAATCCACACACCCTTTAAAAACATCATCTTTGAGCTGATGACAACTACAGACTGAGTATCCACAGTCCTCTGAAAGGTGAAAGTTCACATCTCAGTTTTAAATGGTGCTCCCTTATCCTGAAACCCTGCCATTACTAACCACCTCCATTTATTTATCTTTAGGTGTGCATTAAATGGGTCAATATTTAATATAATCTTCATGCATTCAGGAGGCTGTCCATACTGCTCAGTAAAGTAGCCAGCACCCACCGCCCCCCCAGACATCCTCTGTTCCCCACACCCCCATTGGACAGAAGATACGAAAGCCTGAAAGCATGTAGCACCGGTCTCAAGGACAGCTTCGACCCTGCTGTTGTCAAACTCTTGAACAGATAAGATGGACTCTTGTCCCTTCAATTTACCTCATTATGATCTGGCACTTTAATATTTACCTGCACTCCACTTTTTCAGTAGCTTTCATTCTCCATTATTATTGTCTTACCTTATTCAAAGTACAAAGTTCCACATTCAAAATGAAATTTATTATCAAACTACATTTATGTGACCCTGAAATTCATTTTCCTGTGGGCATGCAAAACTGTGCAAAAGTCTTAAGCAGATATATATAACTAAGGTGCCAAAGACTTTTGCACAGCCCTGTAGTAATTTTATGTATTACACTGTACTGCTACCACAAAAAAAAATTCATGACGTATGTGAGTGATGATAAACCTGATTCTGATGTGGGTCTCTATTGTGGACTGAGAGTGGGAAGGGGACAGGGCGAGGGGAATCATGGATGGGAAATGGGGAAGGGAGAGGGGAGGGAGTGGGAAGCACCAGAGAGATATTCTGCAATGATCAATAAACCAATTGTTTGGAATCAAATGACCTTGCCTGGTGTTTCAGGGCTGGTTGTGTCTGCACCCGCTCACCACCTCCCCACCCCGGCACTCTTCTCTGCCACCTGTCCCACACCCCTCCTACAGCACTCCACCCTCACCATTCCCAACATCCTTTGCTCCCGCCAGACTTACAAACTCACTCTCCACTCACATTGACAAATACAGTACTGTGCAAAAGTCTTAGGCACCCTGGCAATATCTAAGTGCCTAAGACTTTTTCACAGTACTGTACTCAATGAATCCAATAACCATAATAAAACCAATGCACTGTGTAATGATCTGATGTGTACGAACAGTGTGCAAGTCAAGCTTTTCACTGTATCTTTGGGTATGTAACAATAATAAATGAATACCAGTATCAAATTTCCAGGCCAACGCAGGAACAAAAGCAAACATGACGGAAATGTTGCCAAGCCTGCCGTAGGTGGAGGGATGTCCAAACATTTCCATGGATGGCTTCGGACTGCATGGAAACTTCCCACTGCAGCTGTGCCGTTGTTTAAGAGCTGCAGTACTGTGGGGAAAGCACTGACAGGAGACACATGGAGCTGGTGATGCACGAAAGCGAATTGTTCGATCAGAGGGAACACAAGCACCAATTGAAATCTACACTTAGTGGTACCTTCTTTAGCTAATAAAGTGGCCATTGAGTGTATTCATGGCCATCTGCTGCAGTAGCCCATCCACTTCAGGGTTCGATGTGTTGTGTGTTCAGAGATGCTCTTCTGCACACCACTGTTGTAACACATTATTTGAGTTACTGTGGCCTTCCTGTCAGTTTGAACCAGTCTGGCCGTCCTCCTCTCACCCCTCTCATTAACACCACTCACTGGATTTTTTTTTGTTAACTTTCACACCATTCTCTGTGAACTCTAGTGACTGTTGTGTATGAATATCCCAGTTTCTGAGACACTCAAACCACCCCACCTGGCACCAACAATTATTCCATGGTCAAAGTCTCTTAAATCACATTTCATCCCTATTCTGATTTTTGGTCTGAACAAACTTGACCATGCCTGCATGCTTTTATGCATTGAGTTCCCGCACATGATTGGCCGATTATGCATTTGCACTAATGAGCAAGTGTAAAAATGTCGCTAATTGTGACAACTTACTGTACCTGTGGCACAAAATCCAACAAAGTGATACTAGGGAGAAACCAGCTAAATCCTACTTAGGTCTAATAGAGACCTGAGGGACACCTCCTCCAGGATGACCACAACCTTCTCATAGGGTTTGGAGGCTTGCGTGCCTCAATGACCCAGAGAGCCATGTTGGCTGGAGTCAGGGCCTTGTGCTTTGGCTCTTGGTAAGGTCACAGGGTAGAGGCCAGACTAAGAGTGGTCCACTGGTCCTCCAACCTGATTGGTCAAACAAAACTGTTACGGAAACAGGAATGAAGAATCCTTCTACACCTGTCGGCGACAGTATTCCGGAGTCTCCACTCGGGACCTGCACGGCTGACGGTAGTGAAAACTGAGAGGAAGTGACTGGCACGATGAAGGAAGCCCTGAACACCACCAAGACCAAGATGGAAATTGGTTTTGACAGAGGAGGAGGACCTTCATTTGTGCCTTAAATGCCAGCGGGCCGAAAGTGAGTGAGAGACACCACTTTCACCCAGAAGCTGGTTACCATTCGGAGCGACTGGTCGAGGCCCGTATGCTAACAACATTTAAAAAGCACTTGGACAGGTACAGGGATAGGAAAGGTTTAGAGGGATACAGGCCAAATGCAGGCAAGTGGGTCTAACATAGATGGACTCTTGTTCGGGCATGGGCCATCGATGCATTTTACTGTATCTGTCAATGTAAACATGATAAATAAACTCAAATCATGAATCTTTGGTTTGAAGGGCCTGTTTCCATGCTGTATAACTCTATCCAGGGTCAGCGTTCATACCGAGCCTTGATGTCCACCTTTACTATTCCACCAGCAGACCTTCATGCTCCACCATGGGCACTAGCCTCTCCAGCATCCAGTACATCTCAAAAAGGCACTGTCCATCATTAAATACCCCCATCACCCAGGACATACCCTCTTCTCATTGCTACCATCTATATATATATTGCACTGTACTGCTGCCGCAAAATTAACAAATTTCACAACATATGCTGGTGATATTAAACGGATTTGGGTTCCTACCAATCCCTTCACTTAAGAGTGAAGGTGGAGGGGTGGGAAAGAGAGATTCTGGAAAGAGATTCCAGAGCTCGTGACGGAAAGATTAAAATCAGGAATGCTGAGAGCTAGAGCTATGATCTCAAATACACAACTCAAGGCAATCAATCAGCTGTTCGAAAATTGAATTAAGACCAGAAAGTGTTAGAAACACTCAGCAGGTCAGGTAGCATCTATGGAGGCAGAAGTAGAGTTAATGTTTTAGATCCAAGACCCTTCAACAGAAAATCAATAGATTGTTAGTCGTCAAGTTTAATCAAAGCAAAAAAAAATTCTTTATTCAACCACACAATTTCAAAAACAAAACAGAGTCAATCCCAACAAACTAAAATGCAAAGTCTGCATCTCACAGGTACAAAATCTCCTCAACGTATGTAAATTCCACTCAGAACCACTACTCAGGTAGACAAAGGTGGCAAGTTCTCAAATAAATAGGTGCCAACACAAGGTTAAAGTACGTTTTGTTAGTTACAGGTGAGCTTCTCTTGTGTGTAAAAGATTACAAAAGAGACACAACAATATTCCATTCAAGCTCGCAAAAAGATTTCTTCCAGACGATCTCCCTGAAAACAGAGCAGAGTTCATTAATAACTACCCACATTAAATAGGAGATGACTTCATTATCAATTGTTCGCAAGGGAGGAGCGAGTTAAGAGATTTGCTATCGTGAGTGGGTTTTGAGGGACCTATTAAATAAGGAGAGATGAGGTTAGATATGTGGGGTTTTAGTGAGCAGGGGCTCCCAATCTTTATATGCCATGGACCCCCATCATTAACCGAGGGGTCTGTGAACCCCAGGATCCATAAGACCACAAGATTAGGAGCAGAATTTGGCTATTCAGACCATCAAGTCTGCTGCGCTATCCCATCGTATCTGATTTATTATCCATCTCAACCCCATTCTTCAGCCTTCTCCCTGTAAGCTTTGACACCCTTACTAATCAAGAACCTATCAACCTCTGCTTTAAATATACCCAATGACCTCGCCTCCACAGCTGTCTGTGTCAATGATTTCTACAGACTCCCGACCCTCTGGCTAAAGAAATCCCTCCTCATCTTTGTTTAAAGGGATGTCCTTCTGTTCTGAGGCTGTGCTCTCTGGTCCTAGACTCCCCCACTATGGGAAACATCCTCTTCCACTCTCTCTAGGCCTTTTAACATGTGATAGGTTTCGATGAGACCGCCCCCCCCCCCCCCCCCATTCTTCTAAACTCCAGTGAATACAGGCCCAGGGCAATCAAACGCTAAACTCATGTGTTAACCCTTTCTTTTCCAGAATCGGTCTCATGAACCACCTTTGAATCCTTGCTAATGACAGCGCAACACATGTACAAACAATTTTTATATGAATAAATTGTTCATTATGCTTAAATTTTTTAAATTGATACACCACAGAAAACATCCCATCTGGATCTATCATATCTTGGTACAGCAACAGTTTTTTAAAAAATCAACTCAAACTAGTTGTATTCCACTCAACTACACACATTTCAACTGTGGAAATCCTTTGCCAGGGGACGTGTTCATTGGGATTTGCAGATGATGATACAACCACACTCAGGAATCTCATTTTGGCTGTACTACCACCCTGGTGTTACAACTCACCACATTTCAGTAAAAAAAACCCTAGTATTAACTATGTGTCATTAGACACCATCGAATTACACAGAGTCCCAGTCTCTATCAGTTTTTACTGATGCATTCGTCTGGATGCATTATAGCTTGGTACGGCAACAGTCCTGCACGTTGTGGACACAGCTCAGCACAAACTAGGCTGAGTCTATGGACTCTGTCTACACCTCACTGTCTCAGTAAAACAGCCGGCATAATCATAGACCCTATTGCCCCGGACAGTCTCCCTTCTCCTCTCTCCCATCAGGCAGAAGATACAAAATCCAGAAAGCACATTCCACCAGGTTCAAGGACAGCTTCTACCCATTGTTATCAGACAATTGAATTGTTCCCTGATACAATAAAATGGACTCTTGACCTCATAATCTAACATTTGTGATCTGGCACCTCATTGTCTACCCTCCCTGCACTTTCACATTACTTTGCCCTGTGTTACTGATTTACCTTGTTCTACCTCTATTCACTGTCTAATGATCTGATCCGTATAAACAGTTTGCATGACAAGCTTTTCACTCAATCTCAGTACATGTTACAATAATAAACCAATTCCAATTCCAAAAAAGGCCACAAGGTTTGTTGGATGCTGCAGGGTTGGACAGATAAGATATGGGAGGTGCGATTCTGTGACTGAAACAGGTGCTTGTGGAGGTGTGCGGACATGTGAGTGTCAGAGGAACTGAGCAGGCCGGGCAGCAACTACGGAGGGGAAATGGACAGTCAATGTTTCGGGCCAAGACCCTTCATCAGGACTCAACGTGTTCTCAACTCAGAACCTGTGGGTGACTGTTTTCAATGACGCTGCTGGTGTGTACCAGCAAGTGTTTCATCTGTTTGTTGGCACAGTTTTCATTAATCATGGGCAGCCCATCAGATACCGGCTGCATGATTGGTGGTCTGACAATACCCTTCAATATTCTAATGCAGGCTAACTGTAAACAGTCTCTCTCTCCCAGCCAGCTTTATCCAAAGGTTCTTTATCAGTGACAGCTGATCAGGACACATCATTCAACTTTACCAACAGAGTAACTAGCCAGTGGTAGAATGGCAGGTAAGAGGAACAACATGAAAGTCAGAAACACAAGAGATACTGAAGATGCTGGAGTAACACCTCCAACCCAAGAACATCACCCACGAACCCATGACATGAACATCAATTTCGCCAACTTCTGGTAATTTCTTCCCATTCTTCCTTCTTTCCTTTTTCCATTCCTCATTCTGGTTCCCCTTTCACCCTTTCTCCTGGACTTCAACTCACTCTGGTTCCCTCTTCCTTCATTTTCTCCCATGGCCCACTGTCTTCTCCTATCAGATTTCTTCTTCTTCAGCTTTTACCACTTCCACCTATCACCATTAAGCTTCTTGCTTCATCTCACCTTCCCCCTCACCTGGTCTCACCCATCACCTGCCAGCTTGCCCTCTTCCCTCACCCCCACCACCTTCTTATTCTGTCTCTTCCCCCTTCCTTTCCAATCCTGAAACACCAATTGTTTATTCCTCTCCATAGATGCTGAGTTCCTTCAGCATTTTGTGTGCATTGCTCTGGATCTCCAGCATCTGCAGAACCTCCCATCTTTGTGTTGCTGCAAATAAGTTCTTTATTGCCCCTGTGTGTATGTGCACTTGTGCAAATAACGTCGAATTTGGATCTTTAACGGCCTGTTTCTGCATTGTAAATTCTATGTGATTTACCTCTTGTGTCGATGGCCGTTTTGTGCCACGAAGTGAGGACCATATCCAGAGCCTTCTTCTGTACATCACCGAGTTCCTTCAGCTGGGCAGGGGTCACTGCCACAGCCTGCTGGTAATTAAACATTCGAATCTGGGCCGGACTAAATACCACCTGCCAAACGAAGGAACGAGGGAGATCAGCAAAATACATCCTAACTTGCATAACTTATTCCAGCCTGTACTAGCTGGAGTTTAGAAGAATGAAGGGGAATTGGAGGCAGCACAGTGGTTAACGTAACCCTATTACAGCGCCAGTGACCCCGGTTCAATTCTCATCACTGTCTGTGGGGAGTTTGTACTGTACGTTCTCCCCATGATCGTGTGGGTTTCCTCCGGGTGCTCCGGTTTCCTCCCACTGTCCAAGGACGTACAGGCCAGTAGGCTAACTGGTCATGTGGGGGTAATTAGGTGGCATGGGCTCATTGGGCCGGAAGGGCCTGTGACCGTGCAGGATCTCTAAATAAAATAAAAATAAAAATAATTGGGAGCATTCATTGGATGAGATTGTCTGGAAGCAGCTGAGGAAATGTTGCACTCTTGGAGATGAAGACCAGAAGACCATACGTAAGACATGGGAGCAGATTTAGCCCATTTGCCCTATCAAGTCATTACAATTTGATTTTAAGAGTGTTATTAATGTGAATGTTAGAAGTGTCTGAATGATACTGACTTACAGACAATAAAAATCAGCAGTGGGAATTCACCTGGGTCACCTGTACTGTAAAGCATTGTGCTAACCCATTATGCTATCGTGCTGTCCCAATAACCAATTAACCTACCCGGTCTGACTTTAGACTGTGGGAGGAAACCAGAGGATTGGGAGAAAGCCCATGAGTTCCTCAGAGATTCCTTACAGAGGATGCCAGGATTGAACTTCGAATTCCGGAACACCCTGAGCAGTAAGAGAATCACGCTGACTGCTACGCTACCAGGACAAAGGTCAGAGAGTGGAAATGGAAATCTCTGTCTGTAATATTACTTCAACAAAAGCTCCAGGAACAGCACTCGGGAGCTACAAGCCTATGACGATGGTGTCAGGAATGGGTTAAGAAATATTGGAATATTCCATCAGTTGGAATAGCAGATACAAAAACACTTTAAAAAAAGAAGAAAATCGTGATTTTTTTTTAACAAACTCTCACTAAGTTATATTTGAGTTGCAAGTGCTGTAATGTGGGAAACATGACTACAGGTGTCCTACTAACAGCAGAAACCAGATGAATGGTACTGTTTAAGGAACAAATACTAATTAACCCTTGCATTTCAAAATAGAGTCACAAGCTCTCATTTACATGCAGAGAAAAGAGAAGGCTTCAGCTCGATGTCTCACATAAGGATTAACTTTATTCAGCATATGCATTTACATGTGTTAGGAAATCGCTGTGATCTGTTGGCAAGGGTGTGAGGTGCAACAAAAAACAACATTCCGCAATTATAAAGAATGAACAACTATTTTAAAAAATAACGTTAGAGGTTAAAGTATGGATATGGAATAAAATGTGCATAAATACATAAATACCTACATGTAAACAGCATTATAAATAGTTTACAGTGCTTACAGTGCAGTGCAGCAACAGGAGTGTGAGGTGGGGCTTACACAACAATGCCACATCCAATTATGGAGCTCCCCCTCAGTCCTGCACTGAAGTGATAAGCCAGAATTTTTGTGCACAGGGCCCGAGAATGGGATTTCAACTCAGAAATATCTGACTCAGAAGGAGAGCTTGCTCCAAACCACTGGTGAAATGACAGAAAATAAAGATGCTGTTTTGGAAACCTCCAAGAACCCTGGAGATAGGCAAAGTAAGATAGGCTGAATGGTCTCTGTCATCCAATTATATTTCTTATTATAACTTATGGTAAGTTCTTTAATGTATTACACTGTGCTGCTACCGAAAAACAACAAATTTCACAACATACGATCAACTTAAACCTGATCCTGATTCTTATCATTTTTTTTGCCCATAGTTAATACCTTCAAAACTGAATGGGAGGGATACATTCAGCAACCCCCAACTTAACCCCAGCCAAATCACAGCACATTTTACAATGACCAATTAACCTACTAATCTGTCCACCTTCGGACTGTGGGAGGAAAACTGAGCACCCAGTGGAAACCCACGCAGTCATGGGGAGGACGTACAAACTCCTTACAGGCAGAGGCGGGAAATGGACCCGGGTCGCTGTTACTGCAATGTGTTGCGCTAACCACAATAAATGGGAGGAAGGAAAATGATACTATGTTTGAGAAACACACGAGGTGCTGGAGGAGCTCAGCAGGTCAGGCAGCATCTGTGGAGGGAAATGGACAGTCAACATTTTGGGTTGAGACATTTCATCTGGACTGGGAAGAAAGGAGGCTGAAGAATAAAAAGCCAGAATGAAGAGGTGGAGGGAAAGAATGGAGCAAGAGTGGGAAGGTGATAGGTGGATTGAGGCAAGGGGCGGTGTGAGGGATGGCGCAGAGTGGGAACAATGTAAGAAGCTGGGAGCTGATAGGTGGATGTGACAAAGGGTTGAAGAAGGTGGAATCTGATAGGAGAGAGCACGGGACCACGGAATAAAGGGGAGGTGGGGAGAAGAACCAGAGGGAGGAATATATGCGTGTGGGCAGATGGAGAGGGTGGGCGAGGGGAAAGGGATGGGTGATGGGGACAGAGGGGAGTGGCTACCTGTAGGTAGGTCAATCAATGTCCATGCCATCAAATCAGAATACAATCTAATCTGTGTTTACCCTTAATCTGGCAGTCAAGGAGGCCGAGGACAGACATTACAATGTGGGATCGAGAAGTGGGTTTAAAATGGCTGGATGCTAGACTGATGTCTGAGCTCTTCTTTGAAAGGGTTGAGCTGCTAAGCGGGACACATCTGGCAGGAAGTGCTGTGATCACGTTGTACACTTACTGAGAGTTTCTTTGGTGGCAGAGCTGCAATGGCGTTCGGCGTGAGGCCTTCAACCTGCTCTTTAACCAGCGATGAGAGAACCATGTCTGGAAGACCAGCTATTCAGGTTACAAAGAAAGAATGAAAACTAAATACTAAATAAACTTCTATATGTACATTAATTATAAAACAATAAAATATACATCGTCCCCTTCGATAGCTCCCACCCGGTTCTGTACTCTCTTAAACTCTGGCAAAGTCAAAGTAATTTATTATAAAAGTAAACATACAGCACTGTGCAAAAGTTTTATATAGATATGAGAGAGAGACAACCTAAGACCTTTGCACTACTGTAGTACTGTAGTAATTTTGTGTATTGCACTGTACTGCTACCTTAAAAAAATTTCAATACATACGTGAGTGATGGTAAACCTGATTCTGATTTGGGTCTCTATTGTGGATTGAGAATGGTAACGGTGCAGGGAGAGGGGAATCATGGTTGGGAAAAGGGGAAGGGAGAGGGGAGGGAGCAGGGAGACATTCTGAAATAAGACCATAAGATATAGGGGCAGAGTTAAGCCATTTGGCCCATCAGGTATGCTCTACCATTTCATCATGGCTGATCCATTCTTTCTCTCAGCCCCAATCTCCTGTTTTCTCCCTGTAATCTCTTCATGCCCTGACTAATCAAAAATCTATTAACCTCTGCTTTAAATATACATAAAAACTTGGCCCCCAAAGCTGCCTGTGGGAACGAATTCCACAGATTCACCACCCTCTGGCTAAAGAAATTCCTCCTCATTTCCATTCTATTCTGAGGCTGTGCCCACCACAAGAAATCCTCTCCACATCCACTCTATCAAGGTCTTTCACCATTTGATAGGTTTCAATGAGGTCACCTCTCATTCTTCTGAATTCTAGTGAATGCAGACCCAGAGCCATCAAATGCTCTCCAAATGACAAGTCAATCAATCCTGGAATAATTTTCGTGAACCACCTTTGAACCCTCTCCAGTTTCAGCACATCCTTTCTAAGATAAGGGGCCCAAACTGCTCACAATACTCCAAGTGAAGCCTCACCAGTGCTTTCTAAAGTTTCAATATTACATCCTTGCTTTTATATTCTAATCCTATTGAAATGAATGCTAACATCGCATTTGCCTGCCTCACCACAGACCCAACCTTTAGGGAATCCTGCAAGAGGACTCCCAAGTCCTTTTGCACCTCAGTTTTTTTTTGTTTTTTTTAATTAGTTTTTTAATACATTTTCTACATAGCTACAGATAAAAAAAACCCGGATCAAAATGAAGAACGTTGATACAGTGCAAAAATAAACATACAATAATAATATGATACAAAGAAAGCTAATTGAGAAAGCACCCAAATTAAAGACATGTAAAATTAGTATCCTCCCCAAGCCCCGCAACAAAAAAAAACTCCAGACCAACCACAACACAATCTAGAGAATATAAATCAGGACAATCAAACCCCCAAAACTGTAAATACACTTAGCAACAGAAGATATTAATGCCTACTACAAAAAAAAAGGAGCTGAAAGCAAGGGACCGAAAAAAAAACCTTAGTTAAGAGGAAGGTTATGAAAGTACTCAATAAAAGGTCCCCAGACCTTATGGAACTTTAAATCCGAATTAAGGACTGAATAATGAATTTTTTCAAGGTCTAAGCAGGCCATAATATCGTTAAGCCATTGAGTATGTGTGGGCGGGGCAACATCTCTCCATCTAAGGAGGATTAAACGTCTAGCCAGGAGAGAGGCAAAAGATAATATTCGACACTTAGTCGAACTCAAACGTAAATCTGTCTCACCCCAGAAACCGAACAAAGCAATTAAAGGGTTAGGTTCTAGGTGGTGATTCCGAATATACGATAACGTTATGAAGACATCTTTCCAAAATTTCTCCAAGCTAGGACAAAACCAGTACATATGAATGAGAGAGGCCTCGCCCCTTTTGCATTTATCACAAAGCGGACTGATGTTAGGGTAAAATCGAGATAATTTAGATTTAGACATATGGGCTCTATGAACAATCTTAAACTGTAAAAGGCAATGGCGAGCACAAAGAGAGGTTGAATTAACCGATTTGAGAATCGAGTCCCAAGTCTCATCGGATAAAGAGGTATTTAAATCATGCTCCCATGCCATTTAAATTTTATCCACAGGGGCATGTCGTAGGGCTGCTAATTTATCACAAATAAATGATATTAAACCTTTACCTAGTGGATTAATAGAAAGAAATAAGTCCATAACATTTTTCTCAGGCATTTCAGGGAAGTTAGGGATTAAAGGAGTAATAAAGTGTCTAATTTGGAGATATCTAAAAAAATGACCATTGGGCAGATTGAACTTAGCAGAGAGCTGTTAAAAAGAGGCGAAGCGATTATCAATAAAAAGATCTTCAAAATGTCTAATGCCCTTCCTATACCAATCATGGAAGGCTGAGTCATACGTAGTAGGTAAAAAAAGGTGATTATGTAAGATAGGGCTAGAAAAGGAAAAACCATGGAAACCATAAAATTTCCTAAACTGAGCCCATGTACGCAAAATGTGTCTGACAAGAGGATTAACTATTAATCTGGACAAACTACTAGGGAGTACAGAGCCGAGAAGTGCAGAGATAGATAATTCTTTAGTGGAGCTCAGCTCCATTGCCACCCAATTAGGGCACTCGGGTTGGCCATGGAAATAAGACCAAAAGGTAGCACAACGTACATTGGCTGCCCAATAATATAAACGAAAGTTAGGTAAAGCCATGCCACCCTCTTTTTTAGATTTTTGGAGATAAACTTTGTTAATTCTAGAGCGCTTATTCTTCCACAGATATGACAAAATAATAGAGTCTAAGGAATCAAAAAAAGATTTAGGAATAAAAATTGGGATTGATTGAAATAAATATAAAAGTTTAGGGCGAACATACATTTTAACAACATTAATACGACCTACCAAAGACATAGATAGAGGTGACCATTGTAACAGACTCTGTTTAATAGTATATGAAAGATTGGCAAAATTTTCACGAAAGAGATCTTTAAACTTCCTTGTGACTGTAATCCCAAGATAAGTAAATTGATTGTGGACTACTTTAAAAGGGAGATCATGAAATGTTAATTCTTGTGCTTCTTTATTAATTGGGAAAAGTTCGCTCTTATGCAAATTAAGTTTATATCCAGAGAACTGGCTAAACTGGTCAAGCAGTGAAAACATTGGAGGTAAGGATGTAGACGGATTTGAAAGAAAAAGTAATAAGTCATCAGCATAAAGAGAAACTTTATGCTCAACACCCCCTCTCCAAATCCCGGTCAGTTCAGGACAATTTTGAAAAGCTATCGCCAAAGGTTCTATAGCCAAATCAAAGAGAAAGGGACTTAAAGGGCATCCCTGACGGGTGCCACGTTTGAGGTTAAATAACTGGGATTTCTGAGAATTAGTTAAAACAGAGGCAGTAGGACACAAATACAGCAATTTGATCCAAGAGATAAAACTTTGACCGAAGTCAAATTTTTCTAAAACTGCAAAAAGATAGTTCCGCTCTATATGATCAAATGCTTTCTCCACATCAAGGGAAATAACACATTCAGGAATCCCAGTTGGAGGTGAATATAAAATGTTAAATAAACGCCAAATGTTAAAAAAAGGAAGACGGTTTTTAATAAAACCAGTTTGATCATCAGAAATAATAGAGGGAATAACAATTTCTAATCTATAAGCCAAAACTTTGGCCAAGATTTTAACATCAACATTAAGCAATGAAATCGGCCTATACGAGGAACACTCTGTTGGGTCTTTACCCTTTTTTAATAAAAGAATAATAGAAGCCTCATTAAAAGAGAGTGGCAATTTGCCGTAGTTAAACGAGTCAGATAATACTGAAAGTAACTGAGGGGAGAGAAGTGAAGAGAATGATTTATAAAATTCTACGGGGAACCCATCAGGTCCAGGAGATTTCCCTGAAGACAATGCAGAAATTGCAGAAGATATTTCTTCTGATGATATAGGCGCATTAATTTTGGCTTTAAAATCAGATGAAAGCGAAGGAATATTCAGATTATTTAAAAAATGATCGATAGAGATATTGTCATTCAAAGATTCAGAGGAATAAAGTCGAGAATAGAAATTTTTAAATGCGTAATTGATTTCTAAGTGATCCGATGTAAGGTCTCCATTCTCCTTCTGGATCTTTGTAATATGTTGTTTGGCTTTGGAACGCCTCAGCTGATTGGCTAGAAATTTACCAGATTTGTCACCATGAATATAAAAACGACTCTTACTTTCAAGAAGTTGGCATTCGACAGGTTGAGTGGACAGAAGATTAAATTTAGTTTGAAGTTCTACACGTTTCTTGTATAGTTCAGGATTCTTAGTTTGAGCATACAGTTGATCCAATTCTTTAATCTGATTAATGAGGTCTAATCGATCTGCACAGGACTTTCTATTAAGATTTGCTGTATAGGAGATTATTTGACCCCTCAGATATGCTTTCATGGCATCCCAGACAATCTGGGATGACACTTCAGGTGATGTATTGGTGTTAAAATAAAAGGTTATCTGATCCTTGATAAATTTTAGAAAATCATCATCCGATAGTAAAGTCGAGTCAAACCGCCAGTGTTTATTCCTCTGAGGAAGGCCAGGAAAATTTAAAGACAGAGTAATTGGGGCATGGTCAGAAATCAGTATACTCTGATAATGCACCTCAGTTTTTTGTATTTTCTCTCCATTTAAAAAATTCCTTCTTTTACTTCTACCAAAGTGCATGACCATACACATCCCAACACTGTATCCCACCTGCCATTTCTTTGCCCATATTCAGAATCTGTCTAAGCCCTTCTGTAGCCTCTCTACTCCCTCAAAACTACCTGCCCCTCCATCTATTTTCATATCGTCTACACAGTTTGCAACAAAGCCATCAATTCCATCGTCCAAATCACTGACATATGACGTAAAAAGATTTGGTCCCAACACAGAACTCCACTAGTCACCGGCATCTAACCAGAAAAGGCTCCCTGTAGAAAAATTTGCCAAGAACAATCATGGTGATCATGATCACCCACACTTTACACGACACGGCATATAATGAAGCAATGAATAATTTTTATGTATTGTACTGTACTGCTACTGAGAAACAACTACCTTCCTGACATAAGTCAGCGGCAAATAAACCAGACTTTGATTCTTGGTCAACTGACACGCTTGAGGTTTATGCAGTAATTGTGTCAGAGTGAGATGGACAAACCCAGTAATGGAATTAAATTGCAGATCAGCCTAGATCAAGTTAACTTGCAGAATAGATACAACTAATGGATTGAGGTATGCTGCAGCCAGGAGGGTACACACCCTATAATGGAGAGAACTTGTAGTGATATCACCTTTCACCATCTCATTTACTCATGTGATCTTCCCACGTGTAACAGTCAAGTTTCACGCAACACGGTGCCAGGCAGAGAGCAACAGGAAATCAACCCATAATCTGGAGGTCAAAGTTCAGGGATTGCTGAGTCTGGACATTGAAGTCCAAAGATCAAAGGCTGAAGCCGGCGAGTCCAAAGGCTGAGGTCTGAAGGACAAAGCCCTGGTTCAGTGTGTCCAAAGGTCGGAGGTTGTGAGGCTGCAAGTCCAGGCCAGGGACTGGAGGATGACGGCCTGATGTCTGTGAGTCTGAGAGTCTGGGGCCATGGAGTGGAAGTTGGAGATTCAGAGGAAGCCTCTGCTGGGGTTTGAGACCTGTCTCTGAGTGGGTGGGAAAGAGGCTCGCTTTGCTATCGTTGTTGCTGTTGCTTGTGTTGTTCTGCTGAACACCGTAGGCACGCCACACTGGCACCACAATGTGTGGCAACACCTGCGGGCTGCCCCCAGGACATCCTTGGGCTGTGTTGGTTGTTAACACAAACAATGCATTTCACTGTATTGTGGCCACCCACTTTCTGCTCAGGCGAACCGGCTCGCAAATAGCCAGCGCGCGGGGAGAGACTTTGGTAATGCACCTCTGATGTCATTTCCGCCCAGAGAGGGCGGGTGCTAGGGATTAAATGCCAGCGCTGCGAAGTTTGAATAAACTAGTCTCGAAACGGCTTACCCACTGCGTGTTGTCTCTAGCTCTGTATGTAGTACATCGCTACACTGGTGACCCCGACGGTCCGAACGGGATTTGGACCAAAGATGACCGACTCTTCATCTGTTCACGCAGTTTCACTAAAACTGCCGACTTTCTGGACGCTGCAACCACGCGTGTGGTTTAGCCAAGCAGAAGCCCAGTTCCAGATTCGGCAGATATCTTCTGATTCCACGCGTTACTCCCACGTGGTGAGCGCCCTTGACCAGGAGACGGCTGCCCAGGTTGCGGATTTCATACAGTCACCCCCGGAAGAAGGCAAATATGAAGCATTCAAAGCGCTGCTCATTGGGACCTTTGGCCTCTCACGGCGTGAGCAGGGGTGCCCGCATGCTTCACCTGGATGGTTTGCGAGACAGGCTGCCATCAGCACTGATGAACGAGATGCTGGCCCTGGCTGACGGACACAAGCCCTGCCTCATGTTCGAGCAAGCGTTCCTAGAGCAACTGCCCGAGGACATACATCCGCTGCTGGCCGACGCAGATTTCAGCGACCCCCGGAAGGTGGCGGCCCGGGCAGACGTGCTGTGGAAAGCCAAGAGTGAGAGCGTGGCGTCCGTCGGTCAGATTACCAGGCCACGTGCCCAACAGCAGACCAGACCAGGCCCGGCAGGGGAGCACACACAACACAGAGGCAGGAGTGAGGAGGACAGTGAACAGTGGTGTTTCTACCACCAGTGGTGGGGTACAGAAGCCCGGCGTTGTCGCCCGCCCTGCAAGGGCCAGGGCCAGCTACCGCTAATGACTATCGCGGCTGGCCACCAGGACAGCCTCTTGTACGTCTGGAGCAAACAGTCGGGACGCCGCTTCATGGTCGACACCGGAGCGGAAATCAGCGTCTTGCCCCCGACGGGGTACAACACCAGTAAGGCCGGAAGGACACCTTCTACCCCACTTTTATAAGACTATGGAATGGTCCCTAGTTTGATAAGATGGTCTCTTGGCCTCAAAACGACCTCACCTTATGGTCTGCCTACGCTGCACTTTCTCTGTAGCTGTTACATACTACTCTGCATTCTGTTACTGCTTTCCTTTGTACGGAGTGGCATGGTGGCATAGGAGTTAGCGCCCTCGCTTTACAGCTGTAAGATCGGGGTTTGATTTCCACCACTGTCTGTAAAGAGTTTGTATGTTCCCCCGGTGACTGGTTCCTTTGGGCACTCAGGTTTCCTCATACGTTCCAAAAGGTGTACGGAGAGGGTTAGGCTCTAAGGTTCATAGAAACATAGAAAATAGGTGCAGCAGTAGGCCATTCGGCCCTTCGAGCCTGCACCGCCATTCAGTATGATCATGGCCGATCATCCAACTCAGAACCCTGTACCTGCTTTCTCTCCATACCCCCGATCCCTTTAGCCACAAGGGCCATATCTAACTTCCTCTTAAATATAGCCAATGAACCGGCCTCAATTGTTTCCTGTGGCAGAGAATTCCACAGATTCACCACTCTCTGTGCAAAGAGGTTTTTCCTCATCTCGGTCCTAAAAGGCTTCCTCTTTATCCTTAAACTGTGACCCCTCATTCTGGACTTCCCCAACATCGGAAACAATCTTCTTGCATCTAGCCTGTCCAATCCCTTTAGAATTTTATACGTTTCAATAAGATTCCCCCTCAATCTTCTAAATTCCAGTGAGTATAAACCTAGTCGATCCAGTCTTTCTTCATATGAAAGTCCTGCCATCCCAGAAATCAATCTGGTGAACCTTCTCTGTACTCCCTCTATGGCAAGAATGTCTTTCCTCAGATTAGGGGACCAAAACTGCACACAATATTCTAGGTGCGGTCTCACCAAGGCCTTGTACAACTGCAGTAGAACCTCCCTGCTCCTGTACTCAAATCCTTTTGCTATGAATGCCAACATACCATTTCCCTTTTTCACTGCCTACTGTATCTGCATGCCCACCTTCAATGACTGGTGTACAATGACACCCAGGTCTCGTTGCATCTCCCCTTTTCCTAATCGGCCACCGTTCAGATAATAATCTGTTTTCCTGTTCTTGCAACCAAAGTGGATAACCTCACATTTATCCACATTAAATTGCATCTGCCATGAATTTGCCCACTCACCTAACCTATCCAAGTCACCCTGCATCCTCTTAGCATCCTCCTCACAGCTAACGCCACCGCCCAGCTTCGTGTCATCCACAAACTTGGAGATGCTGCATTTAATTCCCTCATCTAAATCATTAATATATATTGTAAACAACTGGGGACCCAGCACTGAGCCTTGCGGTACCCCACTAGTCACTGCCTGCCATTCTGAAAAGGCCCCGTTTACTCTCACTCTTTGCTTCCTGTCTGCCAACCAATTCTCTATCCACATCAATACCATACCCCCAATACCGTGTGTTTTAAGTTTGCACACTAATCTCCTGTGTGGGACCTTGTCAAAAGCCTTTTGAAAATCTAAATATACCATATCCACTGGCTCTCCCCTATCCACTCTACTAGTTACATCTTCAAAAAATTCTATAAGATTCGTCAGTCATGATTTTCCTTTCACAAATCCATGCTGACTTTGTCCGATGATTTCACCTCTTTCCAAATGTGCTGTTATCACATCTTTGATAACCGACTCTAGCATTTTCCACACCACCAATGTCAGACTAACCGGTCTATAATTCCCTGGTTTCTCTCTCCCTCCTTTTTTAAAAAGTGGGGTTACATTAGCCACCCTCCAATCCTCAGGAACTAATCCAGAATCTAAGGAGTTTTGAAAAATTATCACTAATGCATCCACTATTTCTTGGGCTACTTCCTTAAGCACTCTGGGATGCAGACCATCTGGCCCTGGGGATTTATCTGCCTTTAATCCCTTCAATTTACCTGTCACCACTTCCCTACTAACATGTATTTCCCTCAGTTCCTCCATCTCACTAGACCCTCAGTCCCTTACTATTTCCGGAAGATTATTTATGTCCTCCTTAGTGAAGACAGAACCAAAGTAGTTATTCAATTGGTCTGCCATGTCTTTGTTCCCTATGATCAATTCACCTGTTTCTGACTGTAAAGGACCTACATTTGTCTTGACCAATCTTTTTCTTTTCACATATCTATAAAAGCTTTTACAATCAGTTTTTATGTTCCCTGCCAGCTTTCTCTCATAATCTTTTTTTCCCTTTCCTAATTAAGCCCTTTGTCCTCCTCTGCTGGTCTCTGAATTTCTCCCAGTCCTCAGGTGTGCCACTTTTTTTGCTAATTTATATGTTTCTTCTTTGGACTTGATACTATCCCTAATTTCCCTTGTCAGCCACGGGTGCACTACCTTCCCTGGTTTATTCTTTTGCCAAACTGGGATGAACAATTGTTGTAGTTCATCCATGCGATCTTTAAATGCTTGCCATTGCATATCCACCGTCAACCCTTTAAGTATCATTTGCCAGTCTATCTTAGATAATTCACATCTCATACCTTCAAAGTTACCCTTCTGTAAGTTCAGAACCTTTGTTTCTGAATTAACTATGTCACTCTCCATCTTAATGAAGAATTCCACCATATTATGGTCACTCTTACCCAAGGGGCCTCGCACGACAAGATTGCTAACTAACCCTTCCGCATTGCTCAATACCCAATCTAGAATGGCCTGCTCTCTCGTTGTTTCCTCAACATGTTGGTTCAGAAAATGATCCTGCATATATTCCAAGAAATCCTCTTCCTCAGCACCCTTACCAATTTGGTTCGCCCAATCTATATGTAGATTGAAGTCACCCATTATAACTACTGTTACTTTATTACACGCATTTCTAATTTCCTGTTTAATGCCATCCCCAACCTCACTACTACTGTTAGGTGGCCTGTACACAACTCCCACCAGCGTTTTCTGCCCCTTAGTGTTATGCAGCTCTACCCATATCGATTCCACATCCTCCAGGCTAATGTCCTTCCTCTCTATTGCGTTAATCTCCTCTCTAACCAGCAATGCTACCCCACCTCCTTTTCTTTCCTGTCTATCCCTCCTGAATATTGAATATCCCTGGATGTTGAGCTCCCATCCTTGGTCACCCTGGAACCATGTCTGTAATCCCAACTATATCATATTCCTTAATAACTATCTGCACATTCAATTCAACCACCTTGTTACGAATGCTCCTCGCATTGACACACAAAGCCTTCAGGCTTGTTTTTACAACACACTTAGCCCTTATACAATTATGTTGAAAAGTGGCTCTTTTTGCTTTTTGCCCTGGATTTGCCTGCCTGCCACTTTTACTTTTCAACTTACTACTTTTTGCTTCTACCCTCATTTTACACCCCTCTGTCTCTCTGCACTTGTTCCCATCCCCCTGCCACATTAGTTTAAAGCCTCCTGAACAGCAGTAGCAAACGTTCCCCCTAGGACATTGGTTCCAGTCCAGCCCAGGTGCAGACCGTCCTGTTTATACCGGTCCCACCTCCCCCAGAACTGGTTCCAATGCTCCAGAAATTTGAATCCCTCCCCCTTGCACCATTTTTCAAGCCACGTATTCATCTGAAATATTCTCCTATTTCTATTCTGACTAGCACGTGGCACTGGTAGTAATCCAGAGATTATTACCTTTGTGGTCCTACTTTTTAGTTTATCTCCTAACTCCCTAAGTTCACCTTGTAGGACCTCATCCCGTTTTTTACCTATATCGTTGGTACCTACGTGCACCACGACCACTGGCTGTTCACCCTCTCATTCCAGAATGTCCTGCAGCCGCTCAGAGACATCCTTGACCCTTGCACCAGGGAGGCAACATACCATCCTGGAGTCTCGTTTGCAGCCGCAGAAACGCCTATCTATTCCCCTTACAATTGAATCCCCTATCACTATAGCTCTCCCACTCCTTTTCCTTCCCTCCTGTGCCACAGAGCCACCCATGGTGCAATGAACTCGGCTGCTGCCTTCCCCTGATGAGACATCTCCCCCAACAGTATCCAAAACAGTATATCTGTTTAGGAGGGAGAAGACCTCAGGGGACTCCTGCACTACCTGCCTACTGCTACGCTGTCTAGTGGCCACCCCTTCCCTTTCTGCCTGTGTAGCCTTTACCTGCGGTGTGGCCAACTCACTGAACGTGTTATTCACGACTTTCTCAGCATCGCGGATGCTCCAGTATGAATCCAATCGCAGCTCCAGACGCTCAATGCGGTCTGCCAGAAGCTGCAGCTGGACACACTTCCTGCACACATAGTCGTCAAGGCCACTGGAAGTATCCCTGATTTCCCACATGCTGCAGGATGAACAAACCACGGGGCCGATCTCAGCTGCCATGAGACCCAATACTTGCCTCAACTTTTGAAACTTTCTCCTTTGAAAGGAACTTACCTGGCCTTACCTCACTTGGAGTGAAGCTCGTCCTCAGCCTCTTCTCATCGAAGCCTCTCGAGTCAAAGCCTCAAATCTCCACTCCTTCACTGGCCCACAACAGGAAGCCAGGACCCACCCTGAGGGCCGCAAACAGCAGCACGATACGGACATACGGCACCCGCACAGTGCAGCTGCAGTTCGGCGCCAGCTGGTTCACGTGGGTCTTCATGCTGGCCGCGGTGGCCCAGCCACTCCTGGGGGCAGACTTCTTGCGACTTGCAAGGGAAAGGACTGGTACATGCCGAGACTTTCCAGACATTCTCCCTGTGGGTGAAGCCAAGTTGCCAGCCCCACACCTGGACTCCGTCATGCTGTCGGACAACGAATTCACCTGGCGGACTTTCCATCGATTCTGGCACCGCAGTTCACGGCAGCCATGCCCAGACACGGGGTACAGCACCACATCCCGACCCAGGGACCACCCCTCCACGCCCGCGCACGAAGGCTTCCCCCGGAAAAGCTCCGCCTGGCGAAGGAGGAGTTCAAGAGAATGGAGGAATTGAGGATCTTACGGCGGTCCGACAGCCCATGGGCCTCCCCCCTGCACAGGGTGCCCAAAGCAGCCAGGGGTTGGAGACCATACGGCAACTACCGCAGACTGAACGAGGCTACAACTCCAGGCCGCTACCCCGTGCCGCACATACAGGACTTTACAGCAAACCTGCATGGGGCAAGAATCTTTTCCAAAGCAGACCTCGTCCGGGGATACCACCAAATCCCAGTGCACCCTGAAGACATCCCCAAAACAGCACTCATCACCCCGTTCGGCCTGTTCGAGTTCCTCCGAATGCCGTTCGGCCTGAAGTATGCCGCACAGACGTTCCAGCAGCTAATGGACGCGGTGGGACACGACCTGGACTTTGCGTTCATCTATTTAGACGACATCCTTATAGCCAGCAGTAGTCGCCAGGAGCATCTGTCCCACCACCGCCAGCTCTACTCCCGCCTGAGTGATTTCGGCCTCACGATCAACCCGGCCAAATGCCAGTTCAGTCTCGATGCCATCGACTTCCTGGGCCACCGGATTACCAAAGACGGGGCAACACCTCTGCCCGCCAAGGTAGACGCGATCCGCCACTTTGCCCGGCCCAACATGGTCAAAGGCCTGCAGGAGTTTGTTGGTATGGTGAACTTCTACCACCGTTTCCTCCCCTCAGCAGCCCGTATCATGCGCCCTTTGTACACCCTGATGTCGGGTAAAGGCAAGGACATTACTTGGGACGAGGAGGCCACGGCCGCTTTCGTTAAAGCCAAGGAAGCCTTGGCAGATGCCGCGATACTGTTGCACCCCAGAACGGACGTTCCGACCGCCCTCACAGTGGACGCATCCGACACAGCAGTCGGTGGGGTGCTGGAGCAGCACATCGAGGGGCGTTGGCAATCCCTGGCATTCTTCAGCAAGCACCTACGACCACCCGAACTCAAGTACAGTGCTTTCGACTGGGAGCTGTTGGCACTGTATCTGGCAATCCGGCATTTCAGGTACTTCTTAGAAGGCAGGCCGTTCGCCGCGTTCACGGACCACAAACCGTTGACCTTCGCGTTCACAAAGGTGTCCGATCCCTGGTCAGCTTGCCAGCAGCGACATCTGTCCTACATCTCCGAGTACACGACAGACATCCAGCATGTCTCGGGAAAGGACAACGTCGTGACAGACGCACTCTCCAGACCAGCTGTCCAGGCCCTGTCCCCGGGGGTGGACTATGCAGCACTGGCGGAGGCGCAGCAGGCAGACGATGAGATGCCCAGCTACAGGACCGCAGTCTCGGATTTGCAGCTGCAGGACTTTCTCGTAGGCCCAGGTGAGAGGACCCTCCTGTGCGACGTGGCTACCGGCCAACCTCGCCCCATCGTCCCAGCAGCCTGGAGGCGGCGAGTTTTCGACTCCATACACGGTTTGGCACACCCATCTATCAGGACAACCGTCTAGCTGGTCTCCAGCAAGTTTGCGTGGCATGGACTTCGCAAGCAGGTCAGTGAATGGGCCAGAACGTGCGCGCAGTGCCAAACAGCCAAGGTGCAGCGGCACACTAAAGCCCCGCCACAGCAGTTTGAACCCACCCACCAGAGGTTCAACCACATTCATGTGGATGTCGTGGGCCCCCTACCAGTGTCCCGAGGAGCACGGTACCTCCTAACTATGGTAGACCGGTTCACGAGGTGGCCAGAGGCGGTCCCGCTCACCGACACATCTGCCGATTCCTGCGCCCAAGCACCGATTACAACCTGGGTAGCACAGTTCAGGGTACTGACCCACATTACCTCCGACAGAGGCGCCCAGTTCACCTCCAACCTCTGGTCGGCTGTGGCCAGCCTGTTGGGAACGCAGCTACACCACACAACTGCCTACCACCCACAGTCGAACGGACTGGTGGAACGCTTCCACCGTCACTTGAAGTCGGCTCTCATGACCTGCCTGAGAGGACCTAACTGGGTGGACGAGCTTCCCTGGGTCCTGCTTGGAATTTGACGAGGATCTGCACGCCTCGTCGGCCGAGTTGGTATACGGCGCACCCCTGGCCGTCCCAGGAGAGTTCATACCAGCCCCAAGGGGGCAAGAGGAAGAACCCGCAGCAGTCCTGGACAGACTATGCGAGAGGCTCGGCAACCTGGCCCCCGTACTGACTTCAAAGCACGGACGGACCCCGACCCATGTACCCAAAGACATGCAGAACTGTAAGTTTGTGTTTGTACGAAGGGGCGGACACCGGGCACCGCTACAGCAGCCGTTCAAGGTGATCAACAACAACGAGTCCACGTACGTTCTGGACACCGTAGGCACGCCACACTGGCACCACAATGTGTGGCGACACCTGCGGGCTGCCCCCAGGACATCCTTGGGCTGTGTTGGTTGTTAACACAAACAATGCATTTCACTGTATTGTGGCCACCCACTTTCTGCTCAGGCGAACCGGCTCACAAATAGCCAGCGCGCGGGGGGAGACTTTGGGAATGCACCTCTGACGTCATTTCCGCCCGGAGAGGGCGGGCGCTAGGGATTAAATGCCAGCGCCGCGAAGTTTGAATAAACTAGTCTCGAAACGACTTACCGACTGAGTGTCGTTGTCTCTAGCTCTGTATGTAGTACATCGCTACAGTATGTCCATGTGGTAAATGAATGAATAAATCTGAATCTGAAAATGGCCATCCCACAGACCCCACTCAACACAGACTTCCTCCAGCAGTTTGTTTCTTTTTTCACAAGATAATCTGTTCCCCAAGCAGAATAAAAACCCCTCAAATGACAACGAGCCACTCTTACACACTGATCTGGAAGTTGCTTACCTGCGATGGAACCGACTTCAATGAATTCTTCAGCTCGCCACAGGCTGACGTCTCTGAATGTCTGCGGGTGAGTAACGAGGCCGGCTAGGCTGTGTAGCTGGGACTCATCGCACGGCAGACTCAAACTCCCGATCCACAGAACGGCCATACTGTGATTTTACAATGCACCACATGAAAGGACAGCCAAAAACCATGTTCAAGAAGATAAAAAGCAACAAATTAAACTGTGGAACTGGGAGGACATATAATTCCAGATACACATGAGTATAATGTCTCATTACCAACGCTCAACAGCGGTTATACAGAAGATACTGACTACTCAGCTGGTGTTCCCACGTGAGCTGCATCTCACCACGCCTGTTCTCACCGTATCAACGTTTACGGCAATGGTGTGGAGGTCCAGGGATTGAGAACTTCAACATCATCTGTCTGGCTGCATCATTGTGTGGTACGAAAGCTGCAAGGCGTTGGACCACAAGACCCTACAGCGGACAGTAACTCTGCTGCTACCCCCCATTTGTGACATTTAACAGGAGTGTAGTGGATGAAGGGCCCGATGCATTATCGAGGATCCCTACCACCCAGCCCGCAATCTCTTTGACCCACTACCATCAGAGAGGAGGTACAGAGGCATCAGAACTCGGACTGTCAGACTGGCTGTGAGACTAATGAATACCCTGCCACCACCCACGTTTCCTCACTGGAACAGCGAGCGCACTATATGCACTCTGAGTTACATTTTATTGACTTAATTGTAGAAATACTTTGGTTTATGTACCGTGTGAGACATATGTTCTGTGAGTGCACCGTGGCCTGGAGGAATGTTGTTGCATTTGATTGTATTTATAGTAAATGTTCTGCCTCTGATTGCAAGAAACTGCAGAGAGTTGTGGACGCGGCTCAGCACATCACAGAAACCAGCCTCCCCTCCACGGACTCGGCCTGTGCCTCCACTCCACGGACTCGGCCGGTGCCTCCCCTCTCACGGACTCGGCCGGTGCCTCCCCTCCACGGACTCGGCCGGTGCCTCCCCCACCACGGACTCGGCCTGTGCCTCCCCTCCACGGACTCGGCCTGTGCCTCCCCCTCTCACGGACTCGGCCGGTGCCTCCCCTCCACGGACTCGGCCTGTGCCTCCCCCTCTCACGGACTCGGCCTGTGCCTCCCCTCTCACGGACTCGGCCGGTGCCTCCCCCTCTCACGGACTCGGCCGGTGCCTCCCCCACCACGGACTCGGCCTGTGCCTCCCCCTCTCACGGACTCGGCCGGTGCCTCCCCCACCACGGACTCGGCCGGTGCCTCCCCCTCTCACGGACTCGGCCGGTGCCTCCCCTCTCACGGACTCGGCCTGTGCCTCCCCCTCTCACGGACTCGGCCTGTGCCTCCCCTCTCACGGACTCGGCCGGTGCCTCCCCTCCACGGACTCGGCCTGTGCCTCCCCTTCTCACGGACTCGGCCGGTGCCTCCCCCTCCACGGACTCGGCCTGTGCCTCCCCCTCTCACGGACTCGGCCGGTGCCTCCCCTCTCACGGACTCGGCCGGTGCCTCCCCTCCACGGACTCGGCCGGTGCCTCCCCCACCACGGACTCGGCCTGTGCCTCCCCTCCACGGACTCGGCCTGTGCCTCCCCCTCTCACGGACTCGGCCGGTGCCTCCCCTCCACGGACTCGGCCTGTGCCTCCCCCTCTCACGGACTCGGCCTGTGCCTCCCCTCTCACGGACTCGGCCGGTGCCTCCCCCTCTCACGGACTCGGCCGGTGCCTCCCCCACCACGGACTCGGCCTGTGCCTCCCCCTCTCACGGACTCGGCCGGTGCCTCCCCCACCACGGACTCGGCCGGTGCCTCCCCCTCTCACGGACTCGGCCGGTGCCTCCCCCTCCACGGACTGGGCCGGTGCCTCCCCTCCACGGACTCGGCCTGTGCCTCCCCTTCTCACGGACTCGGCCGGTGCCTCCCCCTCCACGGACTCGGCCTGTGCCTCCCCCTCTCACAGACTCGGCCGGTGCCTCCCCCTCCACGGACTCGGCCTGTGCCTCCCCCTCTCACAGACTCGGCCGGTGCCTCCCCCTCTCACAGACTCGGCCGGTGCCTCCCCCTCCACGGACTCGGCCGGTGCCTCCCCTCCACGGACTCGGCCTGTGCCTCCCCCTCCACGGACTCGGCCTGTGCCCCCTCTCTCACGGACTCGGCCTGTGCCCCCTCTCTCACGGACTCGGCCTGTGCCTCCCCTCCACGGACTCGGCCGGTGCCTCCCCTCCACGGACTCGGCCTGTGCCTCCCCCTCCACGGACTCGGCCGGTGCTTCCTCTCACGGACTCGGCCTGTGCCCCCCCTCCACGGACTCGGCCGGTGCCTCCCCTCCACGGACTCGGCCTGTGCCTCCCCTCCACGGACTCGGCCTGTGCCCCCCCTCCACGGACTCGGCCTGTGCCTCCCCCTCCACGGACTCGGCCAGTGCTTCCTCTCACGGACTCGGCCTGTGCCCCCCCTCCACGGACTCGGCCTGTGCCTCCCCTCCACGGACTCGGCCTGTGCCTCCCCCTCCACGGACTCGGCCGGTGCCTCCCCTCCAAGGACTCGGCCGGTGCCTCCCCTCCAAGGACTCGGCCTGTGCCTCCCCTCCACGGACTCGGCCGGTGCCTCCCCCTCCACGGACTCGGCCGGTGCCTCCCCTCCAAGGACTCGGCCTGTGCCTCCCCTCCACGGACTCGGCCGGTGCCTCCCCTCCACGGACTCGGCCGGTGCCTCCCCTCTCACGGACTCGGCCTGTGCTCCCCCTCTCACGGACTCGGCCTGTGCCTCCCCCTCTCACGGACTCGGCCTGTGCCTCCCCCTCTCACGGACTCGGCCGGTGCCTCCCCCTCCACGGACTCGGCCTGTGCCTCCCCCTCTCACGGACTCGGCCTGTGCCTCCCCTCTCACGGACTCGGCCTGTGCCTCCCCCTCTCACGGACTCGGCCGGTGCCTCCCCCACCACGGACTCGGCCTGTGCCTCCCCTCCATGGACTCGGCCTGTGCCTCCCCCTCTCACGGACTCGGCCTGTGCCTCCCCTCCATGGACTCGGCCTGTGCCTCCCCCTCTCACGGACTCGGCCTGTGCCTCCCCCTCCACGGACTCGGCCGGTGCCTCCCCCTCTCACGGACTCGGCCTGTGCCTCCCCTCCACGGACTCGGCCTGTGCCTCCTCTCACGGACTCGGCCTCATGGACTCAATAAAAGAAGCCAACACAATCAAACACCATCCACCCCAGTCATTCTCACTTCTCCTCCACCGACTGCGCAGAAGATACAAAAGCCTGAAAGCACGTAAACCAGGCTCAGTAAACAGCTCTGTCCTGCTGTTTTAAGACTATCAAATGATCCCATGGGACGATAAAATGGGCTCTTGTGCTCAGTCTACTTCATTATGGCCTTACACCTTACTCTCTACCTGCACTGCACTTCCCCTGCTACGCTTTATCCTGCATCCTCCCGTTGTTTTTCCTTCTACCATCTCAACGCACCATTGTAATGAAATGATCTGGTTGCCTCAAGAGGATGGCATCATCACCCGAGTCACACCCTCTTCTCACTGTCGGGGAGGGCCCCCACCCCCCACCCCCCCGGGTCACACCCTCTTCTCACTGTCGGGGAGGGCCCTCACCCCCGGGTCACACCCTCTTCTCACTGTCAGGGAGGGCCCCCACCCCCCCGGGTCACACTCTCTTCTCACTGTCGGGGAGGGCCCCCACCCCCCACCCCCCCGGGTCACACCCTCTTCTCACTGTCAGGGAGGGCCCCCACCCCCCCGGGTCACACTCTCTTCTCACTGTCAGTGAGGGCCCCCACCCCCCACCCCCCCGGGTCACACCCTCTTCTCACTGTCAGGGAGGGCCCCCACCCCCTGGGTCACACTCTCTTCTTACTGTCAGGGAGGGCCCCCACCCCCTGGGTCACACTCTCTTCTTACTGTCAGGGAGGGCCCCCACCCCCCCGGGTCACAACCTCTTCTCACTGTCAGTGAGGGCCCTCACCCCCGGGTCACACCCTCTTCTCACTGTCAGGGAGGGCCCCCACCCCCTGGGTCACACTCTCTTCTTACTGTCAGGGAGGGCCCCCACCCCCGGGTCACACCCTCTTCTCACCATCGGGGAGGGCCCCCACTCCCCGGGTCACACCCTCTTCTCACCGTCAGGGAGGGCCCCCACCCCCCGGGTCACACTCTCTTCTCACTGTCGGGGAGGGCCCCCACCCCCCGGGTCACACTCTCTTCTCACTGTCAGGGAGGGCCCCCACCACCCAGGTCACACTCTCTTCTCACCGTCAGGGAGGGCCCCACCCCCCACCCCCCCCGGGTCACACTCTCTTCTCACCGTCAGGGAGGGCCCCCACCCCCCACCCCCCCGGGTCACACCCTCTTCTCACTGTCAGGGAGGGCCCCCACCCCCTGGGTCACAATCTCTTCTTACTGTCAGGGAGGGCCCCCACCCCCTGGGTCACACTCTCTTCTTACTGTCAGGGAGGGCCCCCACCCCCCCGGGTCACAACCTCTTCTCACTGTCAGTGAGGGCCCTCACCCCCGGGTCACACCCTCTTCTCACTGTCAGGGAGGGCCCCCACCCCCTGGGTCACACTCTCTTCTTACTGTCAGGGAGGGCCCCCACCCCCGGGTCACACCCTCTTCTCACCATCGGGGAGGGCCCCCACTCCCCGGGTCACACCCTCTTCTCACCGTCAGGGAGGGCCCCCACCCCCCGGGTCACACTCTCTTCTCACTGTCGGGGAGGGCCCCCACCCCCCGGGTCACACTCTCTTCTCACTGTCAGGGAGGGCCCCCACCACCCAGGTCACACTCTCTTCTCACCGTCAGGGAGGGCCCCACCCCCCCCCCCCCCCCCCGGGTCACACTCTCTTCTCACCGTCAGGGAGGGCCCCCACCCCCCCGGGTCACACTCTCTTCTCACCGTCAGGGAGGGCCCCCACCCCCCACCCCCCCCGGGTCACACCCTCTTCTCACTGTCGGGGAGGGCCCCCACCCCCTGGGTCACACCCTCTTCTCACTGTCAGTGAGGGCCCCCACCCCCCGGGTCACACCCTCTTCTCACTGTCAGTGAGGGCCCCCACCCCCCCCGGGTCACACTCTTCTCACTGTCAGGGAGGGCCCCCACCCCCGGGTCACACCCTCTTCTCACTGTCAGGGAGGGCCCCCACCCCCGGGTCACACCCTCTTCTCACTGTCGGGGAGGGCCCCCACCCCCCGGGTCACACTCTCTTCTCACTGTCGGGGAGGGCCCCCACCCCCCGGGTCACACTCTCTTCTCACCGTCAGGGAGGGCCCCCACCCCCCACCCCCCACCCCCCCCGGGTCACACTCTCTTCTCACCGTCAGGGAGGGCCCCCACCCCCCACCCCCCCGGGTCACACTCTCTTCTCACCGTCAGGGAGGGCCCCCACCCCCCCACCCCCCCGGGTCACACCCTCTTCTCACCGTCGGGGAGGGCCCCCACCCCCTGGGTCACACCCTCTTCTCACTGTCGGGGAGGGCCCCCACCCCCTGGGTCACACCCTCTTCTCACCGTCAGGGAGGGCCCCCACCCCCCGGGTCACACCCTCTTCTCACCGTCAGTGAGGGCCCCCACCCCCCGGGTCACACCCTCTTCTCACTGTCAGTGAGGGCCCCCACCCCCCGGGTCACACCCTCTTCTCACTGTCGAGGAGGGCCCCCACCCCCCGGGTCACACCCTCTTCTCACTGACAGGGAGGGCCCCCACCCCTCACCCCCCGGGTCACACCCTCTTCTCACTGTCAGGGAGGGCCCCCACCCCCCGGGTCACACTCTCTTCTCACTGTCGGGGAGGGCCCCCACCCCCTGGGTCACACTCTCTTCTCACTGTTAGGGAGGGCCCCCACCCCCTGGGTCACACTCTCTTCTCACTGTCAGGGAGGGCCCCCACCCCCCACCCCCCCGGGTCACACCCTCTTCTCACTGTCGGGGAGGGCCCCCACCCCCTGGGTCACACTCTCTTCTCACTGTCAGGGAGGGCCCCCACCCCCCGGGTCACACCCTCTTCTCACTGTCGAGGAGGGCCCCCACCCCCCGGGTCACACTCTCTTCTTACTGTCAGGGAGGGCCCCCACCACCCAGGTCACACTCTCTTCTCACCGTCAGGGAGGGCCCCCACCCCCCACCCCCCGGGTCACACCCTCTTCTCACCGTCAGGGAGGGCCCCCACCCCCGGGTCACACTCTCTTCTCACTGTCAGGGAGGGCCCCCACCCCCCCGGGTCACACTCTCTTCTCACTGTCAGTGAGGGCCCCCACCCCCTGGGTCACACCCTCTTCTCACTGTCAGGGAGGGCCCCCACCCCCCCGGGTCACACCCTCTTCTCACCGTCAGGGAGGGCCCCCACCCCCCCGGGTCACACTCTCTTCTCACTGCTACCAATGAGGTACAGGAGCCTGAAGACACACTGTCAGTGTTTTAGGAACAGCTTTTCCCCCTCTGCTATCAGATTTCTGAACAGACCATGAACACTAACTCACAACTTTTGCTTTCTTTTTTGTCCTACTTATTTAACTTAAAAGTATATATATTTATTATTTGTAATTTATAGTATTTTTACATATTGCACTGCACTACTGCCAGAAAACAACAAATTCCATGACACACATCAGTAACAATAAACCTGACGCTGATCTCTCTGGTCCATTTCAGATCAGTGATTGAGATTATTTCATAAGATACAGTGCAAGAAAAGTTTTTCATTGTACATGTGACAATACTAAACCCAGTCAGTTTAATCATTGTGCATACAAATGTGACTGTACATCATGTGGTGCGTCAGTGTGAAGTGTTAGCTGAGAAGTTTCTGCTCAGATCAGACACACTCCACCCCTGAATTCTGTCCATCCACCATAACATAAGCTTTCAAGAACTTTAAAACCACTTTAAAAGAACCACAAAAGTTTAATTTCATTTTTTCAGCCCTGCTTCAACTGATCTATCCCATAAGATTATAAAACATCGGATAGGATGAGGCTATTTGGCCCATCGAGTCTGCTCCGTCATGCAATCAAGGCTTATTGTCACTCTCAATCCCATTCTCCTGCCTTCTACCCATAACCTTTGACACCCTGACTAATCAAGAATTAACCTTTGCTTTAGAGATACCCAATGACTTGACCTCCACAGCCGTTTGTGGCAATGAATTCCTGGCTAAAGAAGTTCCTCCTCACCTCTGTTCAAAAGGGATGTCCTTCTGTCCTGAAGCTGTGCCCTCCAGTCCTCGACTCCCCCCGTTATAAGAAACATCCTCTACACATCCAGTCTATCTAGTCTTTCCAATATTCGGTAGGTTTCAATGAGAGCTCTCCTCATTCTTCTAAATTCTGGAGAGTACAGGCCCAGAACCATCAAACGCCCCTCATATGTTAACCCTTTCAATCCTAGAATCATTGTCGTGAAACTTCTCTGAACCCTCTCCAATGCCAACACATCCTTTCTTAGAAAATGGGCCCAAAACTGCTCACAACACTATTCAAGAGATCCCTCAAATGAACTCATGCCATTCATTGACCAGGACAATCCTGGACCTCTTAGCTAAAAGACTGGCCTTTTATGACAATCCAGGTAAGTCTGACGTTGCCTACCTGAACTGCATTGGGTTTATCGCAGACATGTCAGCTGGTTTGATGCCACAAATGATGTGTCCCAGAGCAACCAGAATGGCCGAATCCAGCTCATCCACTCTGAGCCTGTTCACATGCAGGAACGTTGTAAACAACACAGTGAGCTGGAACAAAGATTAAACTGTCCTTTAGTGCAAACTCAAGATTAAATAATGCAGAAGGGCAAAACTCTCCCCATTTGCTATGATGACAAATTCAAGGTTTGCAGTTGTTTTTCTATCCATACTCTTTCTGTGATTTAAACCTCATCCTGAAGAAGTTAAAAGCAAATAAGTACGATAATTGTTATTTCAGAGATACAGGACGGTAACAGGCTTTTCTGGCCCAATGAGCCTGTAGCGCCCAATTCCACCCTTGTGGGTGTAATGCTGAGATAGATTCCTTTACAGTGCTGTCCTATTATGCTGATATACAATGCAAATATGTCCTAGTATGCAAATATACTGTGCTAATATATCCTAATATGCTAATATACAGTGCTAATGTCATACTATATCCTAATATACAAATATACAGGGCTAATGTCCTAGTATATCCTAAAATCCTCTTATACAGTGCTATTATGTCTTAATATAGTGTACTATGTCCTAATATGTACTAACATACAGTCATGTCCTAATGTGATGATATAAGTTCCTAACATACAACACTATCCTAATAACCTCATCTGCCTCATGATGCTGAAAATCTCAACATAACTTTATCCAACTTCCTTTTGAAAATCTCCTTTAAGGTACTGCATTTCCGATCAAAGAGTATTTTAATCAAGGAGGGTGGAATGAAGGTTGTGGGGGCATATCAAGATCCAGGGATTAATTCTGGATGTAGCTCTTCAGCTTGGCAAGGATCTTTCATGATTTCAACGAACAGCTAAGTCCAGGGTTACCGTCAATTCTCCACCGATTCTGATTCAGTTCAATAACTCATTGATATAACCTGGTGTTGTATTATACTGTATAATCATCATTATCCTTGTAGCAGAACTTTAATGCCTGTTTGTATTTTATCTAACTACCTACATACATGTAACTGTTTAGTATGTTTCCTAGTGGTCACAGTATGTATATGCAGTTGTTCAGTGTGTCCCGAGAGGTTACAGTTCTGTATGATTCTGGAAAGTTCCTTGGTATCACATTATTTGAATAGGGGCTGTCTGATTGGTCAACTCTTATCTACAAATTTGAATGGAACATCTCTCACCTATGGGGTCTGAGGAGGACAAAACACATTGCCCACCACCTTTAGTCTGTTTTCCTGTTCTTCGTTTTTAGCTACTAGGCTTTTGCAACTCTGCCTTTCCAATTCTCTTTGATTTTTCAAATGCTTAATGAAATGACCATGAAGCAACAGGTTTTATGCCTCTTTCCTGGCATACGAAAGAACCTTGGATCGAAAACATCAGATTCCAACACAGGTAAGGTACCAAGTAAATTGTGGTTTAAGTGAAGGACCCTGATCCAGCCCAGACGTGCAGACATCCTGATCCAGCCCAGACGTGCAGACATCCTGATCCAGCCCAGACGTGCACACACATCCTGATCCAGCCCAGACGTGCAGACATCCTGATCCAGCCCAGACGTGCAGACATCCTGATCCAGCCCAGACGTGCACACACATCCTGATCCAGCCCAGACGTGCAGACATCCTGATCCAGCCCAGACGTGCACTCACATCCTGATCCAGCCCAGACGTGCACTCACATCCTGATCCAGCCCAGACGTGCACTCACATCCTGATCCAGCCCAGGCATGCAGACATCCTGATCCAGCCCAGACGTGCACACACATCCTGATCCAGCCCAGACGTGCAGACATCCTGATCCAGCCCAGACGTGCAGACATCCTGATCCAGCCCAGACATGCACACACATCCTGATCCAGCCCAGACATGCACACACATCCTGATCCAGCCCAGACGTGCACTCACATCCTGATCCAGCCCAGACGTGCAGACATCCTGATCCAGCCCAGACTTGCACACACATCCTGATCCAGCCCAGACGTGCAGACATCCTGATCCAGCCCAGACGTGCAGACATCCTGATCCAGCCCAGACGTGCACACACATCCTGATCCAGCCCAGACGTGCAGACATCCTGATCCAGCCCAGACGTGCACACACATCCTGATCCAGCCCAGACGTGCAGACATCCTGATCCAGCCCAGAAGTGCACACACATCCTGATCCAGCCCAGACGTGCAGACATCCTAATCCATTCCAACACATGCAAATGCACACTTAGCTTCCCGCTATAGAGACTCACGATGGTATCAATCAGTCTGAGAAAGGCACCTTTTTGTTGGTCCACTCTGCAGTTTTACCCAGGGCTGCCACAGCACCCAGATCGGACAGGTCCAGCCTCATCAAATCCTTCTCTGGGAACTGGGTGGCTATCCGTCCTAGCTGTTCGATCACCTGAGGCGGCATCGCTGATACAGGTCTGTAGATCTGACAGAGCAGATTTATTGTGTGATGGTTGTGTAAAAAAAGCTACAGGCTACAAAGAACATACACTTTACCAGGGATGTATTCAAGAACTACAAGCTCCACTCTCTTGTCTTATCAGATTCCTTCTTCATCAGCCTTGTATCTCTTCCACCTATCACCTCCCAGCTTCTTACTTCAATCCCCGCCCCCACCCAGCCACCTTCCCCCTCATCTGGTCTCACCTATCACCTTCTGGCTTGTACTCCTTCCCTCTTCCCCCACCTCGTATTCTGGCTTCTTCCTCTTTCCTTTCCAATGCCGATGAAGGTCTTGGCCCAAAATATCGACTAGTCATTCCCATCCATAGACACTGCCTGACCAGCTGAGTTCCTCCAGTATTTTGTGTGTGTTGCTGTGGTGAACTACATATAACTGTCTGGACACGCCCCCTGCAGACTGCTCCTGTGGCCCCTCCTACTGACTGTGGCTCCTCCCACAGACCCCGGTATAAAGGCGATTGAGGCCTGAGCCCAGCCCTCAGTCTCCAGGATGTAGTATGGTGGTCAACTACTGCTTGTTCTTTCTTCCAGTCCAGTCAATAAAAGCCAATATCTCGCCTTCACATCTCAGAGAGAGTTATTGATGGTGCATCAGTTGCTTGGATTTCCAGCATCTACAGAACCTCTTGTGTACATGTTACCAAGTTTGTATTCGAGAACCAACACTTAAGATTTCTGTTTGACTGCTGCCATTGAGAACTCTACCCGCTTAGCATCATAGAATTAAACAGCAAGGAAACAGGCCCTGTGGCCCAACCAGTCCATACTAACCAGATTCCCATCTAAGCTGGTCCCATTTGCCTGTGCTTAGCCCTTATACTTTAAACTATTCCTGTCCAGTTACCTGTCTTTTAAATATTTTTATATATCTACCTCAACCATTTCTTACAATAGCTCATTCCATATACTGACCTCCAGGTGAAAAAGTTGCCCCTCCTCAAGTTCCTATAAATTTCTCCCCCCCCAACCTAAACCATTGTCTGCTAGTTCTTGATTCCCCCAACCCTGAGGAAAATCACAATATCGATGTCCTTGTGGTTTAATACACTTCTATAAAATCACACCTCTTCCTTCTGCACTCCAGTGAATAAAGTCCTAGCCTGCTCAAACTCTGTAACTCAGTCCCTCAAGTCCTGGCAACTTCTTCCTAATTCTTTTCCACAATATATTTTCATTTGATTCCTGCAATATGTATAAACAATCAGTAAGACACAATGAAACAGATTATATACAGTTATCTAGGTTACGGTCAATTGGGACAACCACTTATTCAGTACAACTCTTCAAGAACAAAAACCGATTAAGAAAATTGGGGGATTCCCTTTATTTATTTCAGACACTGTGCCACTTAATTGGGACAGGAGACTAAGTTTCTAACTAGTGTCAGTTGCGAGCACCTGTGCCACTGTTAGACGCCACACTGGACTTTGAGTGAACTGTTTTTAAATATCATCAGTTGCATGTGTTTGTGTTCAACAAGCAGTGATTTTTGTCACTGATAGGTGGTGAGAAATAAATAGTAAAACAGTTCAGAACCGTTTTGCTCACTGCGGTTTCAAGCTTGGAGATGCCGGAAACAGCCGGGAATGAAAATGAAATGATTTCACTACCTCAACAAGTTAGAAATATGATGAATTTAAAGGTATCAACAATCATCTTAAATGTTACAATGAAAGTGAAGATTTGGAGGATGCAATCATCAACAGCATTGTATGAATGCAGTCTATTATCTGCACTAGGTGCCTGAGCTGATTTTCATTGTGTATACTGGGTGAACTCCTCTGTCGTTACTAGTAGAAATTAATGCACAGTTTTCTAGTACTGTAGTATTATTGGAAATGTTCTAATTTGTTCTACATTTCATTTAAATACATCATTTGTTACTTAATCTGTCTTTTTAAAAAAATACCTTTTTAACTATTTCCATGAAACTTTGGCTAATTGGGGCAGCCGCTTAATTGAGCCAACGTGTACTGGTTCCGTGTACTGTGTCCCAATTAACTGGAATCCGTATATAAGAGTGAGAAGCATTCAGTACGTATTAGCTCAGTAAAATGGGCTGAGTTCCTCTCATTAAGGATTTATCATTGTAACTTATTTGAGGAGGCCATTCTACCATTGTATCTATGCTTGGCTAAATGCAGAGCCACTTGGGTTATCCTACTCCCCAGCTCTGGCTCACAATGGAAGAAATGGGACATAGGATAAGCAGGACAGAAACAGGTTATTCAGCCCATCTATTTCATGCTGGCATTCATGTTGCACACTCATCTCATCCCACCCAATCTCACCTCATCCAGCTATTCCAGGGGTTCCCAAATTGGGGTCTTGTTTAATGGGATTGGTCCATGGCACAGAAAAGGTTGGGAGTCTCAGATATACTTGCTTCTCCCTCACACTTGTCAAGCAACAACTCGTACACCCCATGGCCCTACCTTCTCAGGGCCGTGAAACATCGGTACCTGTTTAACTCTCTCCAGCAGCCAAAGAAGTTCGAATGGCTGAAAGTGAGGGTCTTGACCAATCATCTCCAAGCAGTTGATGAAGTCGTCGTCGGCCATGCCAATCAACGAATCGACAGTCCATGCGGAGGGGAGGGTAGTGCGGATGATGTTGCAGGTCAGGATGGGACCTAACACAAAACAATTGGAATCAGTATGTTCCTTGTGCCAAGTGCCTTTACCTGAACGTCTCTGTGTGTCTGTCACTCATGAAAGATCTCCAGGTCAAGAAGCTCAGCTTCCATTCCCTTACCCTGGATTCAGACAGACAGACAGACATACTTTATTGATCCCGAGGGGAAATTGGGTTTCGTTACAGCCGCACCAACCAAGAATAGTGAAGAAATATAGCAATATAAAACCATAAATAATTAAATAATAATAAGTTAATCATGCCAAGTGGAAATAAGTCCAGGACCAGCCTATTGGCTCAGGGTGTCTGACACTCCGAGGGAGGAGTTGTAAAGTTTGACGGCCACAGGTAGGAATGACTTCCTATGACGCTCAGTGTTACATCTCGATGGAATGAGTCTCTGGCTGAATGTACTCCTGTGCCTAACCAGTACATTATGGAGTCATTGTCCAAGATGGCATGCAACTTGGACAGCATCCTCTTTTCAGACACCATCGTCAAAGAGTCCAGTTCCACCCCCACAACATCACTGGCTTTACGAATGAGTCTGTTGATTCTGTTGGTGTCTGCTACCTTCAGCCTGCTGCCCCAGCACACAACAGCAAACATGATAGCACTGGCCACCACAGACTCGCAGAACATCCACAGCATCGTCCAGCAGATGTTAAAGGACCTCAGTCTCCGTAGGAAATAGAGACAGCTTTGACCCTTCTTGTAGACAGCCTCAGTGTTCTTTGACCAGTCCAGTTTATTGTCAATTCGTATCCCCAGGTATTTGTAATCCTCCACCATGTCCACACTGACCCCTTGGATGGAAACAGGGGTCACCAGTGCCTTAGCCCTCCTCAGGTCCACCACAAGCTCCTTAGTTTTTTTCACATTAAGCTGCAGATGATTCTGCTCACACCATGTGACAAAGTTTCCCACCGTAGCCCTGTACTCAGCCTCATCTCCCTTGCTGATGCATCCAACTATGGCAGAGTCATCAGAAAACTTCTGAAGATGGCAAGACTCTGTGCAGTAGTTGAAGTCCGAGGTGTAGATGGTGAAGAGAAAGGGAGACAGGACAGTCCCCTGTGGAGCCCCAGCGCTGCTGACCACTCTGTCTGACACACAGTGTTGCAAGCGCACGTACTGTGGTCTGCCAGTCTGGTAATCAATAATCCATGACACCTAGGAGCAGGCCCTGCAATGGGTAAGTGTGAACTGGTAGTGTAGTGGCTAGCATAGCCCTTTACAGCAGCAGCGATCAAGGTTCAATTCCCACCAATTATCCCCATAACCTCGTGTGTGTTTGTTCCCAATGCTCCGTCTTCTCCTCACGGGCTGGTTGTTTCGATGTACACGTGACAAATAAAGCTAATCTCTAACCTCTTTAAACATCGCCCAGCAGACAGAAAACAGGTAAACACTTTGCATTAGGGTTAAATCCCAATACAAACATATAACACAACAGACATGTTAACACAGTATAAAGGCGTTCCATACAATTTATCTCCAGTAAAATGCACACAAAGCCACAAAAAAAGGAAGATTAGGCTGTGACCAAAACAGAGATACCAGAGCAACACACAAAAAGTGCTGGAGGAACTCAGCAGGTCAGTTAGCACCTATGGAGAGGAATAAAAAGTCAGTGTTTCAGGCCAAAACCCTTCTTCGGGACTGGAAAGGAAGGAAGAGGAAAGATGGCAGAATAAAAAGGTGAGGAGCAGAAGGAAGATATGCTAGAAGGTGATAAGTGAAGCCAGGAGGGTGGGAAAGGTAAAGGGCAGGAGAGGAAGGAATCTGATAGGACAGGAGAGTGGACCATAGGAAGAAAGGAAGGAGGGGGGACACCAGGGAGAGGTGGTAGGAAGGTGAGAAGAGGTAAGAGGCCATTGTGGGGAAATAGAAGAAGAGGGGAGGCAAAGGGAATTTTTTTGAATCAGAAGGAGAAATAAATATTCATTCCATCAGGTTGGGGGCTACCCAGATGGAATACAAGGTGTTACTTTTCCAGCCAGAGAGTGGCTTCATCTTGGCACAAGAGGGGGCCATGGACTGACATATCGGAAGAGGATTAGGAATTGGAATTAAAATGTTTGGCCACCAGGAAGTTTTTGTTTTGTGCTAGACGACGCGGTCCCCCAACTTACGATGGCTCTCACCGATGTAGAGGAGGAGATTCACAGGTGAAGGGTTGCCTCACCTGGAAGGACTGTTTGGGGTTTTGAATGGAGGTGAATGGGCAGGTGTAGCACTTGGGCTACTTGCAGGGACAGGTGCCAGGAGAGACAACTGTGCAGAGAGAAGTGCCAGGAGATATTAAAGGCGGCTTTTCAGGAAGCAGGAGTGGAAGAGATTATACAGACCCGGCTGCAGAGTCTCTGCATCCTTTGTCTAAAGGTGCAAGTGGCCTGTGGCACAGTCACCTGTCCTCACCGTTTGTCGTCTGCCGCCGCTGCCTAGTATTGAGCAGTCCAACTGCAGTCTGTAACAATATTTGTTGTTTTCTAAAAAGGTCCTCGTGGTCAGAAGGTTCCATTGCTTGCTGGCAGGTAGAACCGAAAACACTTCCCTCCCACTGCTTCTGGCTGTGAAACAACATCTCAATCCTCTCCAAGACCAAAACATCCTGAAAGAACAGAGACAGATTGGGATTTTTGTAATTTTTCATCAATTTGATTGGGAATGTTTGCTGGGATCAATTAATCTTTGCTCTGGATACTTCAAAGTTCTAAATAAATTTATTATCAAAGTACGTATCTGTCACAGTATACAGCCCTGAGACTGATTTCCTTGTGGGCATTCACAGTAACTACAAAGAAACACAATAAAATCAATGAAGGTCCATAGCCAACAGGATGGACAAACAACCAATGTGCCAAAGACAGCACACCCTGCCAAAACAAAGAAAAAAATAGAAATAATAATAAATAAATAATCAATGAGTATCAAGAACTTGAGATGAAGAGTCCTTGGAAGTGAATCCATAGGTTGTGGGAACAGCTCAGTGTTGGTTTGAGTGAAGTTATCCCCTCTGGTTCAAGCACCTGATGGTCGAGGGGTAATACCTGTCCTCACCTGAATCTTTCTGGACTACATATATTCCTCACATTTCCCAAGGATTGTCTAACTCCCCTCGGAACATCTCTGAGTTCTTCAGCTCCACATAGAACACAGAGCAGTACAGCATAGGAACAGACCTTTCAGCCAACCACTATGTCAAACCCATCTACCTGCACGTGATTGATACCACTCCATTCTCTGCCTCTTTTTTCTTCTTTTGCCTGTCACACCTCTGCCGTTTCGGGCAGCAATGAAGGTCCTCCATTTCTGGTGGTGTTCAAGGTTTCCTTCATCATGTCAGTAGCTTCCTCTTGGTTTTCACTACTACCGGTCACGCAAGTCCCGGAACACCTTCACACTCAGATGTGGAAGGATTCTTCATTGCTGTTCCCGTAACAATTTTGTTTTAACATTCAGGGTTGTTAGCCCTGAGCTGAACCCCCGAACCTGGAGGACCAGTGGACCACTCTTAGTCTGGCCTCTACCCTTTGACCTGTCTGACATGGGTGACCCTACCAAGAGCCAAAGCATAAAGCCCTGACTCCGGCCAACAACGCTCTCCAGGTCACTGAGACACACAAGCCTCCAAACCCTATGACAAGGTTGTGGTCCTCCTGGAGGATTAGCTGCCTAAAAGTCTCTTAAGCCACTATCGCACCACCACCTCCGGAAGCCCGTTCCAGACATCTGCCCCTTGCTGTGTAAAAATACTCACTGCATACATCTCCTTCAAATGTTCCCCCTCTCTTTAAAGATATGTCTTCTAGTATCTGATGTTTCTCCCATGAGAAAAGGACTCCGACTGCTTATTCCATCTATCCCTCTTTATAAACATCTATCAGGTCTCCCCTCAGCCTCTGGTGCTCCAGAGAAAACAAACCACATTTGTCCAAACTCTCCATACAGCTAATACTTTCCAATCCATCCACACTACATCCAGCTGATGAACATGAGTGATTCTGCAGAACCTGGAAATCGGGTAGCAACTACGAAGGAGTTCTATAGTTGTACTGTGGAGAGCATTCTGACAGGCTGCATCACTGTCTGGTATGGAGAGGCTACTGCACAGGACTGAAAAAAGCTGCAGAAGGTTGCAAACCTAGTCAGCTCTATCTTGGGTACTAGCCTACAAAGTACCTGGGACATCTTCAGGGAGCGGTGTCTCAGAAAGGCAGCGTCCATTATTAAGGACCTCCAGCACCCAGGGCATGTCCTTTTCTCACTGTTACCATCAGGTAGGAGGTTCAGAAGCCTGTAGGCACACACTCAGTGATTCAGGAACAGCTTCTTCCCCTCTACCATCCGATTTCTAAATGGACATTGAATCTTTGGACACTACCTCATGTAAAAAAAAATACAGTATTTCTGTTTTTGCCCATTTTTAAAAATCTATTCAATATACGTAATCGATTTACTTGTTTATTTATTATTTACTTACTTTTCTCTCTGCTAGATTATATATTGCATAGAACTGCTGCTGCTACGATAACAAATTTCACGTCACCTGATTTAGAGAAAAATCAGCATTTCAGTCCAAGCCCTGATGAAGGGTCTCGGCCTGAAACATCAACTGTTTATTCCCCTCCATAGGCGCTGAGTGACTTGCGGAATTCCTCCAGCATTTAGTGTGTGTAATACCCACCTCAGCACCCTCTCCGGACCATCATATACACCTGAATTAATTCTCCAAGCTCAGTGAAGGACAAGTCCCATCTGTGCACCAGTCTTCATTGTACAACACTCCAAGCCTATACCATCCTGAGAACCCCTTTTTGAAAATGCCAGCCAGCACAATCAAAGACCCCACCCACCCCAGACATTCTCTCTCCTCCCCTCTCCCATCAGGCAGAAGACGCAAAAGCCTGAAAGCACGGCCCACTGAAAGAGTGGCACACTAGCACAGCGGTTAGCATAATGCTTTACAGTGCCAGCGACTGGAAGATGGGGGTTCAAATCCTGCCGCTGTCTGTAAGGAGTCGGTACACTCTTCCCGTGACCGCCTGAGTTTCCTCCCACATTCCAAAGCCGTGGAATGAGAGAGTGAGTAAAGCAAGGGCGTGTGATGTTGGTGCTGGAAGCGTGGTGACACCTGACACCTGTTCCCAGCACATCCTCAGACTCTGCTGGCCATTGACGCAAACATCACATCTCACTGCAGGTTTCAATGTATGTGTGACAAATAAGGCTAATCTCAATCTCACCAGGCTCAAGCACAGCTTTTATCTCCCTGCTATAAAACTATAGAATGGTTCTTTCAGATCAATAGTCTCTTGACCTTACAATCTATCCCAGCACCGCTTTGCACCTTACTTTCCCTGTAACTGTGACACTTCATTCTGCACTCTGTCGTTGTTCTACTGTGCACCATCTCAATGCACTACTGTAATGAACTGACCTGCATGCAAGACAAGATTTTCATCACACCTCCATACATGTGACAACAATGAACCAGTTTACCAATCCAGGTCCTTATCTCCCTCCCGAGATTTGGGGCCCAAAACCCACAGATGTGGCCTGGCACAGACTTTACACCAGGGGTTGACGGTAATTAGGGAAGAGTACCTTTGGAAGTTTTTGTATATCCTCAATGGACAGAAAGAAAAGGAGCCGATCGACCTTTTCCAAGGTCAGCGAGGTCCAGTTGGTGGGGTCACTGTGGAAAAAGAAATAACTGTTTCAATTGATATAACTGGAGAGTAGGAAATAACTCCAAATTTAAAGCAATTCTCTCATTCGCATGAAGGTCAAATTAAACCATGATTTCTGCAAAGGTGTTGTCTCTGTGTGACAATCAGAGGATGCAAATGATATTGGAATTGAGTTATTAGTGTCACATGTACCGGGATACAGTGAAAAGCCGGTCTTGCATCCTGTTCACACAGATCAGATCATTACACAGTGCATTGTGGTAAACAAGGGAAAACAATAACAATGTAGAATAAAGCGCAACAGCTACAGAGAAAGTGCAGGAAGACAGTAAGGTGAAAGGTCATAACAAGAGGTCAAGAGCCCATCTTATCGTACTAGGGAATTATTCAATGGTCCGATAACAGCGGGACTGAAGCTGAACTTGAGCCCGGTGGAACGTGCTTTCAGACTTCTGTATCTTCTGCCCGATGAGAGAGGGGAGAAGAGAGAACGCCTGCACTGCAGTTCCTCTATAACAGTTTATTCTGCATTTCTATCACCCTGTTCTACCACGGTGCACTGACGTGACGAAATTATCTCTGGTTTGTTTATCTGCATGGATGACATGCAAAACCAAGTGTTTCATTGTACCTCTGAATCTGAGATAATCAGAAACCAATTTACCACCAGTAGCAGCCTACTGGGACATGACTGTCCGGCACGCAAAGTCAGACCCAGCGGACTGGGGGCATGAGATCTACGGTGAGACCCAACAGCCAGGAAGGCGGTTCAGCAACGCTCCATGGAGAGTGACGGACATGACAAGTGAGGTCATGGTCATCCACTGTAACCAAGGAAGACCCCAGTTTGAGACACTTGTTCGTAGCACTGGACCTGGACTACTGAGTGGAACTGCCCCAGTGATACGGCAATTCCACTTTAAAACTCTCCCACAAGAAGTTTCCTGTCACCATTGGGCACAATGGACAATTACCTTTTACTCCGGCAAATGAAAGTCCAATTAACAGACCAATCCTAGCTCAGTGAGACAGATTTCTCCGTGGACAGTGCTGTCACTTACCCGAACATGGTCTCTTTTGTTAATATGTCTCCCAGAAGCAACTTCTTTTGTCTGTCAAAACAGTAATCTTTCAACTTAAACAAGTTTGCCTTCATCTCTGCCCTAGGGATCTCCATGAATATTTCATCGGCAATAAACGCCACTGCAAATCCCAGCAAGTCAAACTCTGCTTTGGAAAATCTTCTGCCATATAAATTCTGAAAAAGAGGCGAATATTGGGAAATAAGCCGCACTAGGTTAAGCTCTAAATTTATGCAATGATTAGCATCTCATGAAGTTAATTCAGTTCAACTGACGCTCGATAGCTGCAGCCCCGAATCTACAAATCTCTGAGAGTCCGCTGGAGAAGCTGTAAGTACAGTTCTGCAAATCCATGAGTTGCTGAAGGCTGGAGGCCAAAGACAGCCTACCCTAGGGTTAGAGGACTGTGTATCTGGGTGGGTGGGTAGGAGGGAGGAAAGGGACTTGTTTTGCTGTTGTTGTTTTGTTGCTTGTTGTGACCTGTGATGTTCTGGTGAACACTGTGGGCATGCTATGTTGGTACCGTAACGTGAGGCAACACTTGTGGGCTGCCCCCAGAACATCCTGAGGTTGAGCTGGTTGTTAGCACAAACAACACATTTCACCGTATGTTTCGACGTACATGTGATAAATAAATCTAAATCCAAATCTAAATTTGAGCCTATCAGTGAGAAATACTTGTAATTTAAATCTGTTTTAAATTCTAAACATCATTTCAGGAAAGCTGAAGTGATGGACTTGCTAACACGCTAAGAGATTCCTCCATCTTGACTGTGATCATATACAGTACCACGTTTCCACCTCAAATGCATGTCAAAATTTACTTTGGAATTCTGAGCTTGTCCAGGAAACTCATCATGAAACATAAAATATAGAAAATGGCAGTGCTGTACAGGCCCCCGGCCCACGCCGGTCTGCAACCTGTAAGACCAATCTAGCTCTTCTCAGTCCTCTAGCCCACTACATTTCTATCATCTACATGCATATCTGAGTTTCTTAAATATCTGTAATGTATCTGCCTCTACCACCACCCCTGTCAGTGCTTTCCACACCTATCACTCTGTCTAAAAGAATTACTTCTAATAAACCCCCCCCCCCCCCGCCCTGTACTTTCCTCCAATCACCTTAAAATGATGCACTCTCATACTGGCCATTTCTGCCCTGGGGAAAAAAATCTCTGGTGGTCCACTCTCATCATCTTGTAAACTTCTATCAAGTCACCTCTCATCCTCCTTCACTCCAAAGAGAAAAGACCAAACTTGCTCAGCCTTTCCTTGTAAGACAAGCTCTCTAACCCTGGTAAACCTCCACTGCACCCTTTCTAAAACTTTCACATCTGTCCTATAATGAGGAGACCAGAACTGAACACAATATTCCAAGTGTGGTCTAACCAGAGTTGTAGAGCTGTAACATCACCTCACCGCTCTTGAACTCAATCTGCTGACAAATGAAGGCCGACACACCATACACTACCCTATCAACCGGGACAGCATGGTATCGTAGTGATTACACAACTCTTCACAGTACCCTATCAACTGGGGTGGCATGGTAGTGACATGGTTAGCACTATGCTTTACAGTACCACTGGTCCTTGTTCATTTCCCACTGCTGTCTGTAAGGAGTTTGTACGTTCTCCCCGCGACCACCTGAGTTTTCTCCAGGTGCTCTGGTTTTTTCCCACCGTCCAAAGACGTACAGACTAGTAGGTTAATTAGACATTGTAAATTGTCCTGTGATGAGGCTGGGGTTAAATCAGGGGTTGCTGGGCTCGAAGGGCCAGCTCCGCGTTGTATCTCAATCAATAAAAAAATACTCATGGGGCAACTCTGGGGATGTATTACTTTGGGCTTTATCTTGTCTGTTCATTTCCCTCCATAGATGCTGCCTGACCTGCTGAGTTCCCCCAGCATTGTGTGTGTGTGTGTGCGTGTGTGTTACTCAAGATTTCCAGCGTCTGCAGAATCTCTTGTAGCTTATTTGGTGTGCGGCGTAATGCTGCTTGTGGTTGCTTGTTATGAAAAAACTGGCTGCTGTTGTTCTATAATAAGGGACCACAAAACATGGGAGCTGAATTGGGCCATTCGGTCTATCGAGTCTGCCCTATCATTGCATCATGACTGACTTGCTATCCCTCTCGACCCCACTGTCCTGCCTTATCCCCATAACCTTTGATGCCCTGACTAATCTAAAACCCATCAACCTCTGCCTTCAATATAACCACTGACTTACTTATTCAATGATGCAGACGGAGTGGGCACTTCCAGCCCTTTGAGCCACGTTGCCACAGCAACCCCACAACCCCAACTGACCCACACCTAATCACGGGACAATTTACCATGACTAATTAACCTATCTGGTACGTCTTTGGACTGTGGGAGCACACAGGGGAAAATCCACAGGGAGGATGTGCAAGAGCTCCTTACAGAACTGAACTCCAAACTCCAGAATGCCTCGAGCTGTAACCGTGTCGCACTAACCACTCCGCTACAGTGATGAGGCCTCCACAGCCGTCTGTGGCAATTAATTCCATAGATTCAACACCCTCTGGCTAAAAGAGTCCTCCCTGCTCAAAGCGCTTTTCAGAGGTTGAGAAAGTGTGATCAAACACCTCAAAGTGCTGAATAAATAGTGATTATTGCTGTAAATTAAATGCCTAGAGAAAAGATGAGCAGCATGTTACCTCCACTCTGAGATTTCACTTAAAGGCAGTCAGAGCCCTACCAGAACTTGTACAATCCAATCAACCATCAGGCTCTGCTTTGAGCTCGGCAGCTTTAAGAATGGAATCGGATTTTTCACAATGACTTGAAGCAATTGCTGTGTCATGTTAATGGAAAATCTTCTAATTTTCACAAGTCTGCAAAAAAAAATTAAAGATTGAACAGAAAGATTTTATTTTTTTTAATTTAGGGATTCAGCACAGTAACAGACTTTTCTAGCCCGAGTTAACACCGTCCAATTATACCCATGGGAAAGAATAACCTACTGACCCTCTTTTGTCTTTGGACTGTGGGAGGAAACCCATGTTTCACGGGGTGAACATACACACCCCTTACAGACAGCTTCGGGAACTGAACCAAGGTCGCTGGCACTGAAAAGCATTATGTTAACCACTAAGTTACTGTGGAGAACATTTCTCTCTAGAATGGAGAGAGCTTAGGGATGACAGATAATAATCTTCATTATAATCAGGGACAGAAGGGTGGAGGAAAAGAGGAATGGTAATACATTGGTGAGGCAAATAAGAGTTGTTGTCTCACAGCTCCAGAAACCCGGGTTCAGTCCTGCCCTCCCATGCTGCTTGCCCGAAGCCTGAATGTTCTCTCTGTGACCGTGTCAGTTCCCCCCAGAGACTCTAGTTTCCTCCAAAGATGTTGGCTATTACTGTGTGTGTGGACAGGTGGTAGAATAATCCAGGGAGAGATAATAGGCATGTAGAAGAACAAAGTTCAAAGTAACTTTGTTATCCAAGTGCATTTTCTTGTGGGCATTCACAGTAGAATAAAGAACTACATGGAATCAATGAAAAACTCCAAAGACTGACAAGACAAATGTGCAAATGAAGACAAATTGTGCAAATACAAAAAAAAAATTAATAAATAATATTGAGAACACGAGTTTCAGAGTCAATGAAAGGGAGCCAGTATGTTGTGGAATCAGTTCAGTGCTGAGGTGAGTGAAGCTATCCACTCTGGTTCAGGAGCCTGATGGTTGTTCCTGAACCTGGTGGTGTGGCTCCTGTACCTCCTTCCTGATGGCAGCAGGAAAGCAGGTCAGGCAGCATCTATGGGTTGTGGGGAGGGGGAACAAACAGTCAACGTTTTGGGCCAAAACCTTTCATCAGGACTGATGAGATGCTCCATTATTTTGTGTGTGCTGCAGTTGGAATGCAGTGTCTGGTCATGCATTTTGGTAGAAAGAATGAAGGCATAGACTTTTAAATTGGGAGTGAATTCAGAAATTGGAGGGGCAAAGGAACTTGGGAGTCCTAGTGCAGGATTCCCTAAAGATTAACTTGTAGGTTGAGTCGGTAAAAAAAAGCGCTAGCTCGCTCAACCCATCCTCATAAGACATGCTGTCTAATTCAGGCAGCATCCTGATAAATCTCCTCTGCACTCTCTCTAAAGCTT